>NC_134712.1:153384557-153696488 GCF_049634645.1 Pelodiscus sinensis
TAAATCATGATATTGAAATAAGCTACTTTTAAGAAATTATGTTGTGTAAGCACATCATAAATTATACATAGAAACAAACGAAGAAGGAGAAAACATATTTAAAGTAAATTTGCCATAATGGCATCATGGAGCATGAAAATCAGCATATAATTATACACATGTTAAAACAGAGTCATTACTTTGACTTTTTTCAAAAAATTCATGAAGGTAATTTGACATGATTTACAAAAAGCATCCATAATTCTCAAAATCACTGCTGCATAATACCACATTCCTTCTCCTAGGAAAACACTTATTGGGGGGGTCAATCTTTTCATAAAAATGTGTTCAACCTTTTCTGTATTGAAACAATGCTTTATAATTCAAATTTCAACTGTAGGCAAGGTTTTCCTCTTTAAGTACCAGACTATACAAATCAGAGTTTTAAATTCCCACTAGAGGGACCTATTTCACAAGACCCAATGGCTACTACTGCATGGCTGCAGTGTAGACTAGAAATAATTCATAATATTTAGGAATTATCAGAGTGATTTTTCAATGTTGTGTGTTCAGGAACTCAACTAATGCTATCACTAGCATTTGAAGACTACATGAAGTGTAATGAAAGCAACCCTTCCACCTCCCCTGTGAGGTTGAGAAATACTTGTATCTCCATTCTCCAAAAAGTAGCAGAGTCACAGGGAGATTGTGTTTCTTATCTAAGATCATATTGGAAGTCTGGAAATGGAAATGAAATTAAACTTAGTTTAATCCCTGGCCTGCAATATTATCTTTTCTTACTAGCATTATTTGTCTTTTCAAGACTACCTCCACAAGGAAAGTTCATGGAAAAAGTACCTTTTTAAGAAAGAAACTCTGAGTTTATCTTTCATATCTAGATGTTCACAAAACTGGATTGGGTGAGGGACTATGAGTTCTATTTTTACTGGCTATTACTATCCAAAATGGGGCATTAGTTTGTTTAGCAGGCATGGGATTGGATTGTAATTGCTTGTAATTTTTATTTGTCTTCCTTGGAGCTAGTGAGATCATTTTAGGTTTGGTACAGAATAGGATTTTTTTTCTACAAAGGATCATCACAGTTGGTCCATACTATCACAGAAGAATTATTCAGTAGGTATTATCTACTTTTGTTAAATACTACAAGAATAGTTATTGATATACATTTATGAATATGTTCTGTGGGCTTAAGGGTTTAAAACCATTGCTATTTGCTGGTAGTTTAATAATTTGTCTGCATTTTGTAAATCACGTCACAGAAAATTGTAAAAGCCCATATTTAGATACTGTTTTAACAATACAGGCAGTCCCCGGGTTACATGGATCCGACTTACATCGGATCCCTACTTACAAACGGGGTGAGGCAACCCCGCACTAGCTGCTTCCCCCTAGCAGACCATGGAGACGCGAAGCTAGCGCCCTCCCCCCCCCAGCAGACCAGGGAGACGCGGAGCGGCTTTTCTCAGCAGACACCTTAGCTTGAGAATAAAGGACTGAGGGAAGTGAGGTGTGGGAGAATGAAACTGAGCTCTGGAGAAATGTTTGGCTAGAGTTTCCCCTACAATATGTACCAGTTCCGACTTACATACAAATTCAACTTAAGAACAAACCTACAGTCCCTATCTTGTACGTAACCCGGGGACTGCCTGTAATGTAAAAAGAATTATCCGTGGAATGAATGATCTTGTTCATCTCACTATAGCATGCTGTGTTCTGTCACAGAGGGCACAGTATCTTGTCCACTTAAAACCTTGTTAAACACTCCATTAGTAACAAATGAAAATATCTGTGTCAATAACTATCACTGATTTTTGTGAAATTCATAGTGGCTGTGATATTAAATTGATAATATTACTCTCTTTACTTTTAGAGAAAACAAATACCCTGCAAATAATTATACAAACAAAATTACATGCTTCTTAAGATTGGGTCTCCGTTTTTAGGATTGTATTCAACTGTTGACAAGGAACAGAGCAAGAAATTAAGGAGAAAATATCTGACAATAACCACAGAACAATAATGGATAAAATCTACGGATGCCAAGTGAAGAATTAGGGCTCACCTTTGAAATCTGATAGGAAAATAGTTATAAAGTCATATGTACCAACATTAGGTACAATGCATAGGAAGCACAGTTTCAAAATTATGTAGATTTCTATTATGCGGTGTCATGTGGCACCACTCTTTTTAATCGAACCTGGCTATGATCCAAACCCTGAAATCTCTTATGTGATTCAACACCAGTATGGGTAAAACTTCTTTTATAAGCACTTATGGTATGTTGATGTTAACCCTCCTATCCGCCTTACCCACAGCATCATCTTTTATATCATCCCATGCCCACCCTACCCACACTTAAAATTACTCTTTGTTTTAAAAATAGATTTCTAAAAAACAATATAACTAAGTTTATATGTAATTTGTAAGTATGGGGTTTAGGTATGTTATAGTGTACAGGTATGAACATGTGGTTAATTATGTATTTTTAAATGCTAGTAGTATATCGAGATGAATATGGTGCAATATAGTTAAGCTGATAAAGTAACTGAGATGGATTTTTTTATACACGGGTATTTAGCA
The DNA here is from genome assembly GCF_049634645.1 of Pelodiscus sinensis. Taxonomy (NCBI): domain Eukaryota; kingdom Metazoa; phylum Chordata; order Testudines; family Trionychidae; genus Pelodiscus; species Pelodiscus sinensis. The sequence goes on from NC_134712.1 coordinate 153,387,138, forward strand.
AAGTAGAGGTACTCTTGACACAGAACCTGGATATAAATTGTCTATAAGTCTGGAGTATTTAAAATTCAGATTTCAGTTATGTGGATTAAAGATTTCTTTAATTGATACAGAGGTATTTGGGGCAGAATCATTATACTTGTGTAGAAATGCACATTATTTAGTGGTTGTTCATATTAATATAGAATTCTAAGTCAAAATACAGCTTGCTGTCTACATATATGTATCAACAGGGCTCAAAATTCAGCTGGAACCATCCCAAGCAGAGCTCTGGTAAATATTTTCAAACTCAAGAGATCCTGGGACCTTCCCTAGGGCTGTAGCTTTGAGCCCTGGTATACCCCATGGGGCTGGAGCCCTGATCCCTGGCACACCCCATACACTGCTTGTGGGACTGAAACTCTGAGACCCATTGCCTTGCAGCAGAAGCCCAGAATAGGGAGCAGCAAAGGGACTCTTGGAAATGATCTCTGAGAATTGGAGACCTGTGTACCGATATATGGGTGGCTAGTTTTTTCTCATGTGGTTCCCCACACTTTTGTACAGGATTATAAATCCAGGACCCACTAGTCTCCCTGTTGGTTTTCTCCATTCTACCACTTCCAAATACAATGAAATGCTGGAGAATGTGATCTGGTGTCCGACAGGATCTTTATGAAATCTACAGTATTCATGATGTTTCAGTCCTTCCATTCCTGTCAGAACTGTTACTTGAGAAACTGAGCTACAGAAAGGGACTCTCAATTGTATTGGGGATTTAGGTCCCATAGTTAGCTAACATTGGGCAGCAAGAGAGAAGGCAACATAATAGATGGAAATGGAGCCTGTTGGTGTGGGGGGTAGGGGTGGTAAGTTATGGGAGTGGGGGAAGGCTTCAAAGTACAGATTGTTCAGATAAATATGTAAAAGTGTGGCTGCTTACCTTAACCTAACCTTGGAGGCTTGCCTCATCACAACTATGAAGACTGGGATCTCTCTTTGTGTTTTGCAAAGGGAGTATGAAGAAAATCAGACACTGTGTTCTGTGCATGAAAAAACTACTCAAGAAAGCAATCTCTGTAAGAAAAGCAGAGAAAAACATACTTCATCCTTAGGGGCACATCTAGACTACATGGCTCCGTCGATGGAGCCATGTAGATGAGGCAGGAGGACAAAGGGAAATGAAGTGGCCATTCAAATAATCTCTGCTTCATTTAAATCAAAATGGCCACGGCGCTGTGCTGATCAGCTGTTTGTCGGCTCAGCGCGGCAGCCTAGATGGGGATCTGCTGACCCCAGAACTCTTTGTCAGTAGATCCTTCACAAGGCGTAATGGATCTGCAGACTAAGGGTTCTGGGGTCGGCAGATCCCTGTCTAGCCTGCCGCTCTGTGCCGACAAACAGCTGATTGGCACAGCGCAGTGGCCATTTCGATGTAAATGAAGCGGTGATTATTTAAATCACCTCTTCATTTCCCTTTGTCGACCTGCCTCATCTATATGGCTCTGTCGACAAAGCCATGTAGTCTAGACACACCCTAGATGAAAGGAGTTCAGTGGCCTGATATCAATGTGTCAGATGGAAATGTGAGAACTCCTTTTGAGATACTGCAGTGGTGAACTGTCCTGAGAGACTCTGTGAAGAACATATTATTAGAAGGTAAAACAATATAGCAGGGCTTGGGAAGTGAAATAGTTCTGTTGCAGCATGTGTGAATTCCAGCTCTATCCTTTTCTGTATCCATCTATCCATCCATCCATCCATCCCATCCATCTACACACACAAAGAGGAAAAGCACATTTCACTACCATTGTCTTCTGTGAAAGTTGCTCTGTGCCTTTCCTGCTTGTGCTATATAGGCCTGAGCCAACAAAGTACTTAAACTAAAACTCAACTTTAAGCTTGTGAGTAATCTAAAATGAGTGGTTAAAGTTCAGTATATTCTTGAGTAATTTGTTAAATCAAGGTTGTAATTTTTTAGGGATTTGGACATTTTGGAGTATCTGCTGGGTTCGGGCAAACAGTTAAGCATGCACTTGATTCCCATTAAAAAACAATGTACTGAGTTTAGCTCAAGCATAGATGCTTTTCTGAATAGGAATGTAATTAGGAAATTCCTGGCCTAGCATCCTAAACTGAAAAATGTTGGCTCAAGCCCTTGCAAGGATCGATCTGAGAAATGACATGTAAAAGAGACCATCAGCTTTGCTTCTGAATTTTAACATACTGTGAGGCTCTACTGGAGGGTTTATAATTTAAAGTTCCTGTAAATTAATGGATATAGTTACAGTCTAAAAAATGATAAGAAAATAATATCATGAGAAGAACTGGATAAATAGGAAGAAAAAACTATAAATCTTTTGATTACTTCCAAATATAACTTCACATAAGCTTTGTTCACCAGTGTTTATTTTCTTTTTGTGAATATCTGTACATGTGAAATTTTATTAATATTAATACTCATGAGTAGGGCTTACTGAACGGCAGCAAGCCCTGCTCTTCAGCCGCGCTGTCCGGCGATCTGTGCATGCGCAGATCGTTCTGCACATGCGCAGATCGCCCAAACCTGGCTCTTCCGGGTTGCAATCTATTCACCACGGTCGAGTAGATTGTATTATTTGTTGAGCCCTGTTCATGAGAAAAGAATTTGAGATCTGGAACTGAAATTCCACCCACACATGTGTACCCACCTACATATTTCTAGGGAAATATGTTTGTTTATAAAGACAAGATTACTGAGTTGGGAAACAAATAATACTATGCAACTCAAAATGACCAATGCAACATGGAATCATACATATCTATAACTTGAAGGAAAATCTTGAATAGTTGATGAATGAATAATCTATACATGCAAGTTATTGAGGAGTGAACATAGAACTCCTAGACTCTCTTTTTTTTTCTTCTTCATAATTTAAGATTTTTTGGGTGTGTGTGAATTTGTTTATGGTCTTGGAACTAAAAAAAAAATAAGTTGAATGCTTGAAAACTGAGTATTACCATCAAGGAGATTCTTGTGCTTTATGCAGCTATTTTTGCACTAATTTCATGGGACAATATTTTCAGTGGAATTAAAGATCCTTGATTAATTATCATCTGTGTGTAATAAATTTAATACCATATATTAGACTAATAATGAAAATCCTCAAGGCATTCACTCCTTTTTCATTCAGTTGTTTTTGTGGGGCAAAAGACATCCAATTCTGTGTCCAGGGACTTTTTTTAGACTAAGCTTCATCTTCTCTCATTAGTCATTCAGTTCCAATAAGAATTTATAAGCTGGCTTTGTTAATGTACTTAGATTCTATTTTCTTGGAAACAGCCACCAGTAGCATTCTGGAGAAGTTACTGGAATGGAATTTTTTGTCACTCGCTTATACCACTGCAAAGCCACTTTTTTCTGATGCCATTATAGAGTTGGATTCTTCTCTCACACCACAGCAAATGACAAGCTGCTAAAGTCAATGGAGTTTTACCACTGTAAGGCTATGTCTAGACTGCAGGCTTCTTTTGGAAGAAGCTTTTTGGGAAGAGATCTTCAGAAAAAACTTCTTCCGAAAGAGAGCACCCACACTGCTAAAGTGCATCGAAAAAGTGATCTGCTTTTTTGAAAGATAGCATCCATTCATTGTGGCTGCTATCTCGCATTTAAGCTGTGATTACTATGGACAGAGTGGCCACCAGAGCACCTGTGCTTTTTCCTCATTCCTCCTCTTTCCAAAGAACTCCCTCTTCCCTGTCCATGCACGCCTTTTTCTGAAAAAGGCTTCTTCCTCATAGGAAGAGGTTTACCAGTTTCAGAAAAAATCCTCTGTTCTTTCAATTTTTTTTGAAAGAACGCAATTGCAGTGTGGATGTAAGTGATTTTTTTTCGGAAAAATGACTGTTTTTCTGAAAAAGCTCTGTAGTGTAGACATAGTCTAAAAAACAGTGTGAAGGAGATCGGAATCAATTTCTTAGCTCTACAAAAGATATAGCTATTAAGAAGAGTAAACCAAATCCTGAGGGCCTTCCATTTAATACTGAATTCTTGTTCAGGTAAATTCCCAGTGTGTTTTTCTAAGTGCAAAATTGCTTTCTCTCATAGTTAAATCCATAGGCGAGAGTTAAGGCAGAGAGAGGATTCCTTATTATAATTCTTTTTATTCAGCTTTGGCAGGCCTGAACAATTCAGAAAGCGAAGAGGGCTATATTACTCCAAAGAAAACAGCTGTGGGCCGCAAGGGATGCTCTCCCCAAAAATACCAAACCTACCCCCCTCCCCTCAGCACAAGCCCCTTCCCTTCCTCTACCTGGCTTCTGCCTTTTTGAATCCAGTGGTCGCTGGCTGTGATGTCACGATGTCACGCCAGCATCCTGGTATCTGCCGGCGTCCCGTCCTCTGGCTCACGCCCTGCCTCCTCGTGCCGGAACTGCACACAGGCAGCCCGGCGGTGAGACTCACCGCACTTCCCCCTTCCCGGCGGCGCTCCGCTCCTCCACCTGGCCAGCAGATCAGATATGGCTGCATCGCCTGTAGTTGTCACGGGCTGCACAGTGAGCCCCTGCAGGCTGCATGCGGCCCTCGGGCCATATGTTGTGCAGGCCTGAGATATGGCCTCATGGAGAAAAAGGTTGCTATGCTAGTGGTCTGTAGAGCAGCTGGTTGTGACCACTGAGAGATGGCTGGTCACTTCGTACTGGCTCAACACCTTGTTTCTATATGCTAAAATCACATTATAAGTCAGCTACCCACGTTATGTATCTCCTTAATGTTCACCTCTGTCAGGATGTTTAGAACACATGACAAAGGCAAAGCATGTAGTGTACTCTGGTTGCCACTTATAATAATAATTGTAATTTCCTGCTTGTTAGTGATTTGTAGTATCCACCTCTGTCTCTTGTCATGTACTTAGATTGTTGTCTCTCTAAGGCTTGGACCACCATTATGTATTATACTTCTATAATGCCTTCCGCAGTAAGGCCCTAATTTTTTATTTGGGTCTATAGACATTACTGTAATACAAATAATAATTAGTAAATGCTTCTCTAATGTTACTTTTCCATGCCCCAGGGATATTAAAGAATCATGAGTTACAAGGGGTGTTCCCAGAAGGTGAATTCTCTATTAAGATGTGTTCCATATTCTGTCAAGTGAGAGATCCTAGGAGAGAGAAATATTTATATGTTTTATATGCGTATGCCTAAATTTTCCAAACTGCATGTAGCATATCCATGCAAACATTTACACAAAATGTGAGTACTGTCTCTAAAAGAAGCTTCTTTTGCAATATTTTTCATTCGTAGTCTGACATCCTATCTGGAAGTGTTTTTATTAAAGAAATTCAGTCATTGATTTTACAATAACAAATGACAGACTGATATTACTCTTTAGACAACTCCAGGCAGTTGGTTCAATGCCAAAGCCTATTTCCTTTCTCTCTTATAACTCATTCATTCATAGACCATCCTGGGTGGAATCTCGAGATCTTTTTCTCTTAATGCTAAATCTTTTTTTGCTAAATTCTTTCTTTAAAAATCAAGAATTGCTAAACATTAAGCATTAATTGGGGAAAAAGAAGAGGATGGAAGGTCAAACAGGAGACTTACTTCACTGTTTGTGAATTGAGAGAGACAAAAGCATTGAATTCAGTTGAGACACTAAATTCAAGGAGGCTTGAAAATCCAAAGGCTCTAGTAGCTTTCATTCACCTTGAGAGAGACCTCTCCATGTCAAGGTTTACAGTACATTAGCTGACGTACCTGGAGAAAAACCAGTTGTCTCCTTCTTAACTTGAGAATGAATAAATATGTCCCAGGATAAATATTTCATTTTCAATAGGTAATAAATCCAGCATGTGTACACACACACACACAAACTTAAACAAAAGGCAAAAAAAAAAAAAAAAGTCTACTCGGAATGTTGGGCTAAGTAAAGGAGACAAGGTCAAACACTGACACACTGTGTTCAGTCAATAAGTTCACAAGTTTCTGTGCACCAAGGAATATCTTACAGTGTGTGCTAGGTTAGAATAATACAAGCTGGTCACTTGTCTTGCTGACTTAGATTGAACATTATTTCATTTTGTAATTATTACTAAGTAATCAGTGTAAGAGATTGTGTGTGTGTGTGTAACTCTTTGACATTGTACCCATAGCAGCTAAAGATCCTAGAATTTCATAGGAAAGGCTTAGGTTGGAGAAAGGGTTATAACTTCACAATTTCATCTCTCTTCTTTGACGAATGAGATGTTTCTTTCCCTCACTGAAAAGGAATTGGGGATTTGCTCCCCATGGCTGGGGCAGGGAGGTGAAGGCTGCCCTGCCCAGACAATGGCTGCTCTGCAGCTCTCTGGGCACACTGCCTTGCTGCCCTCCTGTGGTCAGTTTGGAAAATAACTGTCCCTGCTACCAGAGTCCTCCTTTTCCATACACATTTCATTGTCCTGCAGTAAACATAACCTGACCTTGCTTTAAGCTATGATAAATTTGGTGGTTCTCATTCTTACTATTTAAGAGGAGTTCTTGAACAAACAGACTCACAGATGGGTGGACAGACAGACAGACACAAAACCTCTCTCAAACATATAGTAGATATATATGGCAGATTTCAAGGTAAACAGCTTAATAAATTAGGAGTTGATCAATAGCAATAATAAATGGCTTTTAATTTCACACAGGTGACAACTGAGGTTTACCACGAGAAGCATACTTTACGTATTAGCTATGCCCACTTTCTTTTCATGAGAAAGCACTTAAAACTGTGGCATAGAGTAATTGTTAATTGCTCTGGAAGTATTAGAGTATTTCTTGAGAAGGTAAAGACATCAGTGAGTTAGGGAAAAAATATGGAAATACACATTTCAGAAAATGGCACACTCTCTGTTAGAGAGGAGAGATTTTACATACCACAAAAGTAATTTGATACACCTACTGTGGATGTGTACCTATTATTGTGGATTCAGATGATGACTAATCCAGCTAGGATTGAAAGACTATTTGTATTTCAATTTTTTGGTTTTAAAGGACCATAAGGTTTTGAAGCATTCACCTTCTGAAATGAAATTTTAAATACTTAGGTCTGCTTAAAGGGTTGAGTTTTATGCTCCAGAAAAAAAATGCCCCCCCCCTTTTTTGTGTGGGAAGGTTGTCAAAAAGAAAAAAAACTTCCTCCTTATTTAGTTTCACATCATAAATAAAAACCTTGATATTTGGAAGTTGCAACTGACCATGGCTTTTTCGATGTGCTTGGGTGTGGATGCTATCTTTCAGAAGTTTTTTCAGAAGATATCTTCTGAAAATAACTTCTTCCAAAAGAAACCTGCAGTCTAGACATAGCCAAAGAGAAATATAACTTTCTGTTCATGAATATAAATGTGTAAACCTATTATTGTAGATAATTAATATTTTTATAACTCCTTGGTGACATGCTACTAATCCTGTTAATTCTTAATATTTTTGTATAATTTCAAGCCATCACAATTCATTGCCTTACTTCAGGCCTGCACAACATATGTCCCGAGGGCTGCATGCAGCCTGCAGGGGCTCACTGTGTGGCCCATGACAACTACGGGTGGCACGGCCACATCTGATCTGCTGGCGGGGCAGAGGAGCGGAGTGCATCTGGGGAGGGGGAAGTGCGGCGATTCTCGCCGATGGGCTGCCTGCGTGCAGCTCCGGCGCAAGGAGGCAGGGCGCAAGCAAGAAGGCGGGACACCGGCAGATGCCAGGATGCCAGGTAGGGGAGGGGAAGAGTCTTGTGCTGAGGGGAGTGGGGCAGTTCAGGAGAAAGGGGAAGACACCAAGGGGCAGGGTGAAGGAGAGACAAAGGCCAAGTGGAGACATGCGGTGGGTTTTTTTTTTTTTTTTTGCTGAACAAAAATGTTTAGCCGTCTGTTTGGTATTTTTTGGGAGAGCATCCCTTGCAGCCTTCAGCTGTTTTCTTTGGAGTAATATGGCCCTCTTCACTTTACGAGTTGTGCAGGCCTGCCTTATTGTTTTGGACACCGAACACAGTAGGAATATAATGTACAAAATTAAAAATTCATAGGGGTGGTTCAATACGATAAGCAATCAATATCAGAAAAGCTTCAGTAGAAAAGATGTATTCAGACTTTCAAATGGCTGCCACAGCCAACATGGCATGAGTTGGTGATGACCCCATCTCTGCAAAATCTTTATTATGTCTGGCAAATTTCATGACTTAGTCATAGAACCCACAAATATTCTACTAATGCTGTCAGCTATAGATTTACCTTCAGGCTACGTCTACACTGGCTCCTTCTTCGGAAGGGGCATGCTAATTTTGAACTTGGGAATAGGGAAATCTGCGGGGGATTTAAATATCCCCCGCGGGAGTTAAATAAACATGGCCACCGCTTTTTTTCCAGCTTGGGGAAAAGCTGGAAAAAAGCGTCTAGACTGGCGCGATCCTCCGGAATAAAGCCCTTTTCCGGAGGATCTCTTATTCCTACTTTGAATAAGAGATTCTCCGGAAAGGGGCTTTATTCCGGAGGATCGCGCCAGTCTAGACGCTTTTTTCCGGCTTTTCCCCAAGCCGGAAAAAAAGCGGCGGCCATGTTTATTTAAATCCCGCGGGGGATATTTAAATCCCCCGCGGATTTCCCTATTCCCAAGTTCAAAATTAGCATGCCCCTTCCGAAGAAGGGGCCAGTGTAGACGTAGCCTCAGTGTGTATTCCATTTGAACAACATTGTGAAGATTCAAGTGAGCTGCGTTGTCACGGAACCCGCCGCTGCCAGTTGTCTGAGCAGAGTAAACTGTGTTCCACACATGGTGTCAGCTCATCAGGAATAAATCTGGTTGGCTTCATCTTACTGAATCACTATTCTGTGCACATGGCATCAAGGACAACTGCTTGTCCTGGGAGATAAATAAAATGAGTGTTTGAATGACAGGGGTCTTCAGTCCTAAATGTGATCAGCACTAAATGGTTTTTTCACAGGTCAGAGGAATTCAGGGATGGTGAGAGGTTTTATCCCCACTCTGTGGAATATGTGGTTCTAGGGAATGGTGCATGACCCTTAATTAGCCTTTAATGATCCCACAGCACTGGGCTAGGTATAGTGAACTTTGTGGAATACATAACATTTAGGCTATGTCTACATTATGGAAATGCATCTGCTCTTCTGCCTTTTTTTTTTTTTTTTGCAGAAGGGCAGACACACTCTTTTGGAAGCCCTGTATTCCTCTGTCTACGAGGAAGAAGGGCTCTTCTAAAAGAGGAGGCTTTTCTGAAGTAGTAGATGGGCCAAATTTCAGAAAAGCCTCATCCAAAAAAGCTATTGTACGCAATCGGCGTATCTTTTTCCGATAGATCATTGTAGTGTAGACATAAGCTTAGAAAATGTCAGTGACCATCGGCAAACAAATCCTTGTCATAAAGGTTTGGGGTTACAGAGTTAGAGACTTTTGAATTCAAAGTGATGACCATTTAAAAATTCTCCCAGCTTTTCCTCAGTTTCTTTATAAATAGCTGTTCCTTGGGGGGGGGGGGGCGGGGGGGGGGTAGGGAGGCGGGGAGCTAGTTCCTGTTTTCTTAGTGGAGGAAAAGTTAATATCTCTTGAACTGGATTTTGTATGCAGAATCAGGTTGGGTAGTTTTCTTTAAAATGGAATAAGAATGGATTAGAGCCAAATGTATAAAGTCCATTGGGGACTGGACTCATTAATATTGTACACGATAAGGATGCATGTAGTGAGCTGTACTGTTTTGAAAGCAAAAGGGAATTATATTTCCAGAAGGACTCATTGCAAAGGTTATATACATTTTCATATAATTCCCCAAAGAATTATACAAGGACTCCTTAAAATATACAGTTCAATAAGTGCGGCAATGTATAATTCAGTTACTTTATAATAGCATTGTAGTTTAGTACTGAAAAAAAATTCTTATCTTATGAGAAGAATGGCTATAGATTAAGGATATGAACCAACTCATATAAATATAAACCAACCTATATTTTACCCAAAATTTGAACCAACTCCTGAAGCAGATTCTTAAAGCAGCATGGGTAACTTTTTTCATTGTCTTGGCCCAACATGTTATTGCTTTCTTTTGATATTGCTATGCCATTTTTGCAAACACTCTTGGACTAGATATTTGGGAGAAAATCTGGCTGCATAACCATTCAAACTTTTGGGGTGCTCATCTTCTTTACTCACAGACTTCTGGAATTCTTGAAGTGTACTAGAAGAAAAATATGGGACGTCTAGACAATTATCAAAAATTAGTTTTTCTCTTCTTTTTTTTTCTCTCATCCTTTGCCATTCAGTGCACTCATGCTTCTCAATATGGCAGTTATGTGTATTTCCCTGGAGGATTTAGGATCATAAACAGGTTCCTGTAGGGGTTTCTGACCACTCCCTTTCAATCCCTATTTTATAGGTAGATGGTAGAGGGATTGCAAAACTGTTCTTCTGCTAGAAAATCATGTGACAGTAGAGAAAAAATTGAGAATGAATGCATTACAGCATCTGTCATAAATTCTTCACACTGATATCTTGATGTATTTTTACCTCCTCATTATTTTCTCTCTGTAAATGTCCTTCCTATAATATTATTTGCACTGTGAAGGAAAGGGTTATCCACCCACTTGTACCCACTTTTCTTCCTAGTTTTGTGTATAAAGGCTGACTAACTTATCAAAATGGTCATATCTGGATTTAAAATCTATGAGCACTTACTATAATTGATAGTCACTAATGCAGCAATGCTTGTCTCTCTTGTCCTAAATACTGAATGTCTGCAGTTCATGATGGCAGTGTTATTTTAAAGTGCATCAAGCAGTTAAGCAACTCTGCTCTTACTGAAAATAACAGTCACATTGGTTCAAGGAAGTTCAAGGCATCACAGGAAAATTTTAAAAATGGATCAAATATTTATTAAAAAATACCCAGTACCTCCTGATGACAAATAGTTTCACAAGATAGTTCATTTCCCTTATCAAAAAAGGTAAAGGCTCAATTATGATCCAAGACAATACTCAACAATTTTAATGTATTTAATAGGAAACATCAGTAACACTTCCTCAGAGGGATGGTAGTTAATATAATATGCTTATGAACATTCACGTACATTATAGCTTCTATTACTGCTCCTTGTTCCTGGCTTCCAGCTGTATAATTAATTTGATAATATAAAATTTGACATGTGGATTTAATTTTCTAGACCACTGAGAGAGACATGAGCTTACATACAGGGAATACAAATATCACTTGGGTGTTTATTTTACAATTTGGGGGAGGGTTAATTTTCTTGTAGGTTAAGTTTTTTTTTTTTATTGCCTAGAATAAATAGATACAGGAGCTTTTTTTCTTTGAGAGAGTCGGCGTGTCCGATGATTAGGACAAGAGTATGTTTTCAAAAGGATAATTTCCCCCTGCTCTCTAATACCTTCTTATTTTCCAAAGAAAGGGCAATTGCCAGACTGAAGTTCTTTTTTGATGCTCTTATGAGTCACATACGTTTTTTGGGGGGAAGGGTATCTTCATTTTTAATTGTTTTTTTTCTTTATACAATACATAAAATGGACAAGGAACTATATTAAACAGATATATAAATAGGGTAATATAAAAACATTAACACTTAGAAAAATTGCTATTGTCTCTTCCACCCAATGTCATAACTGTTGATGGATATTCTAGAGCAGTGTTTCTCAAACTGTGCTCCGTGGAGCCTCAGGGCTCTGCAAGGCATCTCCAGTGGCTCCGCGAGGTTGACAAACTGGAAACATCAATAGGTACAACACATACAATCAGTGGACCAATGGGGCTCCGCATAAATTTTTACGCGTGTAAAGGGCTCCGGAGCCCAAAAAGTTTGAGAACCGCTATTCTAGAATGCAATATGTTGTTCATGACATCAAAAGGAAAAATATTATCTGGACCTCAATCATTCATGGATCTCATCACCGTTGAGAGAAAGAAGTATTTTCTGCACTTTACAGATGGAACACTGTGGCACAGGGTAGAACTGACTTGTCCTAGCTCACACAGGAGGTCTTTTTAGTGTGAAATTTTCTGTTGCCTCCTTCTATATTCCTTATGGTTATGGGATAACTACTGCAATGAAGTCCATGTGAGCAAAGACCTATTACTGCATTATCATATTAAAGGGTTAGGGTCAGCTGATAAATCAGGGTTCAGTTGGTTATGAGTTACAAATGAACAATGGATGTATCAAAGCAAAGGAAAAAATTCTCAAAATAAAATTGAGACTCTGTTAAAAAAAAAAAAACAAACCAAAACAACCACCGTAATAATGCTTAGAATTTGTTTTAGCACAGATGCTGTACTGGGATCTGTGTGATCTACCTACCAGAGAAGTGATAGTCAATGTTAATGCATTGGTAAGGTCTTTCATTGTTAACATCTTGAGAACTGTTATCTATTTGTATCGTTCGTAAAGAAGTCCAGTGTGGTTTATGTCTGCCACAAACTGTTATTTTCAGGAAGTGTCTTACCTGACTTGAATAGCATCCTAATGGAAAAGTCTTAGATAATATAACCTTTCCATCGGTTTCTTTTTTTTAATTTTATTTTTTAAACTGTCTAACTGAATATTCCTGTTAGGGAGCAATATTTTTCTCTATTTCATTGTACAGAGTTTTTTGATAAGATTGAGAGAAAATTATTAAATTAATTCCTCTTCTCTTCTATGTGCCTTTCCCAGAAACACAATTGTGGATGCTTGACATCTCTGAATTGCAGGCCAAATATTAAGGTATTTAAATGTAGATGAAGTGCCTAATGTTAGAAAATTGGAAAATTCTGGTCAAAGGATGTAAACAACAAAAAAAATGATGACCTTGTTTTCTGCTACAAGGTGAGATACAGAAACAGAATGCTGTAGTCATGCAGAGCAGAGTGAGATAAGGAATCGTAGGAATATTTTATTTAAACCTGAACCATAGCACATTCACATATACATTCCCTGTTTACGGACTTTATCCTAAGTAAATGAAACAAACCTCTGGAAACTTGTTGACATATGGCAGCACGTCACCTTCTCCTTGTCTTGTGCCTTCTTAGGATCTGAGAGGACATATATACAAAAAAGTGAAGTGGCTCAGCTGCCACAACAAACAATAAACAAGGGCTGGTATCATCTTAGAAATTTTAAAAAAGTTTCCGTGATTCCATTGGTTATTTTAACCAGGTATTTAGGTGTTTTGCTTAAAATATTAACCCATTATAAAATATTAATCCAGCTGCGAAATTGCAGACTGAAACAAATTTGATCCGTGAGTCTGCGAAAAGCACTACTAATTCATATCTGAATGCCTTTTCAGCTCTTGATACTACAGTAGATTTCTGGATTCATATAATGACCTGGCACTTCTACAGGAATGTCTTCATGAAATTAACCCTTGACTGTTTCTCTTTTAAAGAAACACTGTCTCTCATTTCAACCTGCCTTGTTTAGAATAGTTTGGGGCATTTTTATTTACAGTCACCAAAGGTAGGCCAAGATTTTAGTCAGAGTTTCAGTGACACAGATATGTAACATCAAGGATGAATTTAATTCTTTTCAGGAAATATTCTTCATTTTAGGAACCGTTAAATGGTTGTGGAATGCTATGACCTATCATGTGAGGTTTCAGCTAAAATAGAGTCCCAGAATAACTATTTCCTGGCTAACAGGGAGAATATTATTCTGAATAAGGACAAGTCTACACTAGGAAATTATTTCATAACAACTTATTTCAAAATAATAACTCCCGATATAACTCTTTCAAAATAGCATGTCCACACTATAGGGAAGCCTCAAAATTAGTCCATGGCAGACTCTTTTGATGGGAATATGCTACATTGACTTAAGAGTGACCCCAGGAAGCACTGGGGAGTAATTACTTTGGATTACTCTGCGAAATAGTTATTTTGAAATAGCAGCAATAGAGCATCCACACTACCACTATTTCAAAATAACAATTTCAAAATAAGTGTTATTTCTCAAGGAAAGCAGGAGTTATTATTTTGAAATAACCAGCCCCTTATTTTGAAATAACAGGGTTGGTAGTGTGGACGTTCCACTTATCATTTCGAAATAAGGGTTATCTCTGAGCCTTGGTCCCTAGTGTAGATCAAGGCTCAGAGATAACCCAGGAGACTGATTAGTGAATGAAGACTTGAGAAGAAACTTCTTCTCCAGGAGTTTGCAGCAGGCGAAGGGATCTAGTTTGAGAAGAATCCTGGTAAGACCCACTTGTAACCATTGAAACTTTTCCAGGTGAGAAAATAGAGTCACCTTAGCCTATCATATATCCTGCTGCCTTTCTGAGGTAAGGGTAGGTGGATGAATGACAGAGTCATATTTGAGAATAGGCAGCTGGATGAAGAAGTGCTGCACAAGGAATCCTTAATTCCTTTGCTAGGACAAAATAGGATGGGACTTCTTCTGAATGTTGTGTTCAATGCCATATGTCTTCATATATATATATATATATATATATATATATATATATATATATATATATATATATATATATAGATGGATGGAGATATATCATCTCATAGAACTGGAAGGGACCTTGAGAGGTCATTGAGTCCAGTCCCTGGCCCTCATAGCAGGGCCAAATACCATCCCTGACCGAATGACCCCCTCCAGGATTAAATTTACAATGCTGGGTTTAGCAGGCCAATGCTCAAACCACTGAGCTGTCTCTCCCCCTCATCAAAGTTGGATATGCAAGCTCTCCAGCCAGTGAACAGTGTCGCTGGTTAGATTGCGGATATCCTCCAATGAGCCAGTGAATTTTCGTGTTGGGCATTCCTCAACAATGTGATACATTAGGATGGGACTAATTATAACAGAGAAGTCTATTCCGGTGATAATCAGCAATGCAAGCATAGAGGATTTGAAGCTAATAAAGGATCTAAAGTCTGGTTGGCCTACCCCTGGCAAGAGAAATCAGTTTAGTCATTTGGCTAAGCCATCATCTCTTGGGCATATGAAGAGCTGAGTTCAGCAGAAGTAGACACTGAAAAGTCAGCTGGCAAATGTCAGATCAGTAATGCTTTGGCTCTCCTAAGCCTTACTAATAAGCAGTTATTTCCATTAAGGAAATTTAGATTGCCCTTTTGGGACTGGGGCCATGTCTTTATTTTCTCTATCTAGATACATAAAAATGAGGACTCCTTTAAGGCTAACCGATTTATTTGGACATAAGCTTTTGTGGGTAAAAACCACTTTGTCAGATGCAAAAGTGTTTTTTGGCCGCAAAAGCTTATGCCCAAATAAATTGGTTAGCCTTAAAGGTGCCACAGGATTCTTGCAGATACAGACCAACACAGCTACCTCCCTGAGACTAGATACTTAAAGGTTGCATCTAGACTGGCATGATTTTGCGCAAATACTTTTAACGGAAAAGTTTTTCTGTTAAAAGTATTTGCTCAAGAGAGCGTCTATACTGGCATGTGCCTTTGCGCAAAAGATTTGCTTTTGTGCAAAATCATCTGTGCCAGTGTAGACGCTCTCTTGTGCAAGAAAGCTCCAATGGCCATTTTAGCCATGGGCTTTCTTGCACAAGAAATTAACGTGGCTGTCTACACTGGCTCTTTTGCGCAAGAATACTTATCCCTGAGCGGGAGTGTCAGAGTTTTTGCGCAAGAACCACTGATTTTGTACATTACAAAGTCAGTGTTCTTGCGCAAATACTCGTGGCCAGTGTAGACAGGCGGCAAGATTTTGTGCAGAAGTGGTAGCTTTTGCGCAAAATCATGCCAGTCTAGACACAGCCAAAGTATTTAGGGCACTAGTTAAATGATAAATAATAACTAATGCAAATTCAGCTTGTCCAGTGTGCCACATAATGACTCCGATGGATAAGTAAAACAATTAATTAATATAATTTCTTAATCTTGTTAATATTTACGTGTAGCTTAGTATGTCTACACAGCAGGGCAAAAATTGAATTAAGATACGCAATTTCAGCTACATCAATTGTGTAGCTGAAGTCTAAATAGTTTAATTCGGCTTTTGGCACTGCCCACACATCAGGAAGTCTTCCTTTGACTGCCCTTACTCTTCATAAAATGAAAGTTATAGGAATCAGAGTAAGAAGTCTTTCAGCTCGACATTATTTTGAAATAATGGCTTGCTGTGTAGATTAACATTTTGTTCATTTAAAATAACGTCATTTATTTCAAAATAACACTGCTGTGTAGACTTACCCTCAGTGAGCTAGGGTGGTTTTTTTTTTTAACCTAGTCTGGCATCGTTTCCTGACATTTGTGCAAGGCTGAATTAACTACCTGTACAAGTCTCAGAGGAGTAGTTGTGTTAGTCTGTAACTTTAAAAGCAATGAGCACTCAGTAAGAGAGTGCCAGACCTGGCGGGATTTGGGCAGCTCTAGATAGCATCAAGCATTCACATCTCGAACTTGTCTACTCATGAAATATTGGGAAATATGAGAACTTTCGATCCTAATTAAATGGTTATCCAGGGTGCAGAATAATAAAAATCCTGAAATCACTACAGCACATCCATAGCAAAGGCAACATTAAAAGGTGAATTGCTGACTTTAGCGTAACTCATGAAGGAGTCAGGTGAGAGCCTTGTTATACACTTATACAAAGGAGAAGGGGAGTGTTAGGTGCCCAGAGAGATAGACAGAGTGATAGGGGCCCAGTGCTAGGTGCCCAGAGAGACAGAGAAAGCAGCCTCTGTGCAGACTCTACCCCATTCGGGCAGGTAAGTGTGCTGAGTACAGTAGTAGAGCTTTCACACCAGCTGTCCATGTCCTCTGCTCAATGTGGGTGCATCTAGACTGCACCTTTCTGTCGGAATAAATGACACAATTTGCTCATTGCAAATTGCGTAGTTTATTCTGAGTCTAAGTCAAAAGAGCTTATTTTGAAATTTGGTGCTGTCTACAGAGTGCCAAATTTCAAAATAAGGCACTATTCTGACAAATCCCTTAACATTACAGGGACACCAGAATCGCGCGCCCGCTATTTCAGGAAATATTGTGCACCTTTAAAGATGCAGCGTTGCTATTTCAGGATACTTCCAGTATTCTGAAATAGCAACACAGTCTAGATGTCCCCTGTGTGAATCATTGCAGTAGATAAAGGAATTAGTGCAACATATAAGGCTAATGAAGATTATTTTCTTGTGGACCAAGTGAGATCCATGTCTGCTCTAGAGACAAAGCAATTCCATGTAGCTACTTTGGTCAGGATTTTTTGTGAACACCACTGCCTGGCACTAAATTCTTCAAGATTTACAATCCCTTTCTCCTCCATAAACTAAACAGGAAAGATCAAACAAGAACACAAGTGGCTTTTCAGAAGGGAAGAAGTAGAGGAGAGTAGAAGGAGTAGAACTGTTCAATGCTCTAGAATATAGGATAAGTATTGAGCAGGTGGGACATTCTGATACTACAACATTTATTTGACCTGATAAAAACTTTGGAGGATCTAGAGAAATTCTGGAGATATTATATCACTAGGTAGTTAAGCAATAATAGGGGAGGTACAATTCCATTTAGGAAAGTGACAAGAGGAAACCAATGCTCCAGCTTAGCTTTACTTTCCAGTTTTTGTATGGTACTTTTGAAAGCTTCTGTGTTCTTTATTCTTCTCTAAGGCTACGTCTAGACTGCAAGCCTCTTTCGAAAGAGGCTTTTTTGAAAGTGCACTTTCTGCAGGCTGCCATCCGGGAGGGCCATCGGGGGACTGTTGTATCCAAGAGGCCCTGCAGGAGAGCTTCCACCCTGAAGAGCACTAAAAGCCTCCCTGGTCTGCCCCACTAGGGACTTGTGCCTCATTCTTCCCTCACGTCCTTCCACTTACCCCTCCCAACCCCCCCTTCCTAATGTCAAATAAAATACATTTTCATGAACACAAACTCATCCACACTGCTTGTTTTTGTGCAAAAACCCCTTGCACAAAAATGGCTTGAATAGATTATTCAAATGAAGCACGACAAAATGCTAATGAGTGCTTCATTTGCATACTTTCTGTGGGGGTAAAAGGCAGCAGTGTAGAAAAAGCCTTAGGCAGATGTTGCACTGCCTTACTGCATTCTGTAATTTCTAATCTTAGACAGAATGTTGTAGATTCATAGAGTCATAGGACTGCAAGGGACCTTGAAAGGTTATCTAGTCCAGACCACTATATACATGGCAGGACTATTTTTTCCATCTAAACCATTCCTGACAGATGTTTTTCTAACTTGCTCTTAGGAATCACCAGTGATGAAAATTCTACAGTGTCCCTAGGCAATTTATTCCACTGTGCAGCCACCCTGTCAGTTAGGAAGATTTGTGTAATGTTCAACCTAAACCTCTCTTGCTGCAGTTTAAACCCATTGCTTCTTGTACTGTCCGCAGAGGTTAAGAAGAATTTTTTTCTCCCTCTTTGTAACATTTTATGTAAATAAAACCTGTTTTGTCCTCTTTCAAGCTTTCCTTTTCCAGATCAAACAAACCGGTTTTTTTCAGTCTTCCCTATGTTTTCTAGACTTTTAATAATTTGTGTTGCTTTTCTTTGGATGTTTTTCAATTTGCCCACATCTTAAACCTGAAATGTGATGCCCAGAACTGGACACAATACTCCAACTGAGGCCTCATCAGCATGGAGTAGATTGTAAGGTTTATTTTTCATATCTTACTTACAACAGTTCCACAAATACATTTCAGAATAATGCTTCTTGGTGGAATGAGAATATTTTTAAGTGTCAAAGTGCTTAAATCCAGACCCCTTACTTCTTCCACCCATCCCAGCTGAGGCAGGAAGCAATGTGCTGATATGCAGGGCCAGCAGCTGGCACTCTGATGCAAGGCTGGCGCAGAGGACACCCGGGATGCTGCAGCACCCCTTGCACTGCTAGTTCTATGCCTAAGGAGTTTGCTTTTTTTGTAACAGTGTTATGCAGTTGACTCATATTTAACTTGTGGTACAACATGACCTGCAGATCTCTTTCTAAGCTACTTATCCCTAGGCAACCATTGCAACTGATTTTTCCTTCTTAAGTAGAATACTTTGTATTTGTCCTTATTGAATTTCATCCTATTTACCTCAGACCATTTCTCCAGATCATTTGAATGATAATCCTATTCTCCACAGTATTTGCAACCCATTCCAGTTTGATATTGTACACCAACTTTGTAAGTATACTCTCTATGCTATTATCTGTGTCATTGACAGAAATATTGAAGACACCCAGAACTGATGCCTGTGGGACCCCAATTGATATGCCCTTCCAGTATGTCTGTGAGCCATTGACAACCACTCTGTGGGAATGATTTTTCAGTTATGAAGTCATAGTGATCTAGTCATGTTCTTTACAGTAGAGGAAGATAGCTGTACTTTAATATTTGGATAACAACTTGTAATGGCTTGAGAGTCAATGCTCTGGCACCTCCTGCTGGTCACTCCAGGAAGTGGCTCAGTCCAGCCTCAGAGAGTTCTCTCCTGTTGTATCTCACCCACTACTACCCCTTTTGCCCATTCTCTTCCCACTCAGGACCCACATTCCTCCCAGACCTTGCTGCCCTTCCCTCAGGGGTGCTGTCGGAGGCCTGAGCTCCCCTGGCTCACCCTGCCTTTCCTAGCACTGCTTTGTCCAAGTTATCCTGAGCTGGCAGGCAACTAGTTTCCTCTCCTTTCACAGCTGGAGCAAGAGTGTGCTCCTCCTGGCTAGCCACACAGCCTTGCCTCAAATTATCTCCCTGATGGCTCCAACCTCAGCCTTCTCCCAGGGCTGTTTTAATCCTTTTCATTACAGTGCAGAGGAACTACCCCACAGCACACTTCTTCCTTCAAAATCCCCCCTCCCTGAGGGTAGGGGAGTCTCTTCTCCGTAGAACCTGTAGATGCCCCTCCAGGTGCACTTGCCTCTTTTCTGTCTCTCACTGCTTATGCAGACAGACATATGATGGCGGCGGCAGCAACTGCAGCTGCCGCCTCAGCTTCTGCTGCTGCCGCCGCTGCTGCTCCTGAGTTCTGGCAGGAGCTCCTTTCTCTCCCACGGTCAGCCCCAACTGAGCGACTCCTCTGGCCTTTATACTGGGACTGCAGTTGGAGCATGCCCAGCCAGGCTGTGCAGAAAGGCCTTCTCAACCCTGGTTAACCCCTCCCAGGCCAGTGCGCAGTTGGTATACCCCATCATAGGCTTGACCACTCCCAATGCTGGGTTTGTTTAATATTAAAATCCTGCATGCATTCATCCAAGAGTTAGTGGGCCAGATCATCATTTGGGGGTAAACTTACATCAGCTGGGAATTTGAATTTTCCACATTATATTCCCCAAAATATTGTTGTGAGTGGGGTGGAAGGTTGTCTTCTTTCAAAATAGTCAGTAGTTAGTCAATGTTTCAGATAGTCAATGTGATAGTTCCCATCACATCCATCTCCCATTCTTTTGTAGGTGAGACAGCTCTTCTCCCCTGTTGTGTATTAGTTTTGCAATGGACAGCCAAAACATTTCATCTTAGTGGCAAGTGAAATTTGTAGGTGCCCTCTTCACCCACAGGCCCAAAATGTCTGCTGTCCCTACTCCCCGGTCCTCACCAGGTGGAGGTTTTGCCTCTTTCCCATCTCTGGGAGAGGCTTCTTGCCCTCACTCCACTAGGGACAAACCCTCTACAAATGTCTGCACCTCTCACAAATGTAATAACTCTTTTCAGTTGCCAGCCTCTTGGCCCTGGCTCCAAGTTTCTCCCCTCCCTTTCTAAATTACATTCTTCTGAGTCTGCTCAGGGCTTGCTGTTCTTCAAGCTGCTGCTCCATCTACTCCTATGGAGTCCAGTGCACCTCCCAGAGCCCCTTTTGGATCTCCCAGAGTACGTCTACACTAGCTTGTTAGTTCGAGCTAGGTAGGATAATAAGGGCAAGCGGATTTTCAAATGAAGCCTGGGATTTAAATATCCTGGGCTTCATTTGCATGTTCCCGGGCGCCGTCATTTTTAAATCCCCCTTAGTCCGAACTCTGTGCCTGTGGCTACACGCAGCATGGAGTAGGTAGTTCGAATTAAAGATCCTAATTCGAACTACCGTTACCTTCCTTGTGGAATGAAGAGTAACGGTAGTTCGAATTAGGATCTTTAATTCGAACTACCTACTCCGTGCCACGTGTAGCTGCGGGCACGGAATTCGGACTAAGGGGGATTTAAAAATGGCGGCGCCTGGGAACATGCAACTGAAGCCCGGGATAGTTAAATCCCAGGCTTCATTTGCAACTCCGCTTGCCCTAATTACCCTACCTACCTTGAACTAACGAGCTAGTGTAGACGTACCCCCAGATACCTCAAAGCAGTGATTCTTTCTATCCCCATGGCTCCTCAACCCCCACCTCAAAGGGCCTAACCAGATGTAGCCCCAGGGGCATCTGTGAAGAAAATCTCCTATATCTTTGGTTCGTCATCCCCACCTTCAGTTACTCACTCTCAATGTAGATACAGTTCATTCAGGCCTCATACATCTCCTTGTGTTGGGGAGCCCCCATATGCCTGCATTCTTCACAATGTGACTTGCTGCCATGGCATTTCCTGCTGGTAACTACAGGAATTGCTTAGTCCAGCCTCAGGGTGCCCTCTCTTGGTGATGTCTTGTCCACTGTTACCTTATTATCCATTTTCCCTCACTTGTCAGGACCTGAGTCCCCCCCAGACCATGGCAACCTTCCCTCAGTGTAATGCCCCACAGCAGTGCCCCCCACACTTTGGGGTCCTCCCCTTTTATGGAACCCCAACCCACTATACCACCTTGCCTCAGTGAGCCAATGCTAGTCATCATCTATCTGCTGCCCCAGGGGCAAATTGCAGTCTGAAAAGGCCACTCATCATTGGTAAGGGTATGTGGACCTGCTGCTGCCTCCTGTCCTGGCTGCTCCTCTACAGCCCTAGTAACTCTCAGGGACCCTATCACTGGATTTATTCAGGCCTGAGAGCCCATGGCTTACCCTGCCTTCCCCCAGCACTGCTCTAGCTAAGGTTCCCTGTACTAGCGGGCTGATAGGTCCCTCTTCCTCCAGAGCTGGAGCAAGTGTGTGCACCTCCTGTCCACCTATCTTTTTACACAGCCCTGCTTTGCTCTGATTGGCTGCCACAAACCCTCTCCCAATTGGCTCCCAGCCTCAGCCTTCCCCCCACCCCTGTGTTTTAACTCTTTTCATTTCAGTGTGGGGCAACCACCCTCTCACACGGTTATAGACTGAAAAGTCAGGAAAAAGCTGGGGGATAGAGAAGAGTGTGATTCTGTATTGTGTTGTATGTGTGGCTGTCTATCTGAAACAATCAAATCAGTCCACTTATTATTAATAGATAACAGTATTCCAAAAACAAACTTCACAATGAACTTGTTTCAGCTGATAATGACAAAGGAATCCTTTAATGAGATCATGATGAAGGCATATTAATAGATGGTATGAGGAAGTTTGTTCTATATCACTGTCTTTTCTGGTGTTAAATATAGACAGAGAATGGTTAGTTTGCAATATCTCGAGTATAGAAGGAAGAGGTCACTGTCTCTCGTATTTTAAGCAGCAAATCAACTGCTGCAAATTTAATAAAATGTTCCATAAAGGAAAACCATTAACTGTGAATGCCTTTTCAATCATTAGGAATTCAAGGCTTTCCTGGGAATAGCGATGGCACAGTTTCCATTAACAAGTAGAATGTATGGATTGCAATAGGCTTCTAGAAAGTGAAAATACTCCAAAATCCCTGCTATGAAAGAGATGCACATGCTCAACTTGCACCTAAAAGCACTAAAGCATGTGTAATACATTTAATTAAAGTAATTGTAAAGTACAGTACTGATAGATTAGTGAGTATAAAAGCAATCAATTAATCACAAGGTATACTGATAGTTTTATAACATGATCATAAGTCTCATTTAGTTAATTCAGGAGGGTTGAGACACTATTATAATTTTTTAATGTTAATGTCGCAGTCTCCTGATATGAACAGGTCTTATGGAATCTTCAAATACTGTAAAAACATGTGTCTCATTTCACTAAAATGTATGTTTATTTCATATCTCTTAAGAGTGGTAGGTATCTAGTCTTTAAAACATATGGCATTTATCATTCTAAGCATATTGAAAACTAAAATGTCCATATATAAAAAAATTAGATGAGACACATGCTAGAGTTCTAAAATACTTTTAAAATGTCTGCTTCATATATGACATTTTTATAACTCCAGATCAAATTAAAAAGTGTTGAATTACAAAGGAATAAATATAAAACTACAACAGAATAATCTAATTGAGTTATAAAAACAAACAAATGTTCAGGTGTGCAAAATACTTTCCTAGTGAAATTTATATGCAAGGAATCAGCAAGGCTGAAATTATTCTCTTCTGCTTCATATCCTTCATATGGACATTAATAGATACATTTATCTTAATGGAACTCCTAATCAACATAGCTTGAAATTCCAATTCCGTCTGATAACAATCTTTTCACGTTTTTTGTGAAACAATTATACTGGGATGTCAGAGCAACAATATCCTTAATATGAATGGGAATGGCATATATATGGCTTACAAACATAAAGGAAAATTTGTAGTGCTGTAAAATGTAGCAACATCCTATAATTATGTAACCTGCTATTTTAAAATGAATTCTGCAGAGACTACTACTCCATCTTTACAGAAAATTCACCCTCTATTTGCAATAGAATTATTTTTTCAAACGACAAAACATTTTCACAAAGTCTGTCATGATGTATTTTCTAGTGTCTGGATGGCTCTGCGAACTGGGCTTTAGCTTATAGGTGACTATTTTCCTTAGAAGCAGCAGAAGCTTGTTGTATAATAATATTATACCCAGGTCTCATATACCATTTTTCATCAGTAGATCTCAAAGATCTTGAAACAGAGAGCCAGTATCATTACCTCCATGTTATAGATGGGAAACTGAGGTACAGAAGGGGAGGACTCTGAGCTTTCCCAGGGTAAGAGTAAGGAACAGAACTGAGGTTTTGTTAGCCCCTATTCATTGTATAATCTCTTCGGGTATATCTACACAGCCAAGTTATTTCGAAATAACTTCCCTAGCGTCTACACACCCAAACCGCTATTTCAAAATAAATTCAAAATAGCGGAGCACTTATTTCGAATTTGGTAAACCTCATTCTGCGAGGAATAATGCCAAATTTGAAATAGCTATTTCGAAATAAGTGCTGTGTAGATACTTATTTTGAAATCGGGGGCCTCCAGCCTTCCCAGGGTGCCCTGGTGGCTTCTCTAGCCTCAACCAAGAACACTTCTCTCCCTTCCCTCCTTCCTGGAACCCTTAAAGGGGTAGACTCTGGCCACAGTGCCTGTGCAAGCTCCAAGCCTGCCAGCCCAGAGCCAGCAGTCACTGCCCCTGACCCAGTGGCCCCAAAACATGAGCCAGCAATCCACTGACAGCCAGTTCTCCACCGCTCACCATGAGCAGTATGCCAGCTTCCAGGAGCCCTCCAGGTCCTGGAGAAGGCAGGCGCCTTCCTGGTTCAGGGCGGAGATCAGGTTTGGGGGGATGCCCCCAACGTCCATGATCTCTGCATTAGATGGAGGAACGTGGCCGTCTATGGCAGGATAGCTGCCAGCCTGGCCACCAAAGGCCACATGCGAACCCAGAAGCAGGTTTGCATGACAATCAAGTTGGTCCACCGAGACCCTGAGCCCTGAGCTTCCCCTCCCTCTTCTTCCCCTTGCTTCTCCCTTCCAGCTCCCTCCTTCCAGGTTTCTGCCTCCCCCCCCCCACCCTCTCTTCTCCCTTCCCCCACCTCCTTTCCCCAGTTTCACCAGAGTTTCATTCCCTCCCCCCCCCCCAGTTTTGTTAAATAAAGAGAGTTTGTATTCATGAAAATACATGTATTTTATTTGACATCAGGAAGGGGGGTTAGGGAGGGGTAAGTGGAAGGACGTGAGGGAGGAAGGAGGCACAAGCCCCCAGTGGGGCAGACCAGGGAGGCTCTTAGTGCTCCTCAGGGTGGAAGCTCTCCTGCAGGCCCTCCTGGATACTAAAAGCACCCCCAATGGATCTCCCAGATGGCAGTCTGCAGAAAGTGAAGCCAGGTTCACAGCAACGCATCCAAGAGAAGCACCAGAGTGCCCAGGGGCAGCTCTGGCTCCACGTTGCAGAGGACTGTGGTGTCCCGAGTGAGGGCAATCAGAGCACGCAGAGACAAAATGCTTTGCTGTCCCTCAAAGAGGCAGGCAAACAAGCAGGGAAATCTGAGAACTGGCTGTCTAGGGGAGGGGGTCCCTTTAATCACAGACCTCAGATAACCTCAGGCAGCAGCCCCACACAGTAAGTCCTGACCTAGTGCCCTGCTGGAACTGGTTCTAGCCAGCCTTAAATGTGATTCAGTGTCCACTCAGTGTGGACACGCTATTTTAAAATAGCAAAATGTTATTTCGAAATGCATTTTGTGTGTAGACGTGTTATTTCGAAATAAGCTATTTCGAAATAATTATTTCAAAATAAGATATTTTGAAATAACACTGTACTGTAGACATACCCTTAGATCAGTGGTTCTCAACTAGTGGTTATGAGTACCTCCAAGGTAGGTAGAGGTAAATCAAACCAAATGTCTACCTTTTCCTAGTTTTACAACAGATTAATAAAAAGCACTAGCAAAGTCAGTACAAATTAAAATATTATACAGACAATGAATTATAAATACAGGCAGTCCCCAGGTTACGTACAAGATAGGGACTGTAGGTTTGTTCTTAAGTTGAATTTGTATGTAAGTCGGAACTGGTACATATTGTAGGGGAAACTCTAGCCAAACATAGAATGGGTAGGGAATCTAAGGCCTTGGGGTCTGGCTGTAGCCCTCAGCTTGCCTGGATCAGGCCCCTGAGCTCAGGGCTCCCCCAGCATTGGGGAGTCCATGGTGGTTCCCCAGCCCCTCGCCAGCTTCTCACTTACATGTGTGGCCTTTGATTTTTTTTTCCATGTGTCAGTGGCCTCTGACCCAAATGGCTTCCCCACCTCTTCTATAAAATGACATTGTGACAAAATTGATAAAGGGTTGGCTTTTGCATATGCTAAAATGCTGTTTCTATTTTGCAGCAATCTTGATTCAGTCACTGTTGGTAAGACAAACAATTCTGTCAAAGAATGTGGCTGTGTTGAAGGTATAAAGCCCTTTATTATAATATCCTCAGAATCTTGAGCAATTATGACTAGGGCAACAATTTAGTCAGGAAGGCTGAAGAACTCACAGAATCTATGACTTCCAGTAATGTCTGTGACTTCAGCTTGTGGCCATCTGAAGCTGTATCTGCCCCCTCGGGCAGAGGTGGACCAGGGAGCTGCTGGGTACCCCCACCATTCCTGGCAATCCCCAGAGCTGCGAAACCCCACAGATAGTAGGGGAACCTTGGAGCTCCTAGGTATTGTGGGTGGCTGGGGAATCCCTGAAGTCCCACCTGTAGCTTACAGTGGACAGTCCTTCCCTCCCCCTCCCCCCAGAGCTGCAGGTACTGGGGAACCCCAAAGCTCCTGGCTTCATGTGGTAGGGATACCAGAATCTTTTGGCCACCATGGGTGGTGGGGAATCCTCATAGTCCTAGTTGTGGCAGGGACCCCCAAATCTACAGGCATTGGGGAAAGCCAGCAGCTCCTGACCACTGCAGTCACCATGAAAATCCCCAAACTTCTGGCCCTCATGGGCAGTGGGGAATACCCAAGCTCTCAGCTACTGCAGGCCTTCAGAGCTATGGGCAGCATAAGTAGCCCAAAGCTACTGGCACTGTGGGCATCCTGCAGCTGCTGTGGGTGGTGGGGGAGCTCAGCAGCTCCTGGCCACTGTGGTCAGCACAGGACCCCCTAAACTTCCAGCCACCACAGACAGAGGAGAACCCCTGAGCTCACTGCTGCTGCAGGACCCCAGAAGTGTGGGCAGCAGAGGTACCCTGCAGCTCCCACCCCTGTGGGTATCAGGGAGGACGCTGGAGCTCTGATACCCAACCTGTGGTATGGGGTCCACCAGAGCTCTAAGCTATTATATATATATATAGCTATTATATAGCTATTATATATATTATATAGCTGCCTCGCTGCAGGCAGTGGGTTAACTGGCAGGTCTGTCTTGTCAGTGTTAGATAAATTATGGAGAGGTCACATCTTCCAGGATTTATTTTCTTTATTGCCCTGTCTGTTACTTTTTACTAAAAATATCCAGGAGCAAAATCTTAGCCTTATTTATATCTTATATTGTAAGTATTGGAGACTGATTTTGCATTCCATTCTGAGGGTTCTGCTAGTTTGGACTGGTGAGAGGAGGGATTTTTCATTGCAGACACTAGGTATTTTACTCTCTGCCTGTCAGAGCAGAGTACAATTATTCATTGCTAGGGAATTGTCTGATAAAGGCTAGCCCCTCCACCCCCTACCCGCCTTTTTTTTCCTGTTCAAAAATTCTTTGTGATCCAATCCGCACTTCAAATGTACTTAGTAGTTTATGTAGAAATTCACCCTTTTGGCTAGTCACAAACTGTTTGTCTCTATTTGCTATTTCTTAATTATGGTGTGTGATTGGTTACCTAAGTAACATGGTTCTGCTCCCTGTTTGGATGATTGAAGTTCTGAAAGGAGAGTAACCTGTAGCAAATGACTTTGTGGATAATAGAACATAAATAGTTAATATTTGCCTTTGCATAAACAATCTTATTGCATACATATATGGGTAGTGACATGGTCTACACTCATTCTTCAGATATTTGTACAAACACCAAACTGGATTTGAAGTGAGATTCACAATGCAACCCCATTTGACTAGAAATTATGCTGTCGTCCCTGTGTAGATGTGTAACCTGCACACCTAGGGTACGTCTACACTACATGGCTCTGTCGACGGAGCCATGTAGATTTGTTTACTGGGAAAAGGGAAATGAAGCGACGATTTAAATAATTGCCGCTTAATTTAAATTTACATGGCTGCTACGCTGACCTGACAAACGACTGATCAGCTGTTTGTTGGCTCAGCGCGCTAGTCTGGACACTCCCCTGCCGACATCAAAGCCCTTTGTCAGCAGCCTCGGTAAACCTAATCCCACGAGGAATAATGGGGCTGCCGACAAAGAGCTTTGATGTCGGCAGGGGAGTGTCCAGACTAGCGTGCTGAGCCGACAAACAGCTGATCAGCTGTTTGTCGGCTCAGCGCAGCAGTCATGTAAATTTAAATGAAGCAGCGATTATTTAAATCGCTGCTTCATTTCCCTTTGCCTACAACCCTCATCTACATGGCTCCGTTAATGGAGCCATGTAGTCTAGACATAGCCCTAGTGTGGTTCACTGTACCATGTAGTGGCATTTAGACCACTTACAGTGAGAGATAAGAACAAGGGAGGGCTACCACTTAAACTGAGAGCCAGCTGGACCCCAAACAGCAGAGGCTCCTATACTAAACTCCAGAGTTCAAATCTGCCTGGTGGTGGTTATAGATGCTCCCGTTTTTTCATGTAAAACCTTTCTATTTAGATCAGTTCATCACTAATAGGTCTGATTTTTTTTTATTACTTTGTGCCTGTTTTTTAGTTGAATTTTTGCTGGGCATCTGGTTCCCATTGCTATTTTACCTTTTGATAAAGTACACCATTCTGTGTGATACGTACTAGGATAGTGATCTGTGTTTCCAGGATAGTCATAGTATGTATGGGTCACTCTGAATGAAGTGTAGAGTAAGTGTCAAGCAATGAAAAGAGCTACAAGCATGGTTGAGAGCTTTTTTTTTTATTTAGAATATCACTGGGTTTCATGATGTCTTACATTCTCAGCCAGATAAGACAAATTTGCATGCTAGGTTCTACAAAACTGTATTTGTCATATATATGCATATACATTTTTCCTCTGAACTTACAAAGATTGTTTACATTTTTAAAATGGAAATGTATTCACATCAAGAAATGGAACTGTGCATCAAGTTTGGATAAATAGCCATTAAATCATGTTAAAGGTGCTGACCTTAGAATGTTAACCTCACTGAAGCACAATGTCAGAGATCCAAAGACTAGCTAATCGCATTTTCAAGTGATAAAATAACAAGTGTGGAAGTCTCTCATTGGCTATTGTTGAATGAAAATGTTTTAATGAACCTGAGATTCAAAAGCTGTACTCACCACTGGCAAAGTGACTAGATTTCCACTCATTAAGAAAATGTCCCTCAGAGCTGCATCATGCATTAATTGGAGAACTTGGAGTGGAAAGTGCTTTGTGTGGCAAAATTTGCCCAATTGTCTACTTGGACATACAGATCTCTATAACTGACATACAAACATTCCCCATTTGTCCGCATCCATGAAGACCCATACAGTTGTTCAAAAAGGTTTTCTCATCTACTGGGCAGCTCCCTAAGATCATATGACTTCCCATCCCACCAGCCTCAGACACCTTGGTTTTTGTGCTGCTTCAGTTCTCAAAACCTTACTTCAGTGGACACTTAAGTGTCAATATGTGAGCCAAAAATTTCCTTGCTCCCTTCCCCCCGGCGTGTTTCCCATCACTTCATCTCTTCTTGTAACCAAACTTTCTCTCTGATTCATACTAGTGACCTTGAAGACAGGTTCAAATCTTAAGAAAATTCTATTGATTAAGCAGCAGACTAGCACAATAGAGCGAGATGTGTAAAAATAAATAACAGAAGAATCCCGAATAAACATTTTATAAAAGAAATAGGCTTGTTCTACTGAACTGCTGTTACTTGAACAAGACTATCTGTTTAGCAAGTTTCGACTGTTTTTTTTTAAAATCAGTGTCACAATAGTCATTGTTGCTTCCATTTACCTCTTTGAAAGGGTGATAATCCGTTTCTTGTGATGTTCCTTTGCATTACATTTTGATCCAAATTGCATTCTGATAGATGCAATGCATTTTTAATACAACTCCAACACCAACTTTTAATTTGATGCAAGATGCTGAAAGGCTTCAGTTTATCTGTGACTTTATTAATAGGCTAGGCATTGAGATTCTTCAAAACTGAATTAGGATAATGAGCATCATGTACTATAGAAATGTATCATATTTTTTACTATAATAATGGAAATGGAAAAACAAATTAATTAGCAGATGGAATAAATGCTTACATTCTAATCCAGAAATTAACTACTTGAAAATGCACTTTTTCTGATTATCATCTTATAAGAATGAAAAGCTCTTTACTTTACATAGAAATGTTCTTTAAAAAAAAATTTCAAAGGCTAGCTTGTCTTTCTGCTACTGAGTAGCTTCTAGCTTTATCATACCCAGATCATACTGAGGAACAAATTGTAACTTTCCAAGTCAGAATTCCTTCCCTGTCAACCTCCCTCCCCCTTGTTTCAGAAGAAAATGATCTGCACCATCACTTTGCATGTTATTTCTCTCCCAAGTCTGCTCATCTTAATTGGCTATAACATTGGACAAGACAAAGTCAAAGTTCCATTCCTCCTTCCTTCATCCTATGCACTTACCATCTCTCTATGCATGCTTGAAACTACAGGCTTCATAGAACATGTTCCTTTTCACATATCAATTATGAGAATAGTTGCTTGTAGGGACTTAATAACCTGGCCCTACTTGTGTTAATAGATATTACTTCCAATGAGTTTCTAAAACAGGAAAAGAAAACAAAGGGGAGGAGCAGAGAGGGAATCAGTGTTTGGCTTGTCTGGCCTTGCTGGAGAAATTCAAATGCTGCTAGGTGATTAGCAAAGTCCCACAGATAGGCTTTGTTTCTATTGGTGGTGTGCATTGACACATGCCTCAGTGTACATAAATTATTTTCACATGGAAGGCAAAGATTAGAGGGAACACTGATTAGCATTATTCATATTGAGCAGGCCAGCATGACAGGAGGAAAAAAACCCTCACTAAATTGGAAATAGAGGCTTTTTTTATAATCTCAGTGTTTTGTGAGTGCTGATAAATACGCAAGAAGAAAATGAAAATAAGGTTACAAGTTTCTCCCAGAGGTCTCTGGAAATCATCCATACACCCAACCATATCCACGTTATATACTATAACATCAACAGCCCATCCACTGTTCAGGTAAGCAACTAAAGATGAAATTGAATAATATGAAATCAATTTTGTCCAATTTATAGTCATGCCAATGAGAGAAATTAAATAGACTCGAAGAAAGCTCTGTAAACTAAGTGAATTGTTCCATGTGTGGAAGAATTTGTGCAGCAAGGCATGTGTGAATGTGCATCATGAGTAGAAATACAACATAACTGAGTGCTCTGTTAATCAGCTGGAAGGCATTTGATTTTTTTCTTGAATGGCTGCACAAGTGCACAGCTTACAGGGAACATGGATACTAATACTGGCTTCTAGCAGTCATGCACTCAGATAATTCAGCAGAGACTTGCAAGGTGTTATCTTGGATGACAGTGACAGGAACCAAAGCTGGTAGGTTTGCTTCTGATACTTCCTAAGAACTTAAAAATGCATATATAAATTACTTTGAACATAGCCCTCAAGCTTGGAAAGCTTTTCTAGAAGATCTATGAGCTTAGTGAGAAATGAGTATCTCAAGGTTGTGCTATTATAATGTCTATGATGCTTCCCATTTTTATTCTGAAAACCATCTACAAGGTTAATCATTAATCATCTTCACTTTTGCAACAAACATTGTACTCACCCTCTCATCATCTAACCTGTAAGTGAATTAATGACTGTTTAATTCACAATTTATAGAAGTTTCTGCAGCAGTTTACACCTGCGCTTTGGGGGATATTTAGCTTACTCAGCTGAAAAGAAAATGTCTAATATTCATGGCTACCCAACATAATCGAGGCTGGACCTGTTCTTATTCAGTGATTAATGACTTGTACATGCCTCCTCCATGCCCTGTTCTGAAAGACTCTTCCAGCAATCCCATTCAGCGTTTTTTTCTAAATTATCTTGAAATGATATGTATTTTCCAGCGGAAAATGTGGCTGCAACTTTTGAGCCCCACATAGATTTCAATTTATTAGAGAGCCTGGGGCCCCTTTCTGAGTGATCAGTTTTAGTCGGAGGGCCAAAATTCATGTCCCTGCAAAGCTGGAGATTTTCAAAGCTTTTGTAAAGAAAAGAATGAGCTTAATTTTGCTTTATTTATAACATGGTTCTCATGCTGGTAGTTCAGTCTCTCCAAATTCATTAACAGTTAATTCAAACCCTCTGCTAATGGTAGCCCACAGAGAATGATATACTGAAATAAAGAAAATGCTGTTAATAATTCAGATGCCCTATAAATTGATACTTTTACATATTAAACATAGTAACCACATTTGACCCAGGAGAGCTAATTAGTAAATGTAGTTTTATAGCCTTTGGTTATTGCAACTCTAATCTGTCTATGTATTTACATGAACTAATGATTTCAAAATTCGGGCACGTTTCCGTAGACTCCTCCTATTGTCCAAAACATAATTATCTCATTCCTTTACTGATACTGAGGAGAGTACGCTCACACAATAGGTTTATCATAAAAAAAGTAGATGTTGTTTTCTTCACAGATGAGCAGTGGAGTTTCCTGTTGGTGTGGTCTAGTTGTTACCTCATGTCTGGATTTTTTTTTCTCACCTTGCTACTTTGGCCTGACATGGTCTAAGTGAGAGTCACAGAAAACTACCTTTGCAGCATCATAGACACGCACTTCTGTCCTTGAGAAAATAGTTCATTACAGACAAGGTTTGCCCAAGTCCCGTCCCTGCCTCTGCCCACCCAGGCAGACACTGGGGGGTGTGGGGGAGGAGGGGAAACATCAGTTCCCAGGGCTGTAGCAGGCTCTGGAATTAGGAAGGCAGGATAAGGAACTTAATAAGACTAAGGGTTCTGGAATGGCCTAGGAAGTATGGCGTTTGCCTGGGGAGCACAGGTTTGGTGACTCAAGTCCTTCAGCCCACTCTAGGAGTGGCTAGACAGCCAACACAAACTGTCCCATGAATGGAGCTGGCTCCTGCATTATGAAACCAGGATAAGGGATGCCCTGAAGATGGGGTGGATAATATTATCACATATTAAGAAAACTAGAGAGTTCATTTAGCAAGATGGGCAACTTCAATTCCCACTGAAATTAACGAGTGCTGTGGATGCTCTGCCTCAGTCCGTTAAGCTACCTCTTCCCTGTACAAAAACCCTCTGGCGGCATGGTTCATGCTATGGGGCTAAAAATATCAGTGCAGACTTTTAAACTCAGTCTGGAGCCCAAGCTCTAAAATTTGACAAAAGAGGAGAAGCTCAGAGCCCAGACTTGGACTTTCTCCAGTCAGATTCCAGAGCCCAGATTTCAGCTTGAGCATGAATGTCTGTATTGCTGTGTTTAGCCACATAATGCAAGCAGAATGAGTTGACCCGTGTTCTAAGAATCACTGCTACTTGTTATGAACAGTAGATGTACCCTATGTACTTTTGAAAACCCTGACTTGCCTTCTTTGTGTAGTGTAAAGTGCTTTTATTCTTTTAAAGAAATCAAGAGAAAATAAAATATGTAGTCAAGGACACTGAGAATAAAAAGAACTGGCACATTAATACACTATACTAAACATAAAGCTGTTCTGGAATAAAATATCTGAGTTAACCACATTAAACATTTTAAATAAAATAACGATTCAGTTACCTGCAGTTGCTGAGGAAGATCCATTCTGTTTCAGACTCATAGATTCCAAAAGGCCAGATGGATTATTGTGATCAGCTAGTCTAATCTCCTGTAAAACTTTGACCTTACAACTACTCCAAAATAATTCCTAGACCCCTCTTCTCTGATGGGTGGAGGATGGGGTTGGGAGGAAGAGATCGAATTATGATTTAAAAATTGTCAGTGATGTAGACTCCTGCCACAATTCTTCATATGTTGTTCAATCATTAATTACCTTCAGGACCCAGAGTCCTGGAAGTCATGCTGAGATTGCTCATTAGCAGGGCTTGACAAATCACTGAATCTACTCGCCCGTGGCGAGTAGATTTTAGCCGGTCGCTCCGTTCACCGGCGGCGTGCACATGTGCAATGCGGGTCTTGCGCATATGCAGTGTGAGGATGGCGAGTAGGTTTCACCGCTGTTTGTCAAGCCCTGCTCATTAGGGCTGTCAAGACTGCAGGATTTTTTTGGAAGAAGCTTTTCCAGAAGATCTTCCAAAACAGCATGTCAACACTGCCAAAGTTCATCAAAAACGCAATATGGTTTTTTAAATTATAGTGTCCATTCAGTGTGGACACTATCTCGCATTTAAGCTGTGATTACTATGAATGGAGTGGCCACCTGTGGTTTTTCCTCTTTCGAAAGAACTTCCTCTTCCTCATCCACACATGCCTTTTTCCTAAAGAGCTGTTTTGGAAAAAGCCTTCTTTCTCATATTAAGAGGTTTACCAATGTCGGGGGGAGCCCTCTGTTCTTTTGGGGTTTTTTTTTTTTGAAAACATGACTGCAGTGTGAACTTTAGTGCCTTTTTTTGGGAGGCTTGTACGTACACAACTGAAAAAACATTTAGCATGTGTAAATACATGTTTTGACCATTTGACAAGATGCATATCACTGATATTATCTAACAGACAAGCATGTTAATAGAAATGTGAGGGTTTTTGTACAACTGATTTTTTTTTTATACCCAACACATGCTTTGAAATTGGTTTCTTAAAAAGTAAACTAAGAAACTAGAGGATTGCTGGTGTTAGCTTGAGATGCACTTGATTTGGAGGTTAAGCCAGTTATTTACTCCATAGTTCCTGGCATTTGTAGCATATGAAATACATGCAGGATTTTCTATAGCAGCTTCCCTACAAGCTTCAGCAGGACAACAAATGTGGTAAATCATTCTCCTTGTAATTGTATGCATAACTTTTTTTTCTTTCAAAAGCTGATAATGTCTGGTTCTGAATTTGGTCTCTCAGATCTACTTCCTGGGATTCAAGCTGGTCTTTATTGTACATTTACCTGCATTTATGCTGCAGCAGCATCAGACATAAGTCAGTATTCCTTTGAGAAACATGGATGGGGAAAAAGCTTTTTTGTGGAGTACCCTCTATTGACTGTGCCGTGAGATAGTGATGATAGTACATAAGTATGAGCCTCATTGATCTTATAAAATAAGTATTGTCATAATTTATTACACCTTTCAAAACTTCTAGCATAGCAGTTTTAAGACTTTGCAGATAAAACTTCCATTTACTGTAAAATCTGACCTTGCCTGAGTGGCACAATGCATTTTGGGAGCTTTGCTTCTCAGCCTGCAGTGGATTACAAACCAGGCTTCTGAACTTGAGGATATGATAACTTTGTCAAATAAGCTGTGATCCTCAGTTTGGGCTTTTTATAGATAAATCAAATGCTAGACAGTAAATATTTTGATGAAGTCCATTGGCAAATTCTTTGACTTATGACTCTTCTTTTATGGCCAGATGGTACAGATGCAAGAGCAAGGAACACAGGACATGGGGAGGAAGTATTCTCCCCATCCTTGTATGCTTCACACAAGAAGTTTCAAGGTCAATGGCCATTGCTGTGCTCATAGGAACAATAAAACTGCTACTATGCTTCACTTGGGGCACAAACTGACTCTATGAAGATGGAGCCCTCATTTTCATCACACTTGACATTGACCATTTAAACTGGAGATTTACTGAAGATAGAACAGTTACCTCTTATGTCTTACTGCATGTGTGTTGCTACTTTACAAGAGTGCTGTGTTTCAAACCACCAGCCATACAGCCTAGATAGGACGATTAGTTAAATGTAGAATTCACCCCACTTTTACTGCAATCCTATAACATTCTGCAGTCCTATAACATTGTATAATATACAAGTGATTGTATATTAATTACAATGAAATTTACTATGTGATCTCAAATCAGAATTTTTTGAAAACCTCTCATTTTAATGTTGGCATTAAAAAGATGGAATTGTGTGCGTTAAAGTATGAGGTAGACCTAGTATACTTGCCAACACAGATGGCAAAATTCCAGGGTTCTTAAAAGTACAGTGGTAAGCAGGGAACGTAGAAATCTGGTTACCAGGGAAAAAACATAATTTTATTTTTATGCAGAGACTCCCTGATTCAGGAAAGCACTTAAGCAGATGCTTTGTGAATTGGGGCCTTTGAGATAAGAAGTGCTACATATGTAAAATGTGACATCTTGATTTGCATAGCTCATATCCCTATGGAACAATCTATTAAATCATTTGAATTGAATGTACAATATGGATTCTGAGGTTTGAAAACAGGATAGAATTGTACATTTCACTCTCTTCTCCCCCCTCCCCATGTTTCTGAAATTATTTCTGTGTTGGTCTAACAACTCTACTGAGACCATGATGGCTGAATGCACAGAACAGCTTCATTCAGGCATAGAAGTTAGCAGGAAAAGATACAACTTCCAGACACTGAAGCTCGTAAGTGTTAAGTGACTAAAGAGTGTTTTTGAGTGCCTGATCCTGATCTGTGTGAAGTGATGCTTTAATTTGTAGTTGAATGACATA
Source organism: Pelodiscus sinensis (assembly GCF_049634645.1). Taxonomy (NCBI): domain Eukaryota; kingdom Metazoa; phylum Chordata; order Testudines; family Trionychidae; genus Pelodiscus; species Pelodiscus sinensis. Next base: position 153,423,505 of record NC_134712.1, read on the forward strand.
ATTCTCAAGTCATTCTTATCTCATGAGTAACTGGAGAGAGACTTGGCAGTATAACTCATTATGACTCTTCTGTGTCATTTTCCCCACTCCATGATTGTTTACCACTCAGTTGCTATATGTACACAGATTATGTGCTTGTACTTGCAGATAAAACTGGTGATTATGAAGTGAACTCTTATACTAATCTCAGTAAGTCCAGGACACATTACTGCTATTATCATGATAAAATATAAAGGATCATCTGTTGAACTCTGGTCAGAAAATCATACACAAATTGATTTCAAAAGTTATTTATTGTACATGCCAGAGTAGATCACCATTTTTATGGTGATAGTTGCAAAGAGAAGACATTCTAAAGATGTAATTAGACTGGGTTAAGATGAAATAAAAGTTCTGGATCTGAGCTTTTGAAATGGGGGAAATGTATAGTATTTCCCATATCTTTTGTATGCATGGAAACAAAAAGGATACATACAACAGCGTGAGCGTGCGCATGCACACACACACATACAACACCTGTCCCTCATTTGTGCTGCATCCCCTCTGATGCTCCAGGAAATTCAGTGCTCCCTCTTTCAGGCATTGCCCCTCTAGCAAGGTCACTAGATTTCTCCTGCTGCTCCCTTCCAGGGTAATGGAAATATTGCTGCATGACCTATCTCAAGTCATCTTCCAATGCATTGCCCATGTTGTGCCACTTCCTCAGTTGCTGGTAGAGAAACCTAGCCCCACCTAGACCAAGGACCCTCTGATCATCAGTCCAGTGCTGTTCTGTTCCAAACCATGCTGCCTTTTAATCTAAGCCTTTTTCCTACTTTGCCTCTTTGTCTCTATCATGATTTCTTTTTTGCCACCATCTCCTTGGGTACAGCCTTCCCCAAGGGCAGGCATCCCAGGGTTTTCACCCACTCCCTTGCGTTTCTCTTTCCTCTCTAAGCTCAGAGTGACTGTAGGCTTTCACACTGTAGCCTCTTTCTGTTGCAAACTTCCTGACTTTATATCAGGCCTGCCTGCTTATATGGAGCTGGACTCCATCCTCAATCAGCAGTTGCCTTCTAATGCCTAATAGATTTTGGCCCAGAAGTGGTTAATTATTCATCCTTTCCCAACTACTGTGGGGTGAAATATGACTTTTCAGCCACTTCTCCCATATTAGAAATTGGGGAGTGCTGAAAATCTTACAAGAAAGGTCTCCTTTCTGGGAAGTAGAAGGAAAAAACTGTTCACTGGTTCCTTCATCTGCATTATAGAAGTTGTTTGAACAGAGACCTGACAACTCAGACTGTATCAGAATCAGATATATATGCACATCCACATTATGGTCTGTGGATTCACCAATATATTCTGGCTGCCTTGTACCACTGTTTTGCAAAGTAGCATTGCTTATGACTTCTTTGCAGCATAATGCATAGAAACACAGCAGTTAATCTGGCACTGTATGTTTATCGCCTGATTGTACAGTTTGCTACACAGCTATCGCATAGAACAAACAATCAGATCAATGGAGAATGAGGAGAAAACAAGAGGCTAACAACTGATTGCTCTAGATAGGTGATCTACACCCTCTATTCACTTGACAGGCAGTTGATGGTTCCTACAGCTCAGCTCCTCTTGACTCAGAGCCTAAAGAAATGTATATCCTAGGATGAAATTACATAAAATCCACAAAGTAAGATTATCAGAGGGGTTGGTATGTATCCCTACAAAACAACAAGAAGGTCTCTGGTATCTTGAAGACTAACAGATTTATTTGGGCATAAACTTTGGGGGGAAAAGACCCCCTTCATGAGTTGCATGGAGACATACTAGACCAATTTGATATTAAACGTCTGGGGATCATGAAATGTAGGAGGAATCTTTCATTGGTTGAACATATCATGCCCACTTGTCACAGCTGGAACACTAACGTGGCTGCTGGACAGCTCACAAAATGTACTAGCTACCAGCTCTTCGAAAACAGTGTCTTGACTTGTGTTTCACCCAGGTAGAAACCATGCCTGGCACTGTCCCAATGAAATTTGTTAAGAGATCATGGACCAGATCTATACTACGGCTACTCTGACCTTACAGCCAGCACAAAGCAACACACACTTGCCATAATCAGCCCATAGGAGGATCACTGTTAGAGCCAAGGTAGCAGCAATTCCTATACTAATCTACCTCCTACAGCTGACAGAAGGGTTTTTCTGTGTGCTAGAATATCCCCAGCTGCTTCATGAATGTCTTAGGGCCTACAAACTGCTTGGATGTACTCCAGGAAATGGCCTGACACACAAACAACTAAAGATTAGGGAGGTAGGAATGTGTTTCAAGCTCATCCTTGTGCATACGTGCGACTTACGTTCTAAGGTGTATTGCGAGCCCAATGTCTGTAGCAAAGGATCTGTTTTTTTGTTTTTCCTAGAAAATGTTTGGCATCTTAGGAATCTTAATTCTGTGAGCAACATTTGCACTGAATTGTTAGAGTTTATACTTTTTCTTCAGGTCCAATAGGCTTACTTATCAGTAAACCATAATGCCTCAACCATAAACTATTAATTCCTTGAGTCTGTGTAGTTCTTCAGCTCTACATACGTAGAAAAATGTTTGTCTTATAGGAAGCATTTTCTTCACATCTGCCACAGCACTTCTCATGGGTAGGTTGTGGTTTGCAAATAATGAAGCAAACATCATATAGTGTTCCTTATGGACAGACCTTCAGACAGCATCATTTTTGAAACCTGAACAATAGAAATTTGAAAAACAAAATGAATCATGTAATTGTACACTTACACTTGGATAAAGTACTGAACAAATCCTTTGTCTCATTAATATCAGTCTGTGCTAGGTCTGCACCTTACAATTATTGAAACAAATTTTGAAAGGACAACTTATATTCTACATTTTTAATAGAAATTCACTTGGCACTAACTCAAATACTTTACAGAAGTCTAAGTATAATGTCAACATTATTACCTTTATCAACAATTTATTATCCTATAGAAAAAGATATCAAATTAACTTGACAGGACCTATTTTCTATAAACCCTTATTAATTTGAATTAATTGCCTATCCTTCCTTTAGTGCTTTATTAATTGACTCTTATATCAACCACTCCATCATCTTTCCCAGAATCGGTCAGGCTGACAGGTCTATAATTGCCTGGATTATCCTTTTTAAATACTGGCACACGATTGTCATCTTCCAGTGTTCTGAAACTTTTGTAGGGGAATTACTGAATCACCGTGAATGGCCAAGTGGGCTCCTCAGCCAGGCTTTTTGAAAGACTTAGATGCAAGATATCAAGACCTGGTAATTAAGTGTCTAGCTTTTGTTTAACATCCTCCAGATATACTAATGGAATGGAAAGTGTTGTCATGGATGAAATTATATAATTCATTTTCCCCCAAGTAGAAGCACTTATCAAAAATATATTTTCATGCATAATTCCTTAAAGCTACCATTTCCATCTAGTAATGGACCAGTACCACTGTTAGGATTTTCGTTATTCTTATTGTCTATAACCCTGCTAGCCATAGATTTTTCTTCATGTCCCATTTCTTCCCTAATGGGTTTTCTACAGTTCTTAACTTCTGACACATTAATTACTATCAACTTCCCATTTTTTTCAGGTGTTGGATCCATACCCGCCTTTGCTTTCCTTTTAAACTGGTCCTGCATTCTTGCTCAGTTGTAGAATTAGGGCTTTTGCGGGCATCTACTAAGGAGTTCTTAAATGACTCCAAGTGATCACTTACATTTTTTTCTAATTAAATGTTCTTGTTCAGCTGACTTGCATCAGAACTGCTTTTAGCCTTGTGGAATTGGTCCTACTAAAGCACCAAGCATATATATTACTGGTTTGGATTTTATTCTTCTTGCACATTACAAATGTGACCAAGTCCTGGTACTAAGCTATCCTTAATTATTTGTGTGATTAGTTCCTCTTTATCCATCAAGATGAGGTCTAATACACTTACGATATCATTGTCTAGAAATTCCAAGGATGTTTTTAGTACTAATAGAATATTTCCAGCATATGTCATTCAAAATGATCTGCCCTCCTTTCCTACCCTGTGATCGTACAGTTCCCTGCTTACACATATAGCTGGGTTCATAATCCATTCCAGAAAATGCCCAATTTATGCTTAACTTTTAGGACACTGATCCATAAGCCTTCAAGACCATTTTCATCCCTTTTATCAATGACTCCAGCACGTATTATTTTCATCATAGATTTGTGTCCACCCTATCCTTCCTAAATAGTCTCTAACCATTGGATTTTTTTTAATACTTCAATATTGTGAATTCTCCCACCAGGTTTTAGTAATATCAACTAGATTGAATTGATGCTCCAAAAATGAGCAATTCGAGCTCCATTTCTGTTACCAATGCTAGGAACATGGGTGTGAATAAGCAATTCAAGAATTTCATTTTATTTCCTTTGGCTCATTGATTACATTTGTTCTCAATGTTTTGACTATATGATGAGAGCTTGTGTTTTCCCCTTCTTCTCCCCTCTTCTTTTGCTAACACTTGAAGACTCTCTTGATTTCTCTAGCCAGCCTGTCTCAGAGGGCATTCATTCCTTTTCTAAGGTGGAGATCATCCAACTATGCAGCTCCTCTCTCCCCACAGATGCTCAGGCAATATTCCATAAAATGAAAAATCTCCACACTATACCACTTATCTAGCCACATCCAAAGTCTTTTGTCTTCTGTCTTCAGTCTTGTTTTACTTGTGGGACAGGAAGGATCTTGGAGAATATTGCTTGGGCATTCTTCAGTTTGCTTCCAAAGTTCCCTGACATCTACTATCTGCAAAATATTCCATGCTAGTGCCAATATGAGCTGTCATTAATCAATCCTTGTCAGGTTTCTGAAATTAACAGTCTTATACCGGAATGCTGTCTTGGCTGTCAGAAGGTAGAATGTCTCATTGTCCATCTGTCTCTTGCAAAGTGCACTGCCTTGAGCAAGCAACTCCCTTCGCTCTGCTGCAGCTTTCCATTCTATTCTTTACTTCGCATTTAGGGTACGTCTACATCAGTGCTTTTTCAGAATAATGTCCTTTATCCAGAAACAGCGTTCTGTACTGTCTATGCAAGAAGCCTATTCTTTTAAAACAGGTTGCTTATTCTGGCTTCCTGTAAACTTCATTGCACGAGGATTAAGATAGCCAGATAACTTAATTTCAAAATAAGCTACACCAACTTGAGTAGCTCCAATTGCATAGCTTATTTCAAGGTACGTGCTACTGCGTAGATGTAGCCTTATATAGCTTGTAATTTATTTGGGGCAAAGACTGTTTAAGTTTGATAACTTGCATAATGGACCCTGATTTTGACTGCCCTCACAAGCTAGGTTTTCATGTAATATACATACTATAACATCATCTGAGTCCAAGGAAGTGCGTTACCATAAATTACAGCTTGCAAAGGCAGTGGGGAACACTCTGTCCTTGTGGCTGCAGAGCTTTTGGTATAATGAAAGGACAAGGAAATAATTCCTCTAAAGTTAGTTTCAAAAACTTCTAAATTTCTTAAGGCCACTTCTGCATCATGTTCTGTTCATTTATTATTTTAATTACACTTAATTGGTTTTGTTTTACTAATGGGCATTATTTTTATAATCTGCATTGCTAGATAGATCAAGTGCCTACTATATTGGTAGACAGATGCTACATAAATAAAATGTAGTATTAAGTTAATAAGCTTCAGCAGGACAGCAATTAGAAAAGCCCATATGTTCTCATTTTCTCTTTAATCATTGGTATTGCCAGGATTTCTTGTGGGGAGGCATGTGAAGTGGAAAAGACTTCCTCATGGGAGAGAGGGACTGCCTTAGTCCCTCCCATAGGCCCACTGCTGGAATTTTTATTTCAAAAGTCTAAAGCAATATGATGAATTTTAGGGCTACATTTGGTCCTCCCTTGAAGTTAAATAAGAATGCACAGCACCAAAATTCTTTGCAACCACAAGCCATTGAGACTCAGGAGAGCCACTACTATAGTGTAGTAAAATAATACCCAAACTATGACTTTCTAGAAAGGTTTTTGATTTTCTTTAAGATTCTGAACCGTTCTGTGAACTTAGTCTCCTGAGTTCATTTCTGGAGACCTCCAGCATTTGTAGAATGCAGTTGGACTCAGAAGAAAGTGTCACCAAAAATAAACTATATATAGCACAGCTGTACATAACTTTATCCATAGTATGAAACAAAAATGAACATGCAGTATCTTTTTCTACATGGACCTGGCAATCTAGTGAAAACCTGTTAAACTTCCAGACAAAATGTGAAACCTTCTGTGGTTCAGAAAATTCATATAAGCAATCAGACTTCTGGGTGCATACTTGAATTAAGACTCAATTAGGAAAGCTCTTTAGAAAGGCACTAGGGCCAAATACTTAAAGCCCTAGACTAGAACTTAGGTAGCATGTATTTGGTTCACAGTTCCTCTGGATTGGGGGGAGAGGGGCCAAGGGGATTTACTCTGCATATGACTCATACGATAGCTGTGTGAGGTAGGGGTTCCTATGCTTGTATAGTGTCTAGCATGAGGTGGGCAAAAGGGCCTTTGGGGGCCAGATCCAGCCTGCCAAGCAGGTTGATCCAGCCCACAGAGGCCCTGCTGCTCCCCCAGTCCCAGTCCAATTAGGGGCTGGGGGCAGGGGAGCACGTGAAACTTCCTCCTGCCCTGTGAGGTGAATGCAGCACTTCAAAGTGCTACACGCTCCTCACAGGGTGGGAGGAGACATCACACGCTCCCCTGCCCCCAAGCCCTGACTGGACTGGGGGTGGGAGGAGTGCGCAAAGTTTCCTCCCCTCCTCCCTGCGAGGAGTGCATGACACTTCGAAGTGCTGTATGCTCATGCAGGGCCGGGGCTGAGTGAAAGAAGCTTCTCGCAGTTCCCCCACCCCCAAGCCCTGATTGGCCTGGGGATGGGAGAGCATGCTAAGCCTCTTCCCACCCTGCCAGGGCATGGGTGTGTGGTCTGGGGTTGAGGGAGCTCCTTTGCCACCCTTTCCCACTAATCACGGTCTGTGGGTGGAGTAGCCAAGAAGCTTCCTGGCCTTTCCCTTCTGGGGCAGCCCAGGGCCACTGCAAAAATTTTTGCAGTGGCCCCCAGCCTAAAATTTTTGCCCACCCCTAGTCTAGGAGATCTTAGCTAACATCTCTAAATATTAGTGTAATACTGCTACTATTTGTGACAACTTAGAAGTTTGCCCATTACTGAATTATGGTGCCATTCCATAGACCAACTATGATCTCCAATTTCAGTGGTCTGATTCTGATCTCCTGCTAGTTTAACTTCTGTGGATTTTTTTTCCTTACTTATATCCATGCATGTGACATCAGGCCAGACACTGACACTTGCTGCAAGGTGTACCTGCCTCAAGAGGGGATCCTACACAATAAAGCTTATCATAGAAACCTACAGATAGATAGAATATGGATCCTAGTCTTTGTCTGACTCACTTTTTCCAATAGCTAAAGGAAACACCTGTTTGTGGAGTTAATCATAAATATTTCTGAATATTTTATTACTTCAGCTATAGCATGAGCTGTCTTCCCATTGTGTCATTGAACTCGGCTGCTTTCATTGTTTTCTGTACTGATGCAGTTACTAAGACAGTGGGAACAACTGGATCATACTATATTTTTCCCCCTGATATTCAGACATCTTGAACCTGATTCTCCATGCTTGTGTAAAATGCAGCCAGACAGGGAGTGTTGTATTCTGCCTCCTTCCCTAGCACCACCTGCGTGGATATTATCTTCTAAGATCACCTGGTCGTGATACCTCCTGTTCCCAGCCCTTCCCTCATGTTGGGATCACACTAAGGGGAGAGGAAGAAAACATTCAAGAGAGGACAGGACTACACTTAGAAATGGGAGGGGAAAAGAAGGATAGATTATTTCCTTTTCAAAATACCAGTAAATTGGGAGATCTCATACACACCTATGTTGCATATATGGCTGCACACTTATAATGAATTTGTTGTGTTCTCTAAATTTGTAATGATCTGCCTTTTTCAGGGTCTGCTGCCATGTGATGCAGCATGTTAACAAGCTCTGTATATGCAATGCTGACTGACCATGCAGTTTTACTTTACCTCACCTTGATTTGTTTTTCCTTAATCCAAAATAAAGCTGGCTCAGACTGAACATACTCAGGGCAAACCTATAGATGAGTTTCTATTGGATGACTGTTCACACAGGACTTGGCTAACATAGGTATCTTATGCAGCTCTGAACTTGTACCATTTCTTACCATTCAGTCAGCCAGCCAGTCCATGTGATATGTTTTATTATGCTGTGAGTGGATTCAAAGCCCAATGTGGCAGTATTCCAGGAATTATTTTACAAAATGTAACCATGGCAACTAAATTACACTGCTAGAGTATACACAAATGACATACAGAAAACCACACAAAACCTATGTACTTTGTATATGCAGTAGGAATCTGGTAGCCAGCATATCATCTGGGCATTACACAGTTTTAGTATATTACATACATTGATGTGGTTGTCTAAATGTGATTTGTGCCTTTATGCGGCAACTTCCCCAGCCTGAATTTGCCAATCTCACAATAGCTTGACTTCAGTTGCTATCATGGTTTGTTCCCACATGGTGGTGCTGTTGCCTCCATATTGCTCAGAGGCCCAATGATTCATTCCACGCCTTGGTTCACAGAAGCCACACATGCAGTGTGCGCATTAGAGCTACTTAGTGAGAACGAAGACACAATCATGTAATTAAGTTTGGAGACACTTGCAAGATGTGGCTGTCCACTTGTCTTTGGATTCAGTTGCTGGTGAAAGATTTGAATGAAATTAGTATTTATGAAATATACTATACTCATTTTTTAAAATTCCACTATGTACATTTTGCATATTGTTTTTGTTTCACTGGCTTCTCTGTTCCATGCTTCTGCCTTAGGTGACTGGTCCACAGCCTTGTGCCTGGGAATGTTCCTCCCAAACGCACTGGTCCAGGTGTCTATCCTTTTTGCCAAGGAGTTCCAGCCATGGAGTCCTGCACATGATGTAGGACTTTCAGGACTATGAGCTACATTTTAAAATGAGCAGTTATTCCTACCTCTATTAAAGAGTACCCTGGCACCTACTTTGGCAGCCTAGAACTTATTCCCCTACTGCTCAGCTCCTCCTCACTATCTGACTGTTGGTGGGTAAACTGGAAAGATGAGACTTCTATTTACTTTAATTGTCAGTCATAATGGTTCAATAGCTCCTATTGACACCTAAAGCAATGAAGATAAATTTTTGTCTCTCCAATACAACTATTCAAATAGTTTATCTAGTAGTCCTCTTATTACTATGCAGGCAACCTCCAGAGCTTTCCTTGGATGTAATACATGGGACGTGGCAGTTGATGACGATGATGTAAATGGCCTATTATGATGTTTGGAGTTAATTTAGAAAGAAATCACTTGAAAGAGACCCTGAAGCAGTTGCAAGCTTTCATTTATTCCATAACACAGAACTAACTAGAACCAGCTCAAATCGGCTGGGCTGACTCCCTAATTATCTAACTCTGTTACTATAACAAGATCTATATCTACAGCAACACAAAACATAATAGCCTATATGTATGTCAACAAATTTTACTATCACGTTAAGATGCCTGAATATCAAAGAAATCCGCTCCAGAACAAGAGCACCTGGCTCAAATCAAAGCTGGGCGATACCAAAAGTGTTGCTAGTTGGAAGTGGAAAACATTTGAAGAAATAGCTAAGACCACTTCTATTTCCTCCATCAGAGTGGTGTGAAGCACCTCCTAAAACTTGGATTATTAGGTAGCATCAGTGTCAGACATGGAAAACTTCACTCCTTTCTTCTAGAGGAGGAGCTGGCCATGGGGGCAGGGTGGGGCTCTTGATCCCACTCCCCACCCCACTCCTCTCTAGGTAAATTCCCTATCCCCTAGGCCATGCCAGAACACACCTCACCAGGTGGATTACTGTAACTCACTTTATCTGGAGATGAATGTGGTAATAATGCAAAAGCTTCACCTAATTGAGAATGTGGTTGCCTGCTTTTCACTTTAAGATGTAGTGGAAATATCACGCATGTGCTGACATCCTGCCAGTGGTTTCTAGTCACCATGACCCTGAAATCTTTTGAGATCACCAAGCTAGAATCAGTGGTGAAAGCTGGGAACAAAGTATCCTAAATCAAGATGATCCAGCTATGGACCAAAACCTTTGGGGAATCCGATGATTCCAAAGTCCAATAGTCCTTAAAGTTGCCAATCCTTGAGCCTTAAAGCCTTTCCTGATCAGCAAAAATGCCACACAACATTGATATACTCCTAAAATATAAAAAATAGAAACCTGTAAAGATGAATTAAAACACACACTACTAAAGTACAGATTTTACTCCAAAAAGAGCCAGACACTCAAAGTTCCTTGTGGAATGTGGTATTGATGTTGGATTTTTGTTATGGTCTAGTCATTCTGAGACTTTGGTGCTGGACAGCAGCATAAAACCCTAAGGGTATGTCTACACTACCCCGCTAGTTCGAACTAGCGGGGTAATGTATGCATACCGAACTTGCTAATGAAGCCCGGGATTTGAATTTCCCGGGCTTCATTAGCATAAAGCCGGCTCCGCCATTTTTAAAAGCCGGCTAGTGCGAACCCCGTGCCGCGCGGCTACACGCGGCACGGGCTAGATAGTTCGAACTACGTAGTTATTCCGAACTATCTGTACGCCTCGTGGAACGGGGCCTCGTGGCCGGGACAGACCGACCCCTCCGGTGCGGGGTGCTTTCGCCTCCTCCCGCACCCCCTTTGTCCCTGGGGCGGCCCATCCCCTCCTTTCAGCCCTCCTCCCCCTCCGGTGCAGTGGCCGACGAGTGCCATACCTGCATGAGCACCGCTCCGACGGTGGATCTCTCCACACCGAACTGATTCCCGATGGATCGGTAGCTGTCCAGCGTGGAGAGCTTCCAGAGGGCGATGGCCACCCGCTTCTGGAGGGGGATGGTGGGCCTCATGCGAGTGTCCCTTCTGCGCAGACCAGGGGCGAACCACTCGCAGAGCTCCAGGAAGGTGTCCCTCCTCATCCTGAAGTTCTGGGTCCACTGTCGGTCTTCCCAGCGCTCCAGGACGATGCGGTCCCACCAGTCGGTGCTGGTGTCCAGACGCCAGATGCGGCAGGGCACGCCGGTGCCGGGGCGCCGCCGCAGCTTCTCCATGGCCCCCAGGGTGGCCAGATGGAGAGGCGGGGGCTGACGTGCACCAGGTGGTGCCAGGCAGCCTCGAGCCATTGCTGGCAGGCTTGCAGCAGCAAGTCCAGAAAGTGCACCAGAAGGTGCAGGGCGAGCTCTGGCTCCATGTTGCCACCTGTGGCAGCGTCCCCGAAGGGAAGCACCGACACAGACGGGCACAGAGACCAACGCTTGCTGTCCCTCGGCGAGGTTGGCAAGCAAGCAGGAAAATCTGAGAACCGGCTGTCCAGGGGGCGGTCCCTTTAAGCATGAGCCTCAGATAGCCTCAGACAGCAGCCACACAACGCAACTACTGACCTGATGCCCTGCCAGAACCGGTTTCAGCTTCCCTTAAATGCGCCCCTGTGTCCAATCAGTGTGGACGCGCTAGTTCGAATTAGCAAAACGCTAATTCGAACTAGTTTTTAGGTCTAGCTGCGTTAGTTCGAATTAGCTTAGTTCGAATTAACTAATTCGAACTAAGTTAGTTCGAATTAGCGCTGTAGTGTAGACATACCCTAGAAAACTATACGGTATCATTCCAAAATAGCAGATAACAGTCCATGGTTTGATTATGCCTTTGTATATGGGATTAAATTCTTTTAGCTGTGCCATAGAATCACCAACATTTAAAATCTAAATCTCAATTTTAATTTAGCTTAGCTCTGTTGTATGTGAATCTTTTAAAGCCAGACGAGTCTTACATCTGAAATAAGACCTACTTTTATCTGTGAAGGTGTTTAACAGTTGGTAAGTTATTCCAAAGTACTCTATTGCTGTCATCAGATCAAGACTGGATGCCTTTCTTTCCATCAAGCACATGTTGGCCTTAGTAGAAGGGTAACTAGGTGAAATTCTTTGGTCTGTGATATCCAGATGCTTGGACTGAATCATTGAATGGTCCCTTCTGGTCTTCAGAACAAAATACGGAGTGGTTATAACAGGGTTTGATCTGTTCTTTACAAGCAACACCATCTTTGTATTCCAACACAAATGCAACATGGTAGATTAGATGTGCAAATCAGGCCATAAATCAGTAACATGTGAAATGCTTAATTGACAGCATATTTCTTAAAGTGCTAGTTAGGGCAGTTTCATTTACATTTGGTGGACCTTGACCTTCTTGCATGCATAGCTGTCTGCTAGCTTTTCTTCTAATATACTTTATACAACATCAGAGGGGTAGCCGTGTTAGTCTGAATCTGCAAAATCGGCGAGGAGTCCTGTGGCACCTTATAAATTAACTGAAGTGTTGGAGCATAAGCTTTCGTGGGCAAAGACCTGACGAAGTGGGTCTTTGCCCACGAAAGCTTATGCTCCAACACTTCAGTTAGTCTATAAGTTGCCACAGGACTCCTCGCCGCTTTTATACAACATGTGATTTATGTTAGTTTATCACTACTTATCTCACTTATCTCATTGACAAAAGACAATAGAAACTTGTAATAAAGCACTGAGTACATAAGAGACTTCTTGATAAGAATAAGATGTATGGGCAGTTCCAGTATAGTAATGAACAAAAACATTGCTTTCCTGGAAAATATATTGTCCTATGGTCAAACTCCATGAAGAAATATATGAAATTAAAGTTTTCTAATCACAGATTCAGTAACAGAAGTGACCAAGTGACATGATTCTAGTAGCATATACAATCAAACCATGAAGCTGTTAAATTTTTTTGGGATGTTTCATAGATGCTCATTTAAGGAGGAATGTTCCTGTCCTGAGTAATGGGATTATATTGTAAAGATATTTTGAGTCTTAACTTTTCCAATGTACAGATGGAGCCATTACTGATTTTCCTGTCCTACTATTTTTGTGGTAATTAGTGTTACTACTTCAAGGAGAAAATAACTACTACTGCTACTACCACCTCTATTGCAATTTGTTTCTGTTTGAATAATTTTATTTGTGATATTAAACAACATACCTAATCCTATTTTTATTTTCTTTCTTTACCAGTTAGAGACCCAATTGAGGCAGATTATCTATTTACAGTAAAACATGTGCTATTCAGCACGCTCGGGGGGATTACGGTGTTCCAGTTATCTGAGGGTCCCCATCAACCTAGGAAAAACCAATGGACAATAATAGTAAACTCAAGTTTTTAATATCGGTAGTATGGTAGTGTGAGGCAGTTAGTCTCTCATTTCTATTTTGAGGCAAAGATGATTAGTACTTCTTAAATAAAAAAATTAAGCGAATCATGGTAAACCAAACCAGGCCTGTGTGACTGAAGATGTGACAGTATCATGGCTGGGGGCAATGCCGGTTAAATGAGTGACTGAAACAAAGGTTTCACTGTATTAGGACAAAGACCAAAATCTAAGCTGATAATCAGTAGGAATGGGAACAGAGGGTCTGGGCTGTCAAAGATTACAAAACTGGTTGATTTGTGGAAAGATACTGAAGTGCTAGAATACTTAAAGTGGAACTCCCTCCCTTTCCCCTTTTTCATATTTTCATCCTTTGACAAAAGAAAAAGAGAGGCCAAAGTGCTGGGTATGATTGGTGGTTTTGTGTTTTTGTTTTTGTTTTTTAAGCAATAGAAGTCCAATGTATAGAGGCAGTAAATAAACTTACCTGCATTTAATGTAAACGCCAAAGCTGGATTCCTTTATACATAAGGAAAAAACATGTATTCTAGTTATACTCACCTAATTTCCAATGTAAAAACATCAGTTGATAGAAGAATCCATCTGTGAAAGTAGGTACCATTGCTCAAGGAGATAAAGTTATACTGATGGAAAAACCCCTTTGACACCATAGTCTTTGCTTAAACAATGAAGTTTCAGGATTGCAGCAGCCACTGTTTTAGACTTGGCCGCAGGCACTTAAATTCTTCCATCATGTTGGTTTTCAGTAAGACTTGGACTGCTAATTTAGTTTAGAGTGCAAACTCGATTTTAGACAATTATTCTCCTATGTCACTTATGAGAATTTTACCCTGGCTGTTTGTAGAACTATTAGTTTGCATTTCATAAGTATATGGATTAATTTGTTCAGTGGTGAAATGTTGCTAGTATCCAGCTTGGATACCTTCATACTGTCCAAAAAGCGAAATTTCATGCTGATCAAAATACAAGATAACTTGTTCATGATCCCAGGGTAAAACTTGGCTTGCAATGAATCAATATTTTGTATAAAATATTGAAAATGGGATCTGTAGGTAGAAACAGAAGTAATGCTGAGATTTTTTTTCTATACAGAATGGGAACTATTTTCTCAATGCTGTAACTCTAAAGACAAAAATGGGGAAACAGTACCATAAATCAATAAAAATGGCATTGAGAGTTTGCTTTCACAAAATCATAATATACATTTTTGCTTTTACATAACTGATGGCATTTTCACCAAGCACAACTGAAAGTAGGACAGCCATTTGTGTAATCTAGTAAGATGAAACTACAAAAGAACAAAACCTAGGATAACTAGTCACAAGGCCTGTTCATTCCTGCAGTTAATTTAAGAACAATGTCATTTGCATGGAGCTAGAGAAAAATATGCAGAGTGTCACTAAAAATGTTTTGTAGTGATAGTGGTTGGAAAATAGAATGTCTTCTCAAGCTCCTTGCTACATTTGTCTCCACCTTCCAGTGAAGGTATTCAGTTAATTATTCTGTATTTATCAAAGTGGTGCAAATGCTCAGGCTCCTGTTTCACTCCTCACAAAGCTTGGGTGACCAGGTAGCACTAATTTTCAAAACATGATTTCTTTCTTCTCCAACTTGCTAGGAAATGAAGAAAGTGGTCACACATTTGTCACCACTAGGCTGAATTACCATAATTCACTCTAAAGGAGGCTGAGTGGTGACAATGTACCACCTGGATCTTTTACAAAGTGTAGCTACTGCTGTATGGTTCAGGTTGTCAGGAACATCCAGTTCATGCTCAAGTTCTTCTACTGGCTTCCAGATAACATCTGATACCCATTTAAGGCCTTGGTACTAATTTTTAAGCTGTTAGAGGTGGGGGCTTTAGCTATTGACAGAGACCAAAATTTAATGTATGAACCACTGTCCTCTGGGACACTGCAGAGTACAAGGCCCAGGATGATGCCTTCAAAAGCAGGAAACAAAAAGCATTCTCTGTCAAAGGAACCTCTGTCTATGGAACAATCTTTCAGAAGAGATCGGGTGTGTTCAAAATCAGACTAGTTTTAGGAAACATTGTAAACCTTTCCTTCCAGAAAGCCTTTTCCACTATCAATAACACTCTCGATTCAGCACTCCCCCACATCAAACGGATGTTTAACTCCACAAAGGGAGAAATGCCAGAGACTAGTGACTTAGCTATTGATGTGTGGAAGTGCTTAGTTACTCATGTGGTGGATGACATTAGCAAGCTCTGGGATAGACAAATAGATGATAAGGTGGGATGGGGTGAATTAGGTCCAGAGATTCCTTGCTAGAAATCTCAGGATCTTGCCACACGCGTCCCAGGAAAAGAGCAGTAGAGGTGCACTTCTACACATTCTAGAGTGGCTGTAGGGGGAATCAGACAATTGGAGAGGCTGTAGGGAACAGCTAATGGGTCACAGAGCCTTATAAAAAGGACCTGCAATGTAGCCGAAGGTCAGTTCTTTGCTGGAGTCAGTAGTGCAGATGGTTCTCCTCTGGCCAAAGGGCACTGCAGCACCATGGACAGATCAGTGCTGGCAAGAGCTAGGGAGTGAGAGGTAGCTAGCTATTGGTTGGCTGTTGGTCCTGAACAAAGAAGAGTCTTGAGCTAAGGGTGAAGGATAGGGTAATGATGAAATAGCCCAAGGAACTGAAGGCAGTTTTGTTAAAAGGATGAAGCAATGCATGGCTGCCATTTTGAGAGTCCCTAGGCTGGGACTCTGAGTAGGTGGTGGGCCCAGGTCCTCTCCAATAGGCTGCTGGTAATGTGGCCTACAATTGGACAGTGCTACTCCAAAACAGAGATCTGAACTACTTAGTGGCTCAGCTAGAGAGCTGGGCCCAGAAGGGCCCAGAGGGGAGAACTTTGCCTCCAAGTTATGGCCAGATGCCACGGCTGAGACTACAGATGCACCTGGCCAGAAGGGAATGCTCATGAGAGATGGGCATCGTGTACTCAAAGTCTTACATCTTTCAGTGGCATGTATCAGTTCTTTTCTTATGTGTTCTATTGCTTATTAAATGCTGTGATCAGTTGGAGGGTGCATCCAGAGTACCCTCAAGCTGATACCCTACATCCTAACCCCTTAAGTTCATAGCAAACACCTGCTCCTCAATACATCCTTGTCCAATTTCCTCCAGGCCCTGGAGCCAGGGATCTGCTCCCTATCCACCCCCAACAATCCTCCCTGGGATCTTCATCCTCTGTCTCAGGGATCAGTGACCCATGCCTCCTCCCTTGGAGATGCTCAGCTACAAAGAAGACTGGGACCCCCTTAACTCATCTCAGGCACCTGAGGGGTTCTGTTGTGGCTGGAGCTTTGGCGGTGCTGTCAGGAGCAGTCCTGAGCCAAAGTGCCTGAGCTGCAGGCACAATCTTACCTGAACTAGGGATGGCTTATGAAGGGCTTGTAGCACTTCCCTGTCACTCCAGCTGGGGGCTGTTTCCTGCTTCTCACAGCCCTGTCTGACAGTCATCCCCTTCCTCAGACAGCTCTATCAGTCTCCTCTTCTGCCACTGTCACCCAAATCTGCTGTCCTCAGAAAACTGCTGCCCCATGTAGCTCCCTACCTCTGCATCCAAAATCTCTATTAAGCTGAAGTCTCTCAAATGTTTCCCTGACTAACACAGATGTTTTACCAAAAGTAACACTGGAGAAGTTGCAGGAGGCTTTAATGAAAAGATTTTTGCTGTTAATACACACAACTCAAGTTAAGTGTAGTTGAGGAAGGTAATGTACTTCAAGTAGTGAAGAAAAGTAGTAAATAGACTGGATTTTCCCTTTGAAATAGTCAGACAGATGTGACTAAGTTAAAGCTGATATACACAGGAAGTGGCAGAGGAAAACGGTTACAATGGCAGTGAACCATTGTGCAGTACAGGGAGGTTCTGAGGGTGTGAATAGGAGTGGGGGGTGGGCAGGATGGCACAATAATTTGGTTTATAGAGACAACATTGTCACTGATAGATAGCATGAACCATATACAAAGTCACTCTGGTTTCATGCAAGATGCTTGGAGTGAATCTGACACTTAAAGGTAGACTCACAGCATAATATTAAAACTTGGGTGCCTAAAGTAAAGTTCCTAAATGCGTATTTAGCTATTGAAATAAAATAGTATATTAGATACTTTTAAAATCCATTTATAAGAAAGTGCACATATTTTTAAAGGTTGGCCTGTGCAATAAGCATATGGCCTTTACGTGTTTGGCCTTGAGAGCAATACACATCCTCTTCTATCTCAGTCACAAGTCTTAGCTACTTCAGCTAAGAATTTTCATTGCTTTCAGTGACAGAATTACATTTTCCATATAAGCAAGACACTAGAGTGTGACATCACAAAATGAGAGCCTGTTCTCCAAAGAAGCAGGGATAAATATATACATGTGCCAATGCATTACAGAATAAACTGACCAGATATACATTTTCTTTTCAATTAGTACATAGGCTTAATATTTAAAACTTGAAATGCTACTAGCAGCCTTAGATCCTCTTCATCTGAAGCGGAAGGATAATGTTCAATGAGTGGGCTATGCTTACATCACAAGTAGGCAAGCGTTTTGGGTGATCTTAATATCAAGTATGTTGTTACAGTGTCATCATTACTCGTATTGGTGCTTCAGGCAATACCTTCCATTAATAAGGCTAGTGAGCTCACATAGGGCAAAGATAGGGTGTGAGAATATGTCTAACTTTTTTTTATTGCTTTGTGGTTGGACTGAATGAAAATGCCCATTGACTTGTTTTACTTCCCTTCCTCTCCCCAATGACACTTAAATTAAGCCAATAATTGGACATGTGTTTGATGGAGAAACAAAAAGATGGCCAACCTTAGACTACCTTCTTCATGTTTTTTTTTAATTTTAGAGAAGGCTAGAGATTTTTCTAGAACATTGTTCCTATATCCAAGTGCAAACTAATATGGAGATAGGTATATCTCAGAGAACTGGAAAGGACCTTGAAAAGTCCTCAAGTCCAGTCCCCTGCCTTCACGGCAGGACCAAGTACCATCTCTAACTGATTTGCCCCAGATCTCTAAATGGACCCCTCAAGGACTGAGTTCACAATCCCGGGTTTAGCAGACCAATACTCAAACCACTGAGCTATACCTCCCCACATGGTTATCAGTTATAACTATTTAGTCTTTAAGGTGCTAATAGACTTGTTTTTTAAGTCTTTTCTGTTACAGACTAACTCAGCTACCCCTCTGGCTATAGGACAAGGTAATTAATCAGCATGCTGGTGGGTAATGTGAAAGTCTGAAAAAAAATTTACTGCCTACGCGCACACAGTTGGGGCTGCAGGGTTCAGTATGCAAGGTGTCCTGGGAGTAAGGGACTACTCCAGCCCTTAGTCACTGCAGCAACTTGAGGTCATGTGAGAAGCACATCTCTATGGCCGCTGCAGCTCTGGACCTACCCCAGGAAGTGTGTCCCCTGCCTGGGGTAGGTCTACCCCCTGATGAGGGATGCAGCAAACTGTGCACTTCCCCTTCTCTCCCTGATGAAAGGGAACAGCCAGCAATTTTCCTTTATGAATTGGGGCAGGGGAGCATCAGCTCTTCCACCTGTCAGAGGGTGGAAGGCTTGGATGGGGTATGTAAGCCATCAGCCAGCCCCTTTCAAATGTCTGGTGATTGTCTTTTTTCTGTATGTTTTTTTGTGAAACAATCCTATTCCTGGCACAACCAAATCCTTATCATGCTTTAAGTGACAAGAGGAGGAAACTACACACCAAACTTGGTGATCCTAGCTCTTACAGTTTAGGAGGCGTTCTTGAACAGAGACAAAGACTCTCTTGGATATACAGCATTTTATCTGTGTTTGAAACAAATGTGCACAGTACCCATGACTTTAACATGAGTCAATGTTTTGACTTTTTTGTGATGAGGATATTGTCTATGAAAACATCTTTTTTGCATCCTAACGGTAGTTTTATGTGATCACCCTCATCCTTACTGACTCCAGTAAATGTTTCTAGTGAACCTTGGGTCTGAGATCAATACTCTAGTTCCTTGCTAAAAGAAGATCTCAGTGTTACATTGTGACATATCAGCCTGCGTTTAAATATTTATAGGCAAAGTTTTTAGGCAG
Source organism: Pelodiscus sinensis (assembly GCF_049634645.1). Taxonomy (NCBI): domain Eukaryota; kingdom Metazoa; phylum Chordata; order Testudines; family Trionychidae; genus Pelodiscus; species Pelodiscus sinensis. The sequence continues at coordinate 153,442,936 of NC_134712.1, forward strand.
GTCAAAGCTTAAGAAGCATTATGCACATGCTGCAGGTTGAGATCCAGAAGTGGCCCAGCACCCCTAAAGTATGTGTCTTGTCATAGTGAAAGTTCTCATCCCACCACCTGCATGAAAGCCCAGCTTACTAAGAAAAGCTCCAAATCCTGCAGTACAAGGCTGGGGAAGGGGCCACGGTATAATGGAGGGATGGCTTCTACCAGTACACTGGATTCCTAGCAGGTGCAGGTAGGCTTATCAGTCCCAGCTGATGGCATTAGCTCCTGAGCAACCCTTCCTAGAAAAGTTGAAGTTTGAAAAATCCCAGGTATGGAAAGCTTTGTCCTGTGTGGTGGACTGTGGCGGTGGGGGGAGGAGGGGCAGGGAGAGGAACTGTGATGTTGAGCAAGCCCCAGCGAATGAGTAAGAACTGTGTGAGTGGGGATCCCAAGAAAAAGAGATGGTTCAGGTGAACAGCAGAGTTGAGAGCCCACATGTTAGAGATCGGAATCAGATTTGAGGGATGATGTGAAAGCTTTGGAGGAAGATTCTGAGGAGATTTCCCTGGGACTGTCCCTTCCAAACAGGGACTCTGACGGGATGAAACAACAGGATGATTTGGATGAAGGGAAGTATCCTAATGGGATCATGAAGAGGAGATGGGAATTCCCAGAGGAAAAGGGAGATCCTCAGGTGATTGAGAGGAGAGGATAGTGCTGGAGAAGATCCTGTGGCCTAGCATCTGGGCCAGCAAAGGGATGAGGTAGAGTGTCAGGGCCCTTCCTGTGACTGAAAGTGTGTATCAAATGATTGGAAGAGTGGCAAGAGTCAAATGGGTCAGAGCAGAGGAGGGTAAAGACCATAAGATGGAGCTGCCCCTGCAGGTTGTGTGGGGTAGGCTTTGCTCTCCCCAGGTATTTTCACCAGCTGAGTAGGTCCTTGTGATGTGGTATGTGGTGTTTTAGGGTTTTTTTGGGGGTTTTTTTGGTTTTTTTGAGGAACAGACTATACAAAATCTTGTCTCTTTTTCAGCACCATTGGATAAGCACTACATGTTACCTGAACTGTGTCCTAAAGAAAGGCACCAGGTTTCATTTGAAAAAGTGTGTAGTCCATATCAGATACATGCATGTTTCAGTTGCATTGCAGGGCATATACAGCCTAAATAGCTGTAGATAGCTGAGAGATACAAATTTCTAGAATTGCATGAACTGTGTTGTTGCTGGAGATTAGCTGAGGTAATCAAATTTTATTTTTTGTGCTTGAATTTGGCTCCACTTTATCCAAAGCAACAAAGTTATCGGAGGAAAGAGGAGAAAAAGAAGATCAAATCAAAGGTGGTGATTTTGGCAGCCAGAGGCTGGGGAAGAGCCAGGGATGGCTGTTGGGCATGGGGAGGGCCACAATAGCTGGAGCAGCCTCAGGGCCAGGGCCAGGAGGAGGAGGCAGGGTGGCTTCAGACCCTCCCTGGGTGCAGTGGAGGAGAAGAACGAGGAGGGAGAGCCTCGGCCTGAGCAAACCTCCTTGGTGGCCGGAGGGAGGGTAGAGCTAGGGCTGACCTGGCCTCATGGGGGAGAGGGAGCTAGTGACTAGAGGAAAGATCCAGGCCTGCCACATGAGGTGGGGGCGGGACGTGGGGGGTTGGTGAGAGGGGACACCTTTTATAAAATGTAGTTATCATTCTCTGCCATAGACTCAGACTCATGTTATGGAATTATGGTAATTGCCCATCACCCCCAAGTTTATAGTGTTACTATCTTTTAGCCTGTGCTATGTTTTTAAATTGCCACCTACAGATCGCAGCAGACAGCTAAACTCTACAAGTATAAGTTCTTACTTAGAAGTACAGTGAAGAGAGGTCAGATTTCATGCAATCGTTAGAATTCCCATCATAAGCAAGGTCTTGGGTCCCATCTGTGGTGACAGTAGCACTTGTTGTTTTCATTTACTTTAGATGAATTATTGATTGATGCAGCAGTGTCTCCAGTCCATTGCTGCTCTTACCCAAGTGCAGGAAGGGGGAGCTCCCTGCAGAGGATTCTAATTCTGCTAGTTATGCAGTTATTCCTTTAGGAGTTGAGAACCAGACACAGGAATGTGGGGAAAGCAATATCATGAGATCACAAAGAGGGTTTTAAAATGTAGTCAGGTGAAATAAAGAATACATTTACATAATAGGAATTTTTATTAAAGAATCATATCAGATCACTCTCAACCAGGCTGCCCTATATTTCTCACAGACAGATGATTTCAAACAGTGACACCAAAATATCTAGGTTTTGGAACTCTACGTGGAGAATGGACTACCTTCCCAGGAGGTTAGAAGGTAGTGGTGCATCACAAACAGCCACTTCCAGACCATATGAAATCTGGCACTTTTCACATACAAATCCCAGAAATACCAATACAGAGTTTCATTGCTGTGGGGTGTATATATAAGCATGTAAAAGATGGAAGAAGGTGGCAGAGATAAAAGATTTTCTTTCTACTTCCCCATCAGTAGGTCAGGTTCAATGGTCTCAAGGTGTAAAAAGCTGGCCATACCTTCTGGAATACAGTGTTTCATCACACTGTTAGGATGGCATTTGGAAAGTTCCAATCTGTAATCTCCTCTTTGTCACTCCTCACTGGGCAATGCTTGCTTTTTTTATCATTAACTCTAGCTATACAGCCTGAAGGGATCACCAGATGATCTTGTCCAACTTCTTGTATATCATATGCCACCATCATGGCGTAGCACTTGCACACCAAATCTACAACCAAAACTAGACAAGTGTTACAGCCCACAGGATACTAAATTATGTGCCACAGGCAGAAAATAGGTGGGACCAATGTGCACTAGTGGCTAAGATTCCTGCAATAACAAGAAAAATATAGTCTCCTAAGGCAGTTTGAGGGGGAAAACAGGATTTTAGTCTCTGGAACTCATCAGAAGAGCTTCTCCTTAAGTGCCTCCATCATTCTGAATGGCACAGCTGACAAACTTCAGGCCTCAACTTTCCACCTGACAGTTTTCCAAACACCATCTATAACATCAGACATTCTCTACTGTTGTCTAACCAGCTAAGAGAAAATAGACACATTATTCCTGATTTTTCTTCTTCCCTTTGAGCTCTTTTGTTGTTTACAGTGTTCCAAAGTAAATGCATTTTTGGATTAGAGCAACAGACTGATCTTCTTGCCTAAGCCTTCATTCCCAGAGGTTTTCCTTCCTTCCTGACTATTGTAGGACACCAACACCACATGAGAACAGGGATTACTACACATTTCCAATCTCTGAAATGTCCCTTTCCTTTGAGAAGACTTCTTCCATGAACCCTGTTTCCCCCTAGCCTCCTGCCTTGGGGACTGTCTCCTGCTTTGATTTTGAGCAACTGTGCCCTCAGGTCATCGCATGTCCTTCAGAGCTATCTTCTTTGGGAAGACTGAGTTACTTCTCAGCAAGTGGGAGAGAATTCCCATATCTGCCACTTCCAGAATCTGTCATTACACTAGCAGCTGAAGAGTGAGGGCTGAAGACAATAAGTTTCCTCTTGTTTACTAGGGAAAGTTGACATGGGACAACTTTCTATGTAATGAACTGGGTTCAGTGAGTTAACACTTCCACTAAATATTGAGAGAATTCCGAGAAGTGCAGAACAGAGAGGGGAATCAGAATGTGAGACCTCTTCAGGATTTTGTGTCTCGTTGTTTTAACATTCTTGTGTTTACATATCATCTAGGAAACTGAAGTACAGAGTGAACACCTCTGACTTAGATTTGCTTAGTATAACCAGTTTAGAAGAGGCATCTGTGATATTTCCCAGAGGAGAATCTAGTCCGTTGGACAGAGAAGTTCCCTTAATTAGCCTGGAGTCCTGTTTAAACTTTGTGATCAGATACTTCCAGCAAGATATTCACTTTTGGCTAAATACATCAATGATATGGCCAGCCACACACATGGCCATCTAGGACAGCACCCACAAATCCTTAATCCCAGACTTCCCCCGAGAAATGTATGTTGTCTTGTCCTTTTCTGGAGTACAGTACAATTTACAGTAAACCCATCGTTTCTTCAAAGACAAATGATAATGCAACAAACTTGTTATCCCAAATGGATTTCTCAGCACACTAAAATCCAGACATATTGGTTAAAGCAAAACAAATTTATTAACAAAGATTAAGTGATAATGCATAAAACAGGAGTGGCTACAAAAGAAAATAAAAATGCTATCCAAGTCCTAAATATTAACAAGCTAATGGTATTTAAAACAAATATTTTTCTCTTGTGAATTATTACAGTTGGTGATAAATTGGATTTCCTTTCATCCAGGACCACTCCTTGTCTCAAATAATTGAAATAAGCATGTTGTCATGTGCAGAGACTGGAGGACAGTAGAGTTGGAGGTGTCTGTCTCTTATCACCTTCCCCACTTTGAGAACTACACCCCACTGGTATAGACAACATGTAGTCCTTTGTGGATGTGAGTTGAAAAATCCTGCAATGCAATGTAATGGTCTTGTTTACACATTCCAGTTGCTGAAGAATGGCGGCTTAAGCTGGTGATCACTCCTTAAAATGTGGCTGGTGTGACTGTGTGTCTTACCCACAAACCAGAGATATTACCTAGAATTACAATATATTTCAGAACAATCCTACAGTAGAATCTCATAGTTCCACATATAGCGTTGGTATACATGTTTAAACAGGGTAATTATGTTCAGCTGATGGTACCTCACAAGGCGTACATACTTTGTATAAAATAGGGGTGGGCAAAAGCCTCTCAGCAGGCTGGATCCAGCCCATGAGGCAGTTCAGGCCCCACCCCCTAGCATTCTGCCTCGGAACAGGACGGGGCATGAGCCCTTTCGACTGCTTCTATTTAAAAGACTCGTGTGTTCACTGTGTCTTGCCTAGCAGCCAAGGGGAAGGTCCAAGCTTTTTAAATAGAAGCAGTTGAAAGAGCTCACGTGTCACTGGCTCTAGCTACACTGTATAGGCAAGGGAGCTACAATCCCTTTTAAGTGCTTTTATTTAAAGGGCTGGTGCCTTCCCCATGCCTGTCTGGCTACCCATTGCCTAGCAGTCATGGGCAACATGAGATCCCTTTAAATGGAAATAGCTGAAAGGGCTCTCAGAGCCCTGTGCCTCTACCACATTGCTGGAGATGCGTGATCCCATTCAACTGTTTCTATTTAAAGGGCTCTCGTGTTTCCCACCCTGCTAGGCAATGTGTTGCCCAACAGGCATGGGGAAGGCACAAGCCCTTTATATAGACGCACCTAAAAGGGCTTGAGCTCCGCATGCCTCTAGTGTGTCTGTAGGGAACCAGAGACATGCAAGCCCTTTCAATTGTAAGCTCTTTAAAAATAGAAGCCCTGCTGGGTGGCCTCATTGCCTGGTGGGCACAAGCCCTTTAAACAGAAGCAATTGAAAAGGACTCGCAGCTTTCTGCCCCACTGGCCCATTGCTTGGGAGCTGCCTGGAGGCGTGAGCCCTTTCAACTGCTTCTATTTAAAGGTCTGTCAGCCATCCAGCAGGCACAAGCCAACAGGTTAGCAGTGGGGGCAAGGAGCTGTGAGCCCTGTTATGAAACCTAAGCCTCCATCCCAGACAACTCTGGGAGGAGGCTAGCCCCCCAGCACCCTCCCTTCTGCTCCAGGTCCCTTCCATTGGCCAGAAGTCAGGAGGCAGGGACCCCAGGCCAAGCAAAGTTCCCCATAGGGTAGCTGTCAACCTCACCTCTTCCGTTTCAGGTCCCATCCATCCCTCTTGCTGGATATTGGAGCTTTCCTCTGCACTCTCTTGCCCAGGAGCACAACAGAAAAAAAAATCTGGCTTTGGCTGGTTCGTGGTTTTACTTGGTGAGTGTCTTTTAATGAATTAATAAAGCACATACACTTACAGTTCATTTCACTAAATAGATATTCTAATTGAAAAAAAAACATGTTCTGAAGTGCTCCTGTATTTCAAGGAGTTTCAAAAACTTTGCTTAAATTTCCAGTGATTAACTGCTTCCTTCAAAAAGTAGCTTTAAATGCCTAATAACCTATCTCTTTACAACTGGTTTTGGTAAAAAATATCTATATGCGATTTTTATAGTCAGTGTGGGAATCTTTTAGAACTCATAAAACCTAACTAAATATACAGGGACTTTGATACTATTCCATGGAATCCTAGGTCTGGAAGGGGCCTCAAAGTCGTCTAGTTTAGTCCCCTGAACTGATGGCAGTGCTCTGTGCCTTTCATGAAAGTGATGTGTGATCTAATGATCTTGGTGTGAGGAGGTACAAAGCTAAAGTGAACAAGCATTCACTGGAAAATGCTACATTAATTATATCTGCAATTTTTCTCCCCCCTTTGGGATTTTCTAGGAGTCAGAAACCACTCTTAATACAATCTGTGGCACTGTTTCTGAAAGAGTTATACTTAAGAGGGGCGCTAAAACATGTGAAGTCATTCAAATAACTGTCTTCTGGCAAAAACAGCTTTCTGTCTTCCCTTCTTTCCTCCTTTTCTTCCTCCCTTCCTTTCTTTCCCAAACAGCACAAACAATTCAAGAATATACACACATAATATCCTAATCATATAGGAGTCCTGACATATGACAAGCAATTCAGACATTGCTAAGCATCAACCGCATAATTGAATTAGCCCCACAAGAGAAGATCTTTCCTAAAAAACAGGAATGAGTAAGCTTTTAAAGAATTTATTTTAAATTTAATGCCTTTGAAAATACAGAGAACCATAGTAATAATTACTGAGTTTGGCAATTTTGTATATGAACAAAAACCATTTTTTATGTAGCCAGAAATTAATAATTACTAAGGCCTTCCTGACCCTGCAATAAGCACCTCGGGAACACTGACAATAAGAGGCAGATCTTCATTCTTACAGAGCTCATTGCAGGGTCAAAATAAAAACAGAAGATGGTAACTGCATTTTTTTCTTTCTCTCATTATCCATTCCATAAAATCAGCAATGTTCAATAGATAGCATGACACTAGCTAGTAAATAAAATGCCTAATGGCAATTTATTTCATTGCTATGTGTTGATAAGTAATTCACTTTTCTCCTTCTGTTTCCAGCTACATCTACTCCCAAATTGATTGTGATTTGGGAGTCCTTCAGAAATCCTGTTGTAATCAAGGGAACAAGAAGTAGCACTCAGTTTGTGTGACTTTTTTTTATTACATATCACTGTAGTGGAGGGATGAACTCCTTTTAAAATTCTATCAAAAGTAGAAAGTAGCTGCTGAATGCAGAGTATTTAACAAAGAGTGGACTTCAAAATACTACTTTACAGAAGTGGCAGGGCTGTGTGCTTACACTGCAAGGAAAGTGTGGCAGTATTCAAAGAATATAACTTAAACTGGCATTTTGAAAGCAAACATGAATGCACACAAACATATCTACTGAAGAGAAAGCTAGAAAAGCGCAAGAGATGGTTATTCAAATGTGAAAAGAGCAAAGTGTGTTCACAAACTGTCCACAGCACAAGCCAGAATTACAAGAACAAGTTACAATTGCCCCAAACAAGAATTTTAAGGAATGTTTGGTTGATGCAATATTGTGCCCAGACAAGAAAAAGCAGTTTGAAAACATGTCATTGTCAGGACGAACTATGGTGAGATGTACAGAAGAAATCTCAGAACCTCGACTAACCGTTGAAAAGCAAGGTTGATAGTTTTTCATATTTTGTTCTGGCACTCAATGAAGGTTATGACGAGAGACACAGCCCAGTTGTATTTTCATGTAAGGCATCGCCACAAATTTTGAGCTCAAAGAAGAACTGGATTCAATGCAGTCAATGAAAACTATGACCTCTGGAAAAGATCTACTGGAAGCAATAAATAACAGCATGTTAAAATTGGGACTGGATTGGAAGAAGTTGGTGAGTGTGACCACAGATGGGAGTCCTAATCTGACAGGCAAAAATGTTGGGTTGTTGAAAAGAATAAAAGACCAAGTAACAGAAATAAACTCAAATCAGAAAATAATTGTTCTATATTGCATTCTGTAAGAGGCCCTTTGCAAAAACGTCTGAAATTAAACAATGTTGTGGATACAGTTACAAAACAGGTCAACTTTAGAGCAAGAGTATTAAATCATAGGCAATTTTATCTTTCTGTTAGAGGAATCCAAGTCAGAGCTCAGGGATGTTCAGTACCATACATATGTTAGATGGCTTAGTTAAGGAAAAGATCTGAAAGAATGTGGGATCCAAGTGCAGAGATTCATTTTCAAAAAACAAATCAAAGGAAAATATGTGGATTTCTCTCAATTGAATTATGTGACTTGGCTCTCTGATTTTGCCTTTGACATTATGAGTCAAACGAACAAACTGAATTCAAAACTATAAGGGAAAGAACTTTTTGCCCATAACCTGTATTCTCTTGTCAAATCTTTCAATGGCAAAGTTGCTCCTTTTTCCCAGTTAGAATGGAAAAAAGTAGTTCCCACACTTCCCCACTTTGCAACTGATTATAATGTCTGATGAGAACCTGTAAAGATACAATTTGTTACTGCTCACTTTGCACAGTGAATTTTATTGATGCGTCATGGAGTTTAAAATAATATACAATGACATGGCTTTGTTCTCCTTCTCTTTCACATGTGGTGGACAATGCTCCAAGTGACTTCCAAATTGAGCTTATTGACTTGCAGAGTGATACCTTGCTTGCAGAGCAATTAAAATCAACACCACTTCTGGGATTTTATGCATCTCAATGAACAAAGCTTTCCAAAGATCAAGGCTCATGCCCAAAAGATGCTTTTACTGTTCAGATGGACTTACCTTTGCGAGCAGACATTTTCTGTGATGAAATTCAATAAATCCAAGAACAGATCTTCTATCACTGATGAGAACCTTGCAGTAGTGCTCTGCATTGCAGCATCAGAAATGACACCTGCCTTCATCCCTTGTTAATGCCCAACATAGACTTTCTTCACACTGAGTTACATTTTTTTCTTTTACAGGCAGTCCCCGGGTTACGTACAAGATAGGGACTGTAGGTTTGTTCTTAAGTTGAATCTGTATGTAAGTCGGAACTGGAGTCCAGATTCAGACACTGCTGAAACTGACCGCCAGTTCTGACTTACATACAGAATCAACTTAAGAACCCCAGGCGTCCCCAAGTCAGCTGCTGCTGAAACTGATCAGCAGCTGATTCCAGGAAGCCCGGGGCAGAGCAACTCTGCCTGGGGCTTCCTGTAGTCAGCGCTGGTCAGTTTCAGCAGAAGCTGACTTGGGGACGCCTGGGGCAGAGTAGCTGGGGTGCTGCCGGGTTGGTCCAGTAGTGCCCAGAGCGGGCGCTTCAGGACCAATCGGCAGCGCCCCAGCTGCTCTGCCCCAGAGTCCAAAACAAAAGCCTGGTCTGCTGGGGGGGGGAGGGGAGCACACTAGCTGCACCCGCCCCCCAGCAGACCAGGGACATGGGGAGCAGAGCCGCAGCGGCAGTGGGGTGCCGCACCTCTGAGGCTTTGCTCTGGCAAAGCCTCAGAGGCGAGGGACCCCGCCGCGGCTGCGGCTTCAGTCTGGGTGCCTGTGGTCTGCTGGGGACGGTCCCCAGCAGACCACAGGCTCCCGGACTGAAGCCGCAGCCGCGGGGGGGTCCCGCGCCTCTGAGGCTTTGCCAGAGCAAAGCCTCAGAGGCGCGGGGAACCGCCACTGCTGCGGCTTCAGTCTGGGTGCCTGTGGTCTGCTGGGGACCGTCCCCAGCAGACCACAGGCACCCAGACTGAAGTGGCAGCAGCGGCGGTTCCCCGCGCCTCTGAGGCTTTGCTCTGGCAAAGCCTCAGAAGCGCAGGAACCTGCCCGGTGCCCCTGGTCTGCTGGAGACGGTCTCCAGCAGACCAGGGGCACCGGAGCAGCTTACGAACGGGGCTTTCTCGCCCCGACCTCCGGGGCGAGAAAGCCCCGTTCGTAAGTACGGATCCGACGTAAGTCGGGGACTGCCTGTACATGTAAATTTAATGCACATAAGTTGCATGTAACTCACATGGGCAATAAGTCAGATGTGGATTCTGCCAGTGCTTATTAATCTACCTCTGCAAATATGGTAGATTAAAGCTTTATTCCTACTTAAAGCTTCTGTTGGCTGTGGATCACTATTCTCACCTATGTGAGCTGCAGGAAGTGGAGTCCCATATCACGCAGCACCCATTGGCTAGAGAGAGTGCTTTACAGTGAATGAGAGATTCAAGTGGCTGTACTAGTGGAGGTGCATGTAGATAAAGCATAGATGGCCTGCCGGGGCTAACCCTAGTAAACCGTCTCCACTTCAAGTTGGATGCTGCCCACCACTGATGTAACTAAGTTTAGTGTTACAAGTGTTGCCTTCTATGATAATCTTTGGATAATGTTGTATGCAGTTAATTATTAAAATTTAAATACTTTGTGTCAAACAAAATCCACTATAGTGGCATCTTTTTATAGCAGATGGCCCTCCTGGGTCTTCCCATGGCTACTCTCAGATTTGAAATGCCCACCCTTCAAAAATTATTGCCCACCTCTGCTATAAAAATTACCATAATTTTATAGAAAATGGCAACCGTAATTGTATAGACTCTCAGTATCTATTAAGTTTCTAATGACCAATAACTATCTGATTAAGAGTTAAGATTGTGGGATCATATATTGCATCCTGTTTTTTGGCTTGTTTAGAACTGCTAATGAGGATCATAGATTGCTTATGACACAGGCAGAATATGGATAAAAAGATACATTTATTGACGTGCATCTTGGACAGTGTTCATGGTTACAAAATTTTCACTGTCTACATAGCAGTTTATTTCACTCCTTGCTCCTATCACTAATGACAAGCAGTCAGAACTGTCATGTAGAGGCATTTTCAAACTTCTTTGTTACCTTGCCAAATTCTCAGACTGTTCAGCCTAACAACTTTTTATGATTATCTTTGAACAAACATCTACCTCAGTGTGATAGGAAAATAGGTTGTTTTCAGGTTTCTCTTGTCCCACTTAAACTATTTAAAGGATATTGGAATAGAAAAGTACTTACTGTTCTGTTTTGGTTTTGCTAGATATAATTTGTCAGAATTGCATAATAATGGAGGCAAAAAGTTAAGTTAAAATAACATTGAGGAAGAACTGCCAAGTCAAACATGATAAACTAGAACCTGCTGCTAATATGAAATGTGTTAGACATGTACACTTTTAAAAGGATTAATGCCATGTCTTTGCTTGAAAGTTGCATTTGTGACAGAAATGACAATTTCCTGAATATACTTGGGGAAACATTATTGAATTAAGTTTCAACTTTTAAGTCCATGAATTGAATACAAAATGTATATATTATTGTGGGCTTTCATTGCATGCAACTCTGCTAGACGGGAGATGTGAAGCCTGGGTGCTTAAAAAAAAACTAGTCTAAAAATGAGGAAGACAATGGACTTCTGGGGCAACAACTGAAGTGGATCTCCTGAGGAATACTCAGGAAGAGGTAACTGCTAGGCCTGGGTTCTGATTCTAAATCTGAGTAGTTGACTCATAACTGCAGGGAAACCCACATATGGGTTTTGAAGGACTGACCCCTACCAGAGCTGAAGGTTTAAGATGTAATGACCTATGCGAGCTTTTTAGCCTGAGTGTAGATTCTTTTGTTAATATTTTTTCTGTCATGCTTTTACCTTATGAAGGAATGTGCTTGCTGAGAGAGAATTGTGTGGTAATGCGCAATTGCAGATCATTTGTGTTGGGTTTAACCTCTGAAGAGACAATAAAGAGTTAATTCTAGCCTGTTTTAGGCAGCATGACTTTCTGTGAATATCCCAATTTAAATCAGCGAACTGTGCAGCCTTTATCCTCCAGTCAGAAGAGAGATGCAGATCTCACTACCCAAGAGAAGTCACAGCTAGGAGTTGAGAGCCTAAAAACAAGCGCCCTTAAGGGATCATGGAAGGAGTCCTTCTGCCCTGAACTGTAACACCTCTACAATAATAAAGTATTGATGTTTGCCATGCTCATTTAACATGTAATCCAGACAACTAATTAGATTGAAGTGTAACAGGATACTGGCCCTTACAGCCCCATTCCACATATTTGGGGAGGGAGAAAAAGGAATAATCAAAACAGATGTTGGTGACAGTAGACTGGTCCCCAAAATAGTTTGTATCTGAAAGGGGATATGAGCTAGAAAATCCAGGACATTATTCCTTCAAGATGCTGTAAAGCGGGAAGGACAAGACTCCCCTCTCTTTCTCTCACCAAGCCAAGTCAGATGTTTTGGTTATTAGCACCATTTGGGACTCAAGGGAATGGTCAGATAACTGGGCAAGTATATCTAAAAGCAAGCTCCAACCCCAATTATGGAGAGCCAATTCATCTAGGTTACATTCCCAAGAGGAAAGGCTGTGTAAACCACAAACTTAAGGTGAGAGCCTACAGACTGGGGAAACCAGGATTGGAACTACACAGCTGTAGCCTGTGGAGCCTGAATTTAGGGATGGACCAAAGGGGGAGAGTTGGGAAGCATATGATGCTTAATAAATTAGATGGCAGGAGAGGGGGAATATTGTTTTAAAGATTCTGGGAGTATGTAAAGGAGGGCAACCAATGCAGGGAATTTGTGGCATGTCACATGGGACATGCTTAGAGAATATTCATTCCCCTCCTACTTAAAGAGGTCACAGATTTTCAGCAAAGATAAGCAATACTTTGAATCTTTCTATGACAGGATATAGCCTCACATTTGACAACCTATTCACAGATACCCTGGGCAGCCCCATTCCACTGAAGTCAATGGAACTGGACGGGGTGTAAATCAGGGCAGAATTAGGCTTTATTTCTTAAAAGGATCTTAACTTTTTGAATGTTAATATCTATAGGTGCAATTAGGGTGGGTTAAGGACAGCAGTGACAGCTTCAACTGCAAATGTCATTGGTTTCCTTTTTTGGTTTATATTTGTTTCTAAAATAAAAGGCTTTTTGAATGCCCATTTTTGCATTCAATGATTTCCTTTCTTAAAAATGTTAGGATAAAAAAAAGCATAAAATAGAAGTCAGCCATGTGATTTGCTCAACTACAGAGCATGACGTGCTGATATTTGCTTTAATTTTATAATAATTACACTCAGCTATTGCATCTGTCTTCCAAAATTAGGACAGATGGAAAAAAACAAAGATGTCACTATAGATATTTGGTCAAAATCAGAAGAATCACATAAAAGCAATTCACAAGGCAGATGGAATATGCTTGGGGAAAAAAACAACTCAATTGACAATTTGAGAAGTTAAGACCTAGTGGAGAAAACAGCATTACTGGAATGGCTAAAAAAAGCTCATAATGGAGATTGTCAAAGCAAACCACTATGAAGATAAGAAAATAACTAAAATCATAGGCTTAAAGATGAATTTTGCTGTCTTATACCACCTTGATTCCGATGGAGTAGTTGGTGCTCCCAAGTTGACTGTATTGTCTAAAATTATTTACTTTGCCCCCATAGCGTAAATTGAGGATTAGCTTTTCAGTTGGTGTAAATCACCAGAACTAGATTAAATCAGTTTGCATTAGCTGGTGATCTGGCCCATAGTCCTTGAATAACAAATTAACCTTTGACAAAAGTAGGACCTGAATTGGAGAGCACTTACAAATTGACAGAATACCTTATAGGTTCTAAGGGACCACTGATGAACTAGTCTGACTGCCAGTACAATATGGCATAGAACTTGCCTGAAATAATTCTTGTTTGTTTTTATTCCCCATATAAGATACTGTTTAGTTCAGTTTCAAATTGCCAGTGATTCAGATGACTCCACAGCTCGTGGTAAGTTGTTCTGATAGTTTTCATCAATGTTAAACATGTGTGGCTTGTCTAGTCTGTGTAGTAAGTTGAGGTCAGTAACATGGAGTCAGCAGGCCTAAATAGAGGCCTATAACATGAAAACAGCAACAGGCCTGCAATCTAGTGAGCAAGACTTTGGTTCAGTAATAAGAGCCAAGAAAGAGGTCCTATTGATAAATTGTGTGATTGTGTAAGTTAGGTCGAGCATGGAAGGACACAGGGAGGTATTGGGTACAAACTGTAAGCCAAAGGGGAGTATTGGAACATCTTAATAAGAAATGTCTTGGTACAAAAACTCCCTAAAAACTAATGTACATATCGACCTAGGTTCAGGACTGGGTCGAAATTGACAGCATGAAGGATAGTAAGTAAACCCCCCTTCCATAAGGTTAGGGGTGGTAACTAGGCAACAGAGGGTGGTAACCTGGTACGTAAAGAAATGATGTAAGTTGTTTGTACCTGTCTATAAAAGGACACCACAGAGGGTGCTCTCCGGCCGACCTTGGGGGGGGGCACACTAGGCGCCTGAACGGCAGGTGTCATTGCCTAAACTTATAGAATGCACAGTAGCTTAACTTTGACTAAGAGCTGTTAATATCTGATATATGGCAATAGGCCTGCCCGGTGTTGGTACCTTGTCAACGCGGGCCATAGTGCCCAGTGGTGTAACATTGTACTGATCTCTGTTAACAACTGGTAGAGCTTCGCATTTGACAATAAACCTGCTCGACTGATTTCGAACCTTGCCTGCATCTATTGTTTCCGGGGCCTCTCAGAGATCTCTTGTGTTGACCCAAGTGCATGGGGTCTAACACTCTAGATAAAGGGAGTACCGATTGTTACGCACGCAGCTGAAAGTTTATTATCACCAACGGAGTAGAGGTCCTGTCAGGAGCGCGCCAGGACAACCCTGACCAGAATTTTCCTGTTGCAAGCATAATGACTAGATGGAACAGTAACAAAATAATATACACATGGAGGAAAAATTTACCATAGGCCAGGAACTTAATTACAAAGGAGAGCAAAACCCATTTTTAAATGCACAGACACCAGATCCCATTTCTCAAACCATAAAACAATAAAACGAATTTATCTAAACGTACAGACTGGGAAGAGTATTTTCTTAAAGGGAGACATCCTGTCCACTTCAAGAGCTGGAGAGAGACTACCCAAGGATAAAGGAGGGAAAAACCCCAAAATTCCTTTGTCCTAGTTTGAAATTCCTATTTACATCTCTATTGGCTGCCTGCTACCTGGTTTAAATAAAGGACATATTTAACCACTTAGTCCCCAGGATGCTGGCCATCTCTCAAGATCATGACAACAAGTAATCAGTTAATCTTCAAAAACAGAAATATTTAGAAGTTAGTGGCTATAATAAATGAACACAGATATCACAGGTTAAAGATAGATACAATAACGGTTACAGGTAAGAGGACTGAAACTGCATTACAAATAAAACAATGAAATACAATAAGTATTGTTTCAAGTGGTGTGGCAGATAAAAATAGAACCATTTACTTAATAATGCAATATAACAAGTAAACATTCAATACTAAAAGCTAAACACCCAATGAGTTCTGATCAAGCACTTATTAGATGGGTAGGAGGAAGATTTCACTTAGAACTCAGGCATCCAGTTTAATTGATAAGCAAAACCTATCTACCCTTTAATACATAAGCAAACATACAGTCTTCCAACCAAATTCCCTCTGGATTCATCCATTGGTGGTTCTGCTCTGTCAGTAAGTGCTGTCTGCTGCCCTTTGCTGTTGCTAAGGAAGCTGTTGCCATGGCAACCTTAGAATTCTGTAGTTGCTGCTGCTGCTTCTGCTGCTCCTTCAAAGTCCTTTGCCTCCATTGATACTTTTCAAGTGTCTTATTCTTCAGAGGTTTCTTGTAGCGCTTCTCTTCAATGATCCTCATCCCACTACAGGGTTTACCCTATCAGCTGTCAGCCTTATATATTGATTGGCTGAGCTTAGGTGACCAGTCAGCCTCCAGAGCTTAGCATGTATGTGTTGGTGACTATATTAACATGTGACGGGAAGTCCCATATATCACTATGGGCCATAATGTATCCCTATAGGATTTTGCTGAGTCATTGTCTACTGGAAGTGATACAATTCTGTGCCTCTGTTCATTGCAATACTCTTTTCCAATTACATAATCCCTATACATTCCTATGTGGTTTTTGAACTGATCTTTGGGTTACCCCTTGTTTTGACTCTAGGGCTTTCTAGATACTTTTATAAGGTCCTAGGAAATTCTTCCTACTGGAAATAGAAGTTCCCATTGCATCAAAGGATGTGATATTACATCACAGGTAATTCCTCAAATGCAATGTTCTCTGGGGAATGAAATTTTTCATTACATCATCCTATATGTACCTTTACTGGTTTTCTAATTTAAATTGTTATTTTTATTTAAAGTTTTATTCTTAAACTAATTACTGTTCGAAGTATTTCAAAGTGTCCTAACACGATCACTATTCTTTTTATACTAAATTAAGTGAATTATTTTTCTGATTTTTAAAACCTTTCCAAGGTTTTCCTGCAAATATATTTTAAGCTGTTGTCTGGCATTCAGAGAAAACAAGACAAATATCTCTCATTATAATGTGAACAAATGCTAAATTTTCAACAGTGTATTTGTATGAATGCCTAGTCAGTGATATATATGCCTAAAAGTATCTGCTTGATTAGCATAAAGTAGGATAAACTGCGTATATCTTTGAAAATCTGACCCTGCTGGTGACAGCGTCAGCTGGAATGGCTCCATTTTCAGGCTTTTAACACTATTTAAGGGCTTTGTTGCAAACAAAGTCATAGCTTCTAGAGAACAAAATATAACCAAAAATGCTACAATAACAGGTGGTAATATTCCTGCCAGATGTCAATAAAAGACATCTGAGAGCCCTAAAGAGTTCTGCATTTATTCAACAAAGCTCTTTTAAGTGCAGGGATTTATGTTAAACCTGAGCAATTCTCAGTCAGATTATGAATTCTGAACCATCCAGTAAGCTGGAATTCATTTCCAGTTGAAATAAAAATGTTGTTTGAAAGTCATTGTGTAAAAGAAATAAAAGGAAGACTGCTTTGCTTATAGAAAGATTTATGCAATTAATTAAACCTCTTCAAACCTATTCTGGAAATAGCTGGTGAGCCCACAAATATGTAGCAGTTTGTTTCAAAGCACAGTTATAAAACATCTGCATCATTGCAGCCATCTCAATTCCTTATTTTCTGAAGCTGACTATGTGTAAAGATTTTTTCCATGATAGGAGTGAGATATAGGGCTCATTAATCTAAAAGTCCCTTAAATTTTATTGGTAAATTTTAATACAGTAGTCATTCATTATATAATAGCTATTTTGCATCAGGCAGTTTTAAGTCATTACATCTTAGATTTTTTTTCTCACCCCAGAGACCTATAAGCTTTGGTAATGGCTGAGAAGCTACATTACAAGGAGGCTTTTGATATATTTCTCCTTTGCATATGCCCAGAGTTCTACATGTATTCCCTTTGTTCCATCTGGAGGAAGCCTAATGGGTGAATCATTGATTGGGGTATTACGTCATCACATTTTGAGCCCAAACTTATAAGTACAAAGTTTCTGTCTGTTTTTCACAGAGAGAGTCTGACAGAGATCCATTGGTGGATCAGCTTCTGTGAAGGAACACAGGATGTGGCCTTTGGCTTCCATGCCAGATCAAGCAGGGATAACTACAGAGCGAAAGGAAGTCAGTGCCTGAGAGCAATATCCCTGTCTGGAGTATCATGGTTCTGCTCTTCTGTGGGCACTGAGGTCTCACCACCATTGAGAAAGTTGTCTCTGTAGAATGAGCTTTCTATTACTGTTACTGGGGTCAAGGCATCATCTAGTTTCTTGGGATTCTTTCATTGTGGATCTCTACTGATACTCAGAATTTGAAGAAATACTGAAGAAACTTGCTGCTAAGAAGACACACACTTTGTAGGAGAGAAGTTTCTATTGGGCAACTTTATTCTGGAAAAGTCAGTGCAGGAACCCCTCTTGAGACTGAGAATCTTCTCAGCTCTGAGGAAGTGTGTTCTGTAGCATGCAGCCATTGGCACCGTCTCCTGACTCAGGAGTTTAAGGGTAAATAGCAGGGACAAGAGGAGGGATCATAGACATGTATTCTGAATCTGTTATTCAAGAACTGGGCTGACCTCATTAGGGCAAATAATGCAAATTGTCCTCAGTTTGGCTGAATGCTAGGGATAGGAAGAAATTAAATGACAAATTCAGTCCTGTTAAAATAGAGAAAACAGTTCCTTATACTTTATTTATTTTCTTGATCTCTTCCTCTTCAGTTTTTCACCACTTTCCCCTTTTTTAATTATTATTATGGTATAGAGTGTAGTGAAAGGAAGTGATGCAGCTGTGGTCACATGCCCCTATGTTAATTCCATCGCTGATCCTTCAGTGCTGTAAAGGAGGACTCATGCATTCCTAAATGTCATTGATTTCTGAAATGTTCCTGAAGCAAAGTGGTGATAGGTAGCATGTTCCACCTGAGCGAATATGCTGAAGGAACATTTTTGAAGAAACACTTTTTTATGAAGATAAATAACAAATTTTTACTTACCTGACAGAGATGTTCTGGGACTTAATTGTTTGTCACAGTGTAAATCCTTGGATATAAAGCAATTGATAAAATGTCATTCAGGTGAATCACCCTTTCAGAATTGGTTTTTTGATATTTGCTCCATGTGAAGCTGCAACACTGTTTAACAGGATTTCTGTCCTGGCAACTATGCAAATAGTGATGGGGCTGGAGGTGAGTAGGTATGGGGGAGGGGTAGGGAAACAGTTCAACAAAAGGATGCATAGTACTTTTCAAAGAACAAAAATCAGGTCCATGCCATAAAATGCTTAATGTCTTAAGTTGAAGATAAATTAAGACATGACATGACAAAATGCTGGCTTGGATCTGAACTATTGATATGCACTGCATTATAGTAAAACGAGAGATTTCTGCTACAATATAGGCTTATTAGTTACCTTTGTATATGGAGGTGCTAACTATAATAATTATACTATTTTTAAATGTCATATATTATTTACAGCCTGAGGGAGCAAAAGAGAGGGAAAAAGAGGTTACAATGTGAATCTTGGAGAGCCAATTATTGACAGCACATAATGTATATTTTGGGCTGAAATTTGAACTGGAGGGAGGAGCTAGCACAAGTAATTGCACATCATGTTAGTGCCATAGGGAGGAGCGTATAAGATGGGGTAGGGGAGAGAGCATGAGGGATTGCTTCAGGGATTGTCTGATTGCTGAAGTGTATCCTCATAGGCTGCAAATCAATGCAGGTTATAGAGAGAATTAGAGCCAAGCCACGAAAGAATCATAACTATGTGGATCCAGATTCCTGAGAAATCCACCCTCACCCATGGCTGCTGTTCTCCATAAACTAGAGGTATTGTTTGTCACACTGGATGTAGAACTGATGTCCCCAATCTTCAGGGCAGTATAGGTGTGTAAAACCAACATACTAAGACTTCATATAACACTCATGGGTTTCAGTTATTATATGTGGCTGTGTGGCGAGGTGGAGCAACCCCGTCACTATCCCCCACAAGGGGACAGGGACACGGCGGGAACCCGCACGGAGGCGGCCCGGGCAGAGGTAAGGCAGGCACCGCCAGAAGCTGACAGGGAAGCGGCAGGCCAGCCAGGCGCGCAAGCGCGGTGGGCAAATGCAACCTTGGCACTTCGGCCGCACCCGGGACCAGCCGCGGGGGATAAGGTCACCGGCACAACGGGCAGGACAGGGGAAGCCCGGGGGGGGGAGGGGGAGCTGGACGTGGAAGAGGTACAGAGGGGGAGTCGAGAGTGATGGAGGGGCAGTAAGGGCTGCTTCGGGGAAAAGGGAAGATTGGTGGCAGGGTTGAGAGTGGCACAGGGTAGGGTCGAGAGTGGCGCATTTAGGGGTATGCCCCCGCTCACTACCATTGGGAGCTCTGTTCCCAGTGTCAGGGCTCTGGGCTGGGTTCCATGAGAGAGGTTGGGCCCGGACCCCCTCCCTGCTACTGGCAGGCACTTCAGTGGGACCAAGCTTAAGAAGGCAAAGGCTTGCCTCGTGGGGGCCTTCACGGGTGGCTCAGGGGAAAGGCACAATTTGTATCGGTCGGGGCACGCTAGTTATTGTAAACCAACGGGGTGTGGGACGCGACTAAAGCAAACACGTGACAGGCTAACTATAGAACTTTCTGGTTAACTTTCTGGGTGCCTGGCTGATGAGTCTTGCCCACATGCTCAGGGTTTAGCTGATCACCATATTTGGGATCGGGAAGGAATTTTCCTCCAGGGTAGATTGGCAGAGGCCCTGGAGGTTTTTCGCCTTCCTCTGTAGCATGGGGTACAGATCACAGCTAGAGGATTCTCTGCATTTTGGGGTCTTCAAAGTATTTGAAGGCTTCAATATCTGAGATATAGGTGAGAGGATTATTCTGGGAGGGCTGGGTGAGATTCTGTGGCCTGCGCTGTGCAGGGGGTCAGACTAGATGATCATAATGGTCCCTTCTGACCTTAAAGTCTATGAGTCTATGAGAGTTTACCTTGGCTGGATGTTGGTTTTATATATCCCTTTGTAATTTTCCTACCCTCAATCATCCAGCAGAGAACATCCTTCTCACACCCTTGTGAAGGAGTTGGCAAGGGATATGTCCAAACATGGAAACAATTAATACAAACAAGAATATCTTGTCTTATTTTCTTGTTTTGCTACATCATCTTGGGATGTCACATGCTTGTGCATCTGTGGTATAAAAAATTTGAAACGTGAACAAAAATCAGGTTCCAAAGTAGTAAACCGAGGAAATAAATAATATACATACAGTGGTCATCCTTAGATAAATTAATAACTATAGCGTCTATTTTTGGAGTCAACTAAGTATTCTCTGTCATTTCTATAGGGGGGAGTGTATAAGACTGGTGTAATTACTGAGCATCTACTTGTCAGAGGAACCACTGACAGGTTTTTCAGAACATTCACTGAAGGCAGAACTAAGTCTTATATTTTTCAAATCTCTGTCTGAAGTTTTAGTAGTTCTTTAATATAAACCATAGCCTTACTTCTGCTATGATGTAAGCAGGAAGCAAATGATAAAGCCTTAGAATAACTGGGAGAGAGGAAGCATCCTGTGTCATGTTTCTCTCCTGGAAGAATGTGAAAATACCTTCATTACAAC
Source organism: Pelodiscus sinensis (assembly GCF_049634645.1). Taxonomy (NCBI): domain Eukaryota; kingdom Metazoa; phylum Chordata; order Testudines; family Trionychidae; genus Pelodiscus; species Pelodiscus sinensis. The sequence goes on from NC_134712.1 coordinate 153,463,925, forward strand.
TCCATACTGCTTGGAATCTGCCACAAAGATGTGAAGAATAGTAAGTAACAGGAGACTGGGAGCAATCTTCTTCATGGCATGTTTCTCTGGAGAGCCAACAGATAGCCAAGGACATGTCTGCCTGGAATATGCTGATCATTGCAGCACTGACTTCTGTTTTGTACTCACACTTCATAGATTCAGAGATACCCAGGCCAATAGGGACCACTGTGATCATCTAGGTTGACTGCTTTTAAAACACAGGCCACAGAAATTCCCCACAAGAATTCCTACAGCATAGCTTTTAGAAAAAAAAAATCCAGTCCTGATTTAAAATTCCCTGTGAAAGAGTCAACATGAGAAGTTGTTCTAGTGGTTAATTTTTCTCGTTATTAAAAATTTACCTTATTTTCAGTCTGAATATGTCAACTTCCAGCCATTAGGTTGTATTATATCTTTTTTCAGCTAGATTGAAGTACCCACTAGTAAAGTTCACCATACTAGTAGACTGAGAGTCACCATACTAGTAGACTGAGAGTAGGTTGCTTGTAGACTGAGAGTCACTTTTCACCTTCTCTTTGATATGCTAAATAGACTGAGTTATTTGGATATATCTAGACAGCAGAAAAGCCTGCTGCTGGCCCATGTCAGCTGACACAAGCTCATGGGGCTCAGGCATCAGGTCTGTTTTATTGTTGTGTAGCTTTCCAAGCTGAGTCAGCAGCTGGACCTCTGGCACCCACTCATCTGGCAGGGTCCTAGAGCCTAGTCTCCAGCCTGAGTCTGGAAGTTTCTCTGAAACCCAAACCCTGCATACCCAACTTAACTGTCATGAACCAGCTCGGGTTGTTTTTAATTTGGTATATAGCAAGATTCTAATGATCTATCATTAAGGCATGTTTTCTAACCTATCATCATTCTTCCTGTTCTGACCCCATGTTCTTTATATCAATGTGGAGACAAGAAATGAAATCTTGACCCCACTGAAGTGAATAGCCAAACTTTCCTTCAATTGAAGAGGGCAGGATTTCTTCCAAGGTTTTTGTATAGGCTTATTGTAGAGGTGCCATATTATTATGGAAAATGGAGACCAGGAATAAGGTTGCCAGTTTTGACTATTCCTGAGTGTTTAATCAGGACACAGTCTCGAATTCAAGATTAATCAGGACAATCCTGGAACTTGGGCAACCCAATAAGAAACGTCATGGAGAAGTATCTCTTGCTTGAGATTGGAATCCTCTCATTCCTTCACTTTTTGTGATTTAGAGGCTACATTTCTCAGATTCTTCATGGTCCTCAAACTCTGTACTCATGAGGTGAATAAGAAACCTGGAAAGGTAAAGCTCATGGAATTTATCAGGCATTCCTGCAGGTTTTTTTTCAGCAGTTTTAATTCTTTAAATTTCCTTATTTTCCCTATAATGTAATTCTTAACATTGTCAGCTCTAAAGTCCAACTTGTGTCTTAGATTTAGATTTTCTTAATATGTTGGCTCCTGTTTTCATGATATTAAATAAATTTTGAATAATTTCTTTCATTTTTATTATATTTAAACTTTAAGTCAATAAAATGCTGTCATTTGATATTGGAGCACCTCTTCAATTGTTTTATGCTCTTTGACAATATGCTCTTTTGATGCAAGCTATTGCCACCAGTATAGCTCAAGATTTTTTAAAATCTTTTGTTTAAATGGTGTAGTATGTTTTTTGTGCATGAAGTTATTATGAACAGCATTCAATATAACTTGTCAATCCACATTTCAGTTTATAGTATTAAATTTAATTATATAAAAAGTAATCTGTCCCACTGGAACTGTAAGGATAATTTAAAGGACGTTAACTTTGATGCCTGCTGTAACTCTTGATGAAACATAAAAGTTAACCATTTGAACTGACTTTTGTTTCCCTGAGACACTGCTGCATGGAGGAGTTTAATGAGCTATTTGTGAAAGCAGAAAAAAGTGGCCACTCTTGAAAATTGGAGAACCCATTTAAGTTTGTAGAAAAAAGTAAATTATAACGACTATTTAAATAGTATATTGTGCCGTTAATTGGTCCATTGGTTTTGGAGAATATGGGTTAGCATGACTGATGTTGGAAGAATATTTTTGTAAAGTTTAGGAGGTTTGCTTCATGGTCTATTTTTCACTATTAATTGGCATTTGGAGGCTTGCCAGGTATTCATGAAAATGTCTATGAAACTTAAAAGGTTTTTCATATTTTTGCATAAACAATTATTGGCTTAAAATCTACATGCGAAAGGCAAGCTTCTGTAGCAGCAGCCATATTAATTTAGTATGGGACCATTGATTCACTTTGAGCACTTTGAGCAAACTATGGCACTTTGAGCAACTGCAAAAACTCTAGAAGGACAAGAGGTTGTTCCCCCTCCAACCCTTTCCAACTGATGCCACTGCAGTTGTCATAGTAGCCACCATATCCCACCTTCTATCCCATGGCACAGGGGAAAGAGAATGACTAAACTGTTTTGTCCCAGCAGCCTGAGCTTCTGGACTACCCTTTGCCTTACATTATACTTGGAAAGTAGCCTGGAGCTTAAGACCCCCAGTTTAAGAAAAGAACAAAGGTTACCAAAGGTTGCCTTAAAGTCCTTCCTTCCAGAGATGGTCAGTGTACAGAAGGGTGGAATAGTAGGATCTATATTATCTTTGCTTTTTTATTATTAAATACGTTCAGGCATTAATATATAACTAGCCAATTAGCCCGTCATAAGATGGGATTTTCAGGTCTTCTCTCCTGAGCTATCTCGCTCTGTCTCTCTCTCTTCCTACTGCCTCCCCCCCCCCTCAGATCTTGCTCCCCTGCTGGGGCCCGCCGCTTGCTCCCCCGCTGGGGCCCGGCCGGAGCACCACTCAGGTGGGCCCGGTGGAAGCGCCACTCACCTGAGTGGCACAGCATGCCACGGAGGGAGGGGAAGGGGGCAGGGCTGGCTGGAAGGGGGGTGGTAAGCAGAGCTGGGGGGGCTTAGGGGATGTGGGGCTGGAGGGGAGGATGGGGGGGCAGAGGAAGGGGAGAGGGAAGCAGTGCTGGCGGGTGGGGAGTGTCCGGGGGGCCGTGGGGCCCGAACCTCTAGGGAGCGAGGGGAAGAGGGGCGGGGCGCTGACGTACATGGCATGGGGGCGTGGCCATGTACATCAGCGTTACATATGCACAGACGCTGAGCTACTATATATATATGATATGTTCAGGCACTGACCAGACAATAAGGAGATAATGTTGATGATTGCACCTAGGTGTCTAAGGTTTGCATAGCTGACAGTTTATGCTTCCATACATAATACTTTGAAACACAGTGCTGCTAATCTAGTGTAAAATTTGCTGATTATACTATGTAGAACAAGCTTCATTTGGGGTTTTACTGTATTGTCTGATATGGACACTTTTTTTACTTTATCCTGAGAAATGAATAACTTTTTATAATAGTTCTGTCTTCTTCCCAGAAAGCAATAAAAATAATCCCTAAAATGAAAGTACCGGTAGTTTGTATTAGAGGGAAAAAAACAAGGATTATCATATTAGCCCATATAAATTAATACTAGTTGAGCAGATTGAATTACTGATACTAATAAAACAGCTAGTGACTGCTTATCTTTTTCTTTACTGAATTTCATACATGAACAGAAACAAAGATTAAGTTAGGGGACATTTGTTAATGTAAACATAGATAAATTAATCCATAAAAATCTATATACTGTGCATATTTTCATGGTATCAATGTCACTGAACTATCAGTGAAACTCAGTTGACATTGGCTAATAAAGTTATTTATGAAATGTACTGTCTGTTTCTAAAAATAGCTAAGAATACTTACAACTTAATACTTACAATTCTTCTAGTGTACCATAATCTGCCAACTCTCTTCTGTTGTTTTCCCCCTCAGTCTTGCCTCCCATGGGACCTTACCTATCAGATCTCTGAGCTTACCAAAATCTGCCTTCCTGAAATCCCTTGTCTCTAATTTGCTGTTCTTCCTTCTACCATACCTTAGAATCATGAACTCTATGATTTCATGGTCACTTTCACCCAAGCTGCCTTCCACTTTCCTATTCTCAACCAGTTCCTCCCTATTGGTTAAAATCAAATCTAGAACAGCTTCTCCCCCAGTAGTTTTTTCAACAATGCAGTCCAAGAACTTATTGAATAGTCTGTGCCCCACTGTGTTAGTTTCCCAAGATATATCTGGGTAGTTGAAGTCCCCCATCACCACCAAATCCTGTGCTTTGGATGATTTTGTTAGTTGTTTAAAAAAAGCCTCATCCACATCTTCTGCCTGGGCAGGTGGCCTGTAGTAGACCCCTAGCATGACATCACCCTTGTTTTTTACCCCTTTTAGCCTAACCCAGAGACTCTCAAAAGGTCTGTCTCCAACGTCCATCTCCGCCTCAGTTCAAGTGTGTACATTTTTAATATATAAGGCAATACCTCCTCCCTTTTTCCCTCGCCTGTCCTTCTTGAGTAAGCTGTACCCTTCTATACCAATATTCCAATCGTGTATTATCCCAGCAAGACTCTGTGATGCCAACAATGCCATAGATGTATTTATTTATTAGCACTTCTAGTTCTTCCTGCTTGTTACCCATATTTCTTGCATATGTATATTGGCATCTAAGATACTGATATGATCTTGCCTCCCAGTTCTGCCTTGTCCCTCTTTTCTCTCTGCTTTTATAACCCACACTTCCTCCCATTTCTGACCCATCTCCCAGGTCTCCACGTTCTTCACTTAGCCATGGATTTTGGTCACCTGCCCCCATCAAACCTAGTTTAAAGCCCTCCACACTAGGTTAGCTGGTCTGTATCCAAATACGGTCTTCCCCTTCCTCAAAAGGTGAATGCCATCCCTGCTTAGCAGTCCTTCCTGGAATAGCATCCCATGGTTGAGGAAGCCAAAGTTCTCCTGGCAACACCATCTTTGCAGCCAGACATTCACCTCCAGGATGCACCTGTCTCTTCCTGGGCCCCTACCTTTGACAGGAAGGATTGAAGAGAATACCACCTGTGCTCCAAACTCCTTCACTCGTACTCCCAGAGCCCTGTAGTCACTGTTGCTCCGCTCAGTGTCACACCTTGCAGGATCATTAGAGCCCACATGGATGAGTAGCATGGGGTAATAGTCAGTGGGCCGAATAATCCTCGACAATGCCTCCAACATCTCAGATATGGGCCTCCAGTAGACAGCATACCTCCTAAGATGACATATCAGGGCGACAGAAGGGCATCTCCATACCCCTCAGAACAGAGTCTCCAACCACCACTGCCCTACATTTCCTATTTGCAGTGGTGGCAGTAGACCTTCCAGCCTTTGGGATATGAGGCTTCTCCTTCTCTGTTGTAAGGGGTGATTCCTTATCTCCGGTATAAAGAAGAGCATAATGGTTTCCTAGTACTATGGTGGGAGAGTTCGGAGCAGGGGTGGAACACTGCCTGCTGCCAGAAGTAACCAGCTGCCAGTGTCCACCGTGAGCCATCTCCTTCTTCACCAGTAGTGTGTCAGCAGTCCTGTGTACTGGGACAGCTACACCACCTGTCTCCACATGAACACTGTCCAGGAATTGCTCATGGATTCAGATGCTCCTCATCCTAGCCCCTCCTCCTGTAACTCTCCCACCTGCTGCCTGAGGGTATGTCTACACTACAGCGCTAATTCGAAATAACTTAATTCGAATTAGTTAATTTGAACTAAGCTAATTCGAATGAGCGCAGCTAGACTTCAAAACTAGTTTGAATTAGCGTTTTGCTAATTCGAACTAGCATGTCCACACAGAGTGGACCCTGAAGAGAGGTTAAGGATGGCCGGAAGCAGTGCCGGCAGGGCATCAGATGAGGACTTAGAGCATGGAGCTGCTGTCTCAGGCTAGCCAAAGGCTGTGCTTAAAGGGACCCGACCCCCACCCTGGACAGACAGTTCTCAGGGTTCCCCGCTTGCAAAGCAGTCCTGGCTTGGAGTGCCCTGAGTGCCCACACGTGGAACATCACAGCACTCGGCCATCACCCTGGCTGCACTTGCCACAGGCTGCCATCCGGGGGGGAGGGGACAATCGGGGGGCTGCAGAAGAACTTCCACCCCGAGAAGACCACAGAGCCAGCCCAGTCCTCCCCATCAGGGGCGCATACCCCATTCCTCCCTCACCTCCTTCCACTTACCCTTTCCTAGCCCCCTTTCCTAATGTACAAAATAAAGAAAACGTGTGTTCAAAAATAGAATCTCTCTTTATTGAACAAAACTGGGGGAGACTGGGAAAAAGAGGTGGGAGAGGGGAAGAGAGAGGCTGGGAGAGGGGAGGGCAACTAAAATGATCAGGGGTTTGGAACAGGTCCCATATGAAGAGAGGCTAAAGAGACTGGGACTTTTCAGCTTATAGAAGAGGAGACAGAGGGGGGATATGATAGAGGTCTATAAAAGCAAGAGTGGTGTGGAGAGGGTGCATAAAGAAAAGTTCTTCATTAGTTCCCATAATAGAAGGACTAGAGGACACCAAAGGAAAGGAATGGGTAGCAGGCTTCAAACTAGTAACAGAAAGTTCTTCTTCACAAAGCAAAGAGTCAACCTGTGGAACTCCTTGCTGCAGGAGGCTGTGAAGGCTAGAACTAGAACAGAGTTTAAAGAGAAGTTAGATCAAGTCATGGAGGTTGGGTCCATGGAGTGGTATTAGCCAGGGGGTAGAAATGGTGTTGCTGCCCAAAGTTTGTGGATGGCTGGAGATGGATGGCATGAGACAAATGGCTTGGTCACTGTCTTTGGTCCATCCCCTCCAGGGTACCTAGTGTTGGCCGCTGTCGGCAGACAGGCTACTGGACTAGATGGACCTTTGGTCTAACCCAGTACGGCCATTCTAAGCTCAGGGCCGGGGGTCTCAGTGGACCACCTTGATTTTCATGCAAACCTGCTCCTGGGTGGCCAGGCTGGCAGCTCTCCTGCCCTAGACAGCTACTTTCCTGTGCCTAGTGCGGAGTTTGTGGACGATGTCTGCACTAGACCAGGCGGGTGCCCGCCTCTTGTGGTACTGGCCAGGCTCCCGAGAGCCGCCAGCCTGGTCCGGGAAGAGGCGGAGGGCTGGGTGGCAGCGGGTGGCTGGCTCATGGCTTGCCAGGTGCAGGGTCTGCTGGCTGGGTGCTGGCAGGCTTGCACCGGGCATGGGCACCGTAGCCAGCCCGTGCCCCTTTAAGGGCTCCGGGGCCGGGAGGGGGACAGACGAGTTTCCCTGGTGGTGCCGAGAGTAGCCACCAGGGAAAGCTGGGGAGGGCTAGCCTCCCACTAGTTTGAATTAAGGGGCTACACACCCCTTAATTCGAACTAGTAAGTTCGAACTAGGCTTAGTCCTCGTGCAATGAGGTTTACCTAGTTCCAACTAAGCGCTACGCTAGTTCGAATTAAGTTCGAACTAGCGGAGCGCTAGTGTAGCGCCTATGAAAATTAATTCGAAATAACTTTGTAGTGTAGACATACCCTGAGAGATTCCACCAGCAGGCACCTTTCACATTGGATGGTTCCCCCCAGCCTGTATATCAGTAAGTTGGAATTGCAAGCCACAGTCCATGCAAAACTACACCAGCATCTGGTAGAGGCATCCATGCTCAGACGTTCTGTCTGGCTACAGGCACAGGTGAAGGAGACTGAAGCAGTGCTGGCACAGAAGTTGCCTAACCATATTAGGACTCCCTCTGTCAAACTCCCTCACATTGTCCCATTCAACCCAGATACACAAAGGTAATTAGACCCCTAGACCCCACACTGCAGTATCTAATTCCCAGTTTTAGCATCGTATTCACAAAACTGCTGCTCATTTGCCCCTGAATCCCGAGAGTGACTAAACTCAATTGGTGCCTACATTTTCAGGATAAAATTTCCCTAGGCATCTACGTTTCTAGCTTTGGGCATGTACGCTGTTGCCATACTTGAGGTATCCCAAAGATTATGTCCTGCTTAGGCATAAATGCCATCCAGAAAGCAGGGGGAAATGGTGATGCTTCACTTATCTCGTCTGTGGGGCCTGATCTGGTAGAAGTGCTCAGACACTCTAACTGATTCTATTTGAAATCTGGTGAACAGTAGGCAATGAAGCCCACTTAAAACTTCTATCCCAGTGGTTAGTGCACTTAGCTGGGATGGGGAAGACCTAAATCTAATTCCTCCATCTCCCTGTGGGCAACAACAGATTTGAAGACGGATTCTCCCACCTTTCAGGACACATCTCTTACCACTGAGCTTGGGATATTCTGATACAGGGTTCCATCAATACCTCCTGTCAAAGCTGTTCCACTTGGTAGAAATACCTAAGTAGTTGTTGGAGGAGAGGAACTGGGTATTGGATCTTCCACCTCCCCGATAGGCACCCTAACTAACAAGTCACAGAGTTCTCCTTGCTCCCTTTGACCATGTGACTCTCTTAAATATTTGAACACAGTTGAACAGCTTTGCCAGAGGAAATTAAAGGAATTTGCACATCGGAATAGCCTCTAGCTCAGAAAGAGAACTCCCCTAAGGGGTGTGAGTCCTTTGTTCAAATACTTTCTGCCCCTGAAAGACAGAAAAGAGACTTGAGCCTTCTAGGTGAGTGCTGTAGCCACTGGGCTAAAATTTATAAGCATCACCTCCTCTTCTTGTAATGTTGTACATAGTGAGGTTCAACACGTCACTCATTTGCCTAAAAATGACTTAATTGCCTATCCCAACTCATTCTAGGAAATGGGTTCAGAACTAGGCACCTCCCTGCAGCCCAGACTTGGGTGCCCATCTCCATAACATGGTTAGAACTTAAGACTTCTGTTCCACACATTGAAATCTCACATTGATAGCTTAGGCTGGGATCTACCTAGCATGCTGGCTTTTGTGGATCCTGTTCTTTTGTGCACCTCTCTCTCCATGCATTATGTAGAAAGCTTAAGTGCTGAACTCAGGTTTATGGCTGGCTGTGGTGTTCCTGTGTCTTTTCTCAGTACCTAAACATTAGATATTGCAATGCTCAGCATCGCAATACCTAAGTCCTGTTGTAGATTTCAGCCATAATGATTGCCTGGGGTCAGTTACTGCATGGTTATATTACTTTCTCTCTCTCTCTCGAATTTCATAAATTGCATAATGGCTCATAAAATGCATAATTTTAGCACCTGTTGCCATAATACCATTACAATATCACATTTCATATGTAGGTGAAAGAGACAAAAATGTGCTTTATGAAGAATAGCTGCATTTGTGCCAGAAATGTATTTTTACAAGGTTTGTGTAAAAGAAGGATTTGAACTGTGTTCCACATATTGCAAGTCTTCAGTGCATATGAAGACAGATACCTTTAATATAAATGTCCAAACTTGTGTATCTTCCTCTTGTGTCTACTTCTTGTATAGGGAGTAACTGCAAGATAATAGTATATTGGTAAAAATGGTAATCAGATTAAAGGATTAGCTAGCAGTGAAAAATTTCACTTGCATTTTCTTTGGTATTTTAATGATTAATATGTTTGATTAGTATGAGGCCAACATTTTATAAGTTGAACAAATGGGAACAAATGTTCACTGGAAAATGCACATAATCACATTACCAACCTGAACAAATGAATTTGTAGATATCACCTGGAGGAACATTCTTCAAGTGGAAATCTAAAAGTCCTCTTTCCAGTGTGATTAACTTAAATAACTAAGAAATCACTTAACAATAGGAAATGTATAGCAACCATTGAAAACCTGTGGCACTGTGGAGAAAACATTTGTAAAATGTTGACCCAAAGATTGTATGGTGACTTACATGGCTCAACTGTTAAAGATAGCTATGAATAAAAATTGTTCAGGCAAATAAAATACCTGCTACAGTTTACTGAGAGCTCATGCAAAGGTATAAAACACTTTTCCATCAATATACATGGGATAATCAGACATTGGATCCAGGTGTGCAGGAGGACATGACCGTAAGCTTGCTTCCATTCCCTTGCTACAATGATTGAATGGGAAATTAATAGACAGAGTTCTCCACTAGTTATTGAACAAAATAACATCAAAAGCGAGGTGGATGATGGTTTATACTGCTGGTAATTAGATATTATTTATGTGCTTGAACTTTAGTTCTTTGCTGGATCAAGGGCAGAGTTTCAGCAACTCATGGGAGTAAGACCAGAGAACTAATTTCCTAACTCTGTCTCAGCTCAAAGCACTGTACTAGACGTGGCTTTCTTTTATCCTGGTAACTCAAGATGGGGGGGGCTCTACTGGCTTAACAAACATAGTCTCCTGCCAATGCAAAATAGACTCCCTAAAAGGAAGACAAGGGATTAAGATGATACTATTGTTAATTTTTCCAAAAGCTCAAGAAGCAGAGAGAATCCAATATATTTTAACTTTTTCTTTCCACAAATTATTTCATAGCTTCATTGGAGTCATCTACAAATAAAAGCATTTATGGTATATGCATAGACACTTTAAACAAATAACGCTGAAGATAAACTGTGATAGACCATGACCTTCAGAATCATAGAATTTCTCTTACTTTGTCCTATACATTAGAGTTTTTCATCTCCAGTTCCAGGAGACTGAAAGGACTATGTTTTAATGTAGGGATCTCAACAAAAGAATAGTTGTTACATAGACTTAGTCTTTTACTGTAAGTGTCCCAAAATTTAAGCAGGATGAGCTGGTTTCTCCACAAAAATAACTCAGTGGACTAAATGGCCTTAAAGCACCCACAGATGGCCAGTAGAGAAATTCCTCTGTCTGGGAACCCTATCCATTAGTTGATGCTGCAGAGCTCCCTAGTGCAAAGAGAATGAATTGGCACTTTGAGTCTGGGGTGCGTGTAAAATGTGTTGTTCCTAGTTGAGTTGGGACCTGGTGGCTATGAATCAGGGAGCTGCAACTCATCTTCTACTGCTAACATTTTCTTCAGCACTTGGGCAAAGTGGATAATTGGGTTTGGGATCTCTAACATTTTATAGTATCTCCAATTGTTATTAACCATCATTCTGTCTCTGTCCAAGTCTGTTTTTTTTCTGTCTTCCTTGGCACCATTAACTCATTGAGATAAAGAATTCAGATGGAAGTTGAGTGTGGTGTATGAAGGCACGGACTCCGGCTGGTGCAAGCACGAAATCATTTTATTGCAAGATTACAACTATCTTTATACCCTCTCAACTTCCCAAAAGTCCACATCCTGCTTTTCACAAACTGTGCTTTTTCACAGTCCCAACACAACATTCTTGAAGGTCGTTGACTCGGGCAGATGTTGTTATTGTTGGCTCAGGACTCTTGATTACGCGCGTTCCCGCTGACTCTCGGATCGTCCTCCAAAGTCTGCAGCTTGTCTTGGTTTTGTCCTTGGATGCCCTGTCACGCGGCCAAAGCACTATACTTGTTGATTCTCTACAGTTGAGCACTTTATACAATATTGGTCCATTACTAGATGGAAACTATCACTAATAGTGCAGAAAAAGCAGTACTGATCTTTATTTGGTTGAAAAGATGATGTAGTCATATCAGAACACTTTGTATTTCACTAGTGTCTCAGGAGGATGTTAAACAGGTAGTAAAGTTAGACAGGTTTAAGCCAACTAGTCCAGATAACTTGTATCCAAGGGCTTTAAAAGAGGAGACTGACAAGCTTGCTGGTCCACTAATTTTGATTTTTTTTCAATAAAATTTTGAATACTGGGGAAGTTCCAGCTAATGTTGTATCAATATTTTAAACAGGATGACCCAGGATATTATAAATTATTTAAACTGATATCAATCCTGGACAAGATGATGGAAACGGTTGATAATAAAGAATTAAAAGAGTGTAATATAAATCAACATGGGATTATAAAAAGCATCCTGCCAACTGAATGTTTTATGAGAATATTACATTTATCATACAAACCTGTATTGTTGTGTTAATCTAGATAGAACTAGGGCATTTGATTTAAGGGAATTTTTGTTAAACTAAAACCATATGAAATAGGAAGGTACACATTAAATGGATTAAAAACTGACAAACTGTTTACATGCAGTTATGAATGGGGGCTCTTACAGTATGTGTATAATTAGCGAGGTTTCCATATTTAAAACTTTTATCACCTGGAAAAAATTATTCCTGCTAAAATTTGCAGATCATACAAATGGGTCGAATGGTAAAGAAGAGGACAGGTCACTGATACAGGGCAGAGTAGAATACTTGGTATGATAGATACAAATAAACACAATATTTTAATAAAGAAAAATGTAAATGTATGCCTCTAGGAACAAAGAATGTAGATGACCTATTGAGGTTCCTTTCACTTCTACATTTTTCTATTATTCTATATAGGAGTAACTGTGTCTATACTGCATCTTTGTTCAGTAGTTACTTCTGGATATTCTCAAGTATCAGAGGTTTGAAAAATAGTTGAGAAATCCTGATAGTCTCTGATTTGATTTAATAGCTTTAGATATTGGAATCTGCAGAGGTGACTTCAACTTTTGTCAGTCAGGTGGTAGCCATTGGTGGTACCAAAGAAATTTCATTTTGAAGTCCTCTCCATTTTGTATCCATGGCTTCCATTTTAAATAAGCCAAGAGTAATTCCATCCTTAAATGGAGGTTCCAGGTTAGAGTGCTAGATATAGAATTGGCAGGAAACCAAACTGGTGGGGATCCAGCATGTCATAACATTTGTGAAGTAAATAAATGTTGGAAGACTAAAAACTAATTGGCAGTTAGTGAGGATAAAAATAGAACTGACAGCTAGGAGAAAAAGGTAAATCAATGTGACTGTTGTGTCTAAAAATAAAATTGAGAAATGGTAAAAAGACCAGTGTCAGTTGACAGCTGATGGTTTGGTTCAGTTAAGGAGGCAGTTGAGAGAAGGTCAGTTAAGAGTTGACATTCAAGAAGAGGGCAATCTCCAGAAAGATCAGCAGATGAAGTTCTTTATTGTCATTCAACTTCAGGAGAGTTGAGCAGAAAGCTGAGAGGAGAGAAGAACTGCTGCCATCAATGACAAATGGAGACTGATCACCTGCAGAGGATGTCACTAACTCAGCTACCTGGCTAGTCCTAACGAACAGGGAAAGAAGGAGAGAGCATGAGACAATGTAGTATATTCAGCAGGTGGAGTCTGTCAGACAAAGTTATAGCATAGTATAATATAGTATAGTGTTATTGTGTAGTGTGTACTAATAAATATGTATGTATTGTGAATGGAATGTGCATATGTAATATTTAAAGAAAACTTATGAACTGCTGATAGTGACCTATGGAAGACTGGCATCTAAAGTGAGGTGTAAGGTCACACAATGCAGGATGCTCTTTAATTTGGTATGAAGCATTTATGTGTTTAGGTTGTTATTGTGTCAGGTTTTGTTGTTTGAGACCATAAAAGTTGCCTTGTCTCGGAACACTGCTTGTGTCAATCATTAATCAGAAGGCTATATCCACATCCTATGTGAATAAAAGGTCTGAGCTGTCCTTTGTAGTTTCTGAAACACAGAACCTCAAGAATAGTGATAGAAATGTAGCCATGTTAGTCTGATGTAGCTGAAACAAAATACAGGACTATGTAGCACTTTAAAGACTAACAAGATGGTTTATTAGATGATGAGCTTTCGTGGTCCAGACCCACTTCCTCAGATCAAAATCTTTTTTTTATCTGAGGAAATGGCTCTGGCTCACGAAAGCTCATCATCTAATAAACCATCTTGTTAGTCTTTAAAGTGCTACATAATCCTGTATTTTGTTACAGAACCTCAAGAAATTCCTTGGCCACATTGGAGAGTCATATCTTAGAAAAACCAAATAAACAGATGGGCTGTTCTGAGAGAACGTCCACACACCTGAGAAGGAGCAATAGGAGGGCGGTTCTGGGGGTATCCTAATTCTGCTTTCAAGGTAACACTGGGAAGTCAGCAAGGGGTTCCTTTATCGTACTGAAGAGAAGCAAAACTTTATTTTTTGATTGTCTGCAGACAGATGAGATTATGGTCACGGTCTGTCACAATTTCTTCCACATTGTCTCTGCAGTCATACACCAGAATGGCACCTATGGCATCCTGTTCCTACATTTTGTTGATTTTCTTTCTCTGCAAGTTTATTCTTAAATGGGGACCACTTACCTGCTAAGCAACTTTGCTGCAGGGGGGGGATATTTGTTCATTTGCATTTGCATTACTATTATTATTTTTTGTAATTCTCCTTGTATTTTCATGCCTGCCCAGTACTACCTGCTGAACTCTCTGCATCTCCTCCATTTGTGCTCACTTCTCGGGGTCCCTATTCAGGGACCCTCTGGTGGCAGCCATCTCCTGCCCTCCTTCTCTTGCCCTTACTGCTGCCATTTCCTGGGCCATTTCCTTGCACCTTCTTGGCCCTTGTATTGAGGTCACAACCTGGAAAGTAACATGCTGGACCCTTTCTCCAGCTCTCATGAGCCTGCCCAGCACTGATCTCTCTAAGGTGCTTCCTCTCCACAGGGAGCTAGTCCAGGGCAAGAGTAAAAGCCTTTTAGCCCTGCAGCCTTGTATAGGGACCAGCCTGGCCCTGATTGGCCAGGGTTGTCTAAGCTTCCTCTGGCTTCTCTCTAACCCAGGGGTTCTCAAACTGTGGGTCCTGACCCCCCGGGGGGTCACGAGCGACTTAGAAGGGGGTCACGGTATCACAAAGTTTGAGAACCCCTGCTCTAAACCTTTCCCTGCTGGGGAGTGCTATTCTACTACATTCCTAAATGGAACACTGGTCCAAGAGCTGAATACATGTGGATTGCTTGGTAACAAGGACAATGATTTAATTACATGTTATGTACGTGTATGAGAAAAATGATATGTGTGTCTAGACTACAGAGTTTTGTTGACAAAAGTGGACTTTTGTCGACAAAACTATACCTGCGTCTACACTACCGCTGAGTTCTGTCGACATAACGTCGACAGAACTCAGCAGTTTTGTCGACGTTGGTAAACCTCATTTTACGAGGCATAACGCCTTCTGTCGACAGAGTTCTGTCGACAGAAGGTATTATTGCATGTAGGGTTGTGTCTAGACTACAGGGTAGTTTGCTTTTTCGACTGAACTGAATGTAGTCTAGACGCTCTTTGTCGACAGAAGCTTTGTTGACAGTATCTGTCGACAAAACTTCTGTCGACAAAACCCTGTAGTCTAGACGTACCCATAGAAACCTAGCAAAGTAGCATTTTAACATCAAAAAGAGACATACAAAAACTTAGAGCTAGTTAAGTGGAAATTTAAAGGGAACAGTAAAAAAGGTGAAAAGAAATGCCTACAGGCTGAATGGAGACCATATAAAACCATTCTAATAGGGGTAGGGAAAAGGGATGTAAGCGACTAGTCAACTATACAATACACAAAAGCGTATTGAATAGCTGACACATTAGTTGACTAGTTGCTTCCCCTCCCTTCCTGCTTCTATAACAGAGGCAGCAGGGAGGGGGAGAAGAGGAGGTGCTGGAGGTAGCTGACTTCAAAGTCAGTTCCCCTCAGCTCCCTGGGACAGGGCATAAGTGCACACCGGGCTCAACATGACGTTTCAATCTTTGAAATGCACAAGAGCCACTGCTAGGGCTCTTGTACATTTCAAAGGCGGAATGTGTGCTAGTCCTTATTGACTAATCGAATAGTCAATGGAAATCCCATTGACTAGTTAGTTAGTTAATGGATATTTAACATTGCTCGTGGGGAACCATTTTTGGGTCAGGGGCCACAGACCCACAGAGAAATCAGTTGGGGACTGCACATAAGTGAGAAGTTGGGGGGAGGGAGTTGTGCCCCCCCCCAACTGAAGAGAGACTCTCTACATGTCCCTTGCACACCAGAGTCTAGGGGGTGCAGCCTAGTAGATTTTGTGCATTCCAGCCCCCAACAGGAGGCTGGAATGCCTTGTGAAATGAGGTTTACAGAATCAGTTGGCAAAGGTTTCCCCAGCCGACAGATCCGCGTCTAGACTGCCGTGCTGTGCTGGATCAGCTGATCATCAGCACAGCGTGGCGACCATGTTTATTTTAATGAAGTGGGGATTATTTAAATCCCCGCTTCATTGACTAAGCTGGGTAAACTAGTTTGCATGGCTCCGTTGACGGAGCCATGTAGTCTAGACATACCCTCACTAAGGTCCTGTGGCATTTATCTTCATGGCCCTTTCTATCCAGAGAGCTTCATTTTCCTTTACCATCATGAAATTGCTTCTGGAGATTCTCAGTCCTTGATCCCAAGCTTTAAATATAGGGAGGGTTGTGGGTGAGTGATCTCCCATTGTCCAAAGAAAAGCCTTTTGGAAATAAGGAGAGCAGCAGTTTCAAAGGAGCCACATCCTAATTTTCTTAGTAAGAGAAAACACAGAAGAGGAGGGCAGTAGGATTTTGGAGCTATATGAAAGAGAGGGAATGAACACCCTGAAGAGCAAGAAGAAATGGACATATGCAAATTATATTGGCTCAGTGTTTATAAATAACCCACCCTGTATCTTATAATGTGTAAAGTAGTGAGCCTTAAGAAGGACAGGTATAATAAAATTCAAAATGAAAATTGCTCTCAAGATTTCCACAGAATTTTATCTGGATTCTATCTTCACTACTCTTCATTCTTACGGATGCTCTCAGCTTACATTCATTTTCTGTGCAGTGCATTAGGTACTCCTGTTTGAAAGTCTCAGTGAAAGGAACTTGTTGACATTTGATCAATTGTTTTTTCCCCTTGAAAGCATGTAACCTAAGCTTTATGTCACATACTGACTTTTAACCTCTAGATTTGACACTGAAGTTAAAAGCAGCTTGTATGCTGGGGAAGTTGTATTTTATTACAGCATGATTTGTGAATACATGGTGTTTTTTCATTTTATTCATAAGTTACATTATTGAGATCATAAAGGGAAATCAGTTTTTCATTTTGACCTCATACATCTTTCCCATTAATCTAATGAAATATTCTGCAAGGAGTTAGAGATTCATTTCTAGTGTCATTTTTTAAGCAGGAGAACAGCACCCAGGAGGCGAGGGTATGGGAGTGGTGGTAGGGGAAACATTTTACAATAGAAATGAAAGGGAGGTTAAGAAAAATGTATGGCCTCACTATGTTTTATTGAATATGTTAAACTTTGATGAAGTGCAAAGACACTACTACATATTTTATGTCAGGAGGAAACACGTTCTGAGAGAGAAAACTAAAAGCAAATGATAGTTATTTTTTCCCACTCCATTCTTTTGAGAGGATTGGACATTACCCATTCACATTAATAACGTCAACTATGGTATTTGTTAGATCCCCATTCTTAACTAAGGAATACCAGGAAAATTGCAATAATGTCTTCAAAGAATCATAGAACTAGAAGGGTCCTTGGGAGGACATCGAGTCTAGTCCCTTGCCCTCAGAGCAGGACCAAGCACCATCTAGACCATCCGTGACAGGCGTCTGTCTAACTTGCTCTTAAATATCTCCAGTGATGGAGATTTCACACCCTCCCGCCGCAGATAATTTATTCCAGTGTTTAACCACCCTGAAAGGCAGGAAGCTTTTCCTGATGTCCAACCTAAACCTCCCTTGCTGCAATTTAAGCCCATTGCTTCTTGTCCTATCATCAGAAGCCAAGGAGAACAATTTTTCTCCCTCCTCCTTGTAACACCCTTTTAGATATTTGTTAACCACCATCATGTCCTCTCTGTCTTTTCTAAACTAAACAAGCCCAGTTATTTCAATCTTCCCTCATAGTTCATGTTTTCTAGACCTTTAATCATTTTTGTTGGTTTTCTCTGGATTTTCTCCAATTTCTACACATCTTTCTTGAAATGTGGTGCCCAGAATGGGACACAAACTGAAGCCTAAGCAGCGTAGAGTAAAGTGAAAGAATGACTTCTCGTGTCTTGCTCACAACACTCGTGTTAATGCATCCCAGAATCATGCATTTTTTTTGCAACAGTGTCATTCTGTTGACTCCTGTTTAACTTGTCATCCCTTATAACCCCTAGATCCCTTTCTAGACTCCTTCCTAGACAATCACTTCTCATTCTGTATGGGCATGTCTACACTAGTCCCCTAGTTTGAACTAGGGAGGCTAATGAGGGTGACCAAAGTTGCTAATGAAGCACAGGATTTAAATATCCTGTGCTTGATTAGCATAATCCCGGCCAGTCACCATTTTGGAAACTGACTAGCCCGAAGTAACTGCCCGTGTCTATATGTGGCAGAGAAGTGGGATTCCAAGAGAAACCTCTTAGTTTGAATTAACTGTTGCTCCTTGTGGAATGAGGTCTAACACTTAATTCGAACTAAGGGGTTTATGTCGGAATCCTGTTTCTAGTTACTTCGGGCTAGTCAGTTTCCTAAATGGCAACCAGCCGGGATTATGCTAATCAAGCGCGGGATATTTAAATCCTGCGCTTCATTAGCAACTTTGGTCACCCTCATTAGCCTCCCTAGTTCAAACTAGGGGGCTAGTGTAGACGTACCCTCTGTGTGAAACTGATTGTGGAATACTTTGCATTTGTTCTTATTAAACTTCATCCGGTTTACCTCAGGCTATTTCTCTAGTTTGTCCAGATCATTTTGAATTTTGACCCTATCCTCAAAAGCACTTGCAACCCCTCCCAGCTTGGTATAGTCTGCAGAGTTAATAAGCATACTCTCTTTGCCGTCTAAATTATTGATGAAGATATTGAACAGAACCAGTCCCAAAATAGATGCCTACAGAATCCCACTTGTTATGTTCTTCCATCATGATTGTGAATGTAACTACTCTCTGGGAACTGTTGTCCAGCCAGTTATGCACCCACCTTATAGTAGCACCACATAGGTTTTATTTCCCTAGTTTATTGATTAGAAAGTCATGTGATACTGTGTCAAATGTCTTACCAATGTCTAGGTATACCCCATCCACTGCATCTCCCTTATACACAAGGCTTGATATCCTATCAACAAAAGCTATCAGGTTGGTTTTGACATGATGTGTTCTTTACAAATCTGTGCTATCTGTTACCTATCACCTTATTATCTTCCAGATATTTGCAGATTAATTCCTAAATTTCTAGCTCCATTATCTTCCCTGGCACAGAAGTTAAACTGACTAGTCCATAGTTTCCTGGTTTGTCTTTATTTCCCTTTGTATAGTGGGCATTATATTTGCCCTTTTCAAGTTTTCTAGAATCTCTCCCAACTTCCATGACTTTTCAAAGATAATAGCTAAAGGCTCAGATACCTCCTCTATCCACTTCTTGAGTATTCTAGGATGTATTTCATCAGGCCCTGGTGACTTGCAGACATGTAAATTTTCTAAGTGATTATTAACTTTTTTTTTAACTTCTAAACCTACCCCATTTACACTAGCTAGATTTAGCTCATTTGTGCCTTTGCCTTTCTGATCTAGCTCCTTCATACCTGTGTTTCCTAATATTCATCCTTCATAATTTGATCTAGTTTCCACTTTTTATACAACTCCTTTTTGATTTTTTTTTTTTAGATCATAGAAGATCTCCCGGTTGATTCAAAGTCATCTTCTGCCATACTCTTTCCTTCCTGTGTAGTGGAATAGTTCACTTAGGGTCCTTAATGTCCTTTTAAAAAACTGCCAACTCTCTTTAGTTGTGTTCCCTCTAGCTTCTCATGGGACTTTACCTATCAGATCTCTGAGTTTACTAAAATCTGCCTTCCTGAAATCCATTGTCTCTAGTTCGTAAGGAATTGTAGAAGGGAGAACAGCAATCATAAATTCTACAATTTCATGGTCACTTTCACCCAAGCTGCCTTCCACTTTCAAACTTTCAACCAGTTTCTCCCTTTTTGTTAAAATCAAATCAAGTACAGCTTCCCCTCAGTAGCTTTCTCAAGCTTCTGAAAAAAAAGTCTTAATTTAGATGTATGCTGCACACATTAAATATAAGAGATTAACCTGCAACTAGAAATGCCAAGTGATTAAGCAAGTAATTATGCACATTTGCTGTATTTTAGTCATCTCTTCTTGCATTGTTTGTATCAATACTCCTATTGCTGTTCATATATTGTATTATGACTGTGAAGGGTTTGGTCACGGCGAACCCCTTGAGACTGTCACTTGTTGAGCTGAAAATACTCCTAAACTTGCTTACCTGCTCTCTGAGGCACCCCATCAGCCTCTGCAGCTGACCCAGAACTTTGGTCTGCCCCCATAATGGTACAGAGTTGGGGTCACAGGCCACAACAGAGCTACACAGACACTGAGATCAGCTCTGCTCTGGGAATGCTCAGTGAAAGGGACCTGACACAGCATTCAGATGTCAGCCCCAATGGGACCAAAATCCCAAATAAATCTCTCACTGAGCACAAACTTTATACGGAATGAGCTCATAAGTTTTCGCTTTCTTTATCAATGAGAGATGTACATCTGTTGTTATCTGGGGGAGGGGAACAATTACTTAAACTGAGTTTATTAATAAATACCAGTGATGTTTATGAAGTGTGAAACCAGGAATTAAGAGGTTGCAAGTGATAAGATAGATCAAAGTAAGTTACTAAGTAAAATATAACAAAAAACCCCAACTACACTTAATAATATAAGAACTTTATTACATGTAATTTCTTATCCTAACAGTGGTTCTAATTATGCCTGATTCTTCCTGTGTTCAGTGTTAGATGTTTCTAGAAATAATCTTAGGTGATAACCAGGGGTCTCCTGGCATCTATTGTTTGGTTTCATGCCTTTATATGTATTTTGCTCAAGGCAGGAATCTTTTGTGTTCATTTCAAACTTTTTCACATTAGGTGGAAAAGTGCAGTATCCAAAATGGTTTCTAGCATCAGCTAGCCTGGTCAAGTCTTTGTAAGACTAACCGAAGTCCAGGCTCACAGGAGAAGCAAGATGATTCACAGCCCATTGTCCCAAATACCTAAATTCCCTAAGTACTGCTAATAGTCCTTACTTGGCAGATCCTAGACTAGTAAACAGGTTTATGTTTCATATTTCTGATTTTGAATAGAGGGAATGATGCACGTATATATATAGGAATACACATTCAGAGGACTGCAGACTTTCCAATGATCTGCTTTATGCAAAATATTGCATATATTACCTATTTTGATTGGGCATATTCGTAGTTAAAAGCATATTTTCAAAGAGAATAAGAGATACTAGTGTATCACAATGAAGGTTAATGAGCTCTGTAGCAGCAGTGTATAGATTGTAAGCATTTGGGGACAGGGACTGCCTCTTTTACTACTACTTTGAACAGCAAGTATCACATGGAGCCCTTGCCATTTTAAGACAGGTAAAGGAACTAATAGTGGGGAGTGAATTTCAGAAACAAAGCAATTCTCTGCTGCATTTAAATAAAATATTTGTTTTTATATTGTAATATTATATCTAGATATAAGGCACAATATCAAAGAAACTAAAATGGCAACTACTGGTAGTTTAAGGAAATGATCTCTCAGGGACTTTGAAATAGGCAATCATTTTGAAAATTGGACCAGATGGACAGAGTTACCCAATATAGATGTTTGCATGATATGAAGAAGACAAATGATTAGCAATGTAAAAGTTGCACACTTTCAAACATTCATTGGACAGAAAGAGTTTGGCTATGCATGAGAATACAGTGGACAAATAATGTGCAATGGTTTTTAGTCTCTAAATTTTGCAGTGCTTGAGTCATTTGAAAACTCCTCAGTTCAAAGTAAAGATTTAAGGCTCACCACGCTTAAAAGATAATGGATTCCTTAGATGCAGCTCATGGAGATGACACCATTAAAACAGAATGTTAATGATGTCATTCTTTCAGAACACATGAAAATGTATTAACTGTAAGCAACCTGACGCTGGATTAGCACAGCAAAATTATGTACAATTCATAAAAAGACTAGTTACAAATACTATCTAGTTGCCAAAAGTTTCCTCAGTTGCTTTAAGAACAAATTGTAAACACAAAAATGAACTATAAACTACTAAGCTGTATGCTAACCTTACTCTACAAACATCTTAAAGGATGCTCTTGAACTAGATAAATGAAAACACTAATTGAGATATAGGCCAGAAAAAATGTCACTTGGAAAATCTTGTGCCATGCAGTCACTCAGTAGGACATGGTACATAGAAAGATTAACATCTGAAGGAAGACCTAAACTATATTCTCAAAAGATATATCTGTAATGCACCATTTGTAAACATTTGTAAATCAAACTAAAAAATACTTGACTTTTTAATGCAGAAACTTGAGTAGGGAGTATTAGATTGTTAGCTAGACCATTTTTATTAGACGGTGCAAATTCAAGAATTCTGGAGCAATAGGATAAACATGATGGGAGATCAAGAATATAAAATACTCATTCTGCAAAGCAAAGACCTGACATTTTAAAGGAGGTGTATTAGATACCCACTGTCCATAGTGTACCCAAAGCAGGGAAAACTAAGAGTTTCCAAAATGCCTTGCATGGCCACATGTACACTCCTCCCTCAGACAACTTCTTGCTTCCTAGTGCTGTGCTGTTGGGTCTCACTCCATGACTAGGGCCTCAGGTTGGGGTAGAGGAGAACACCAGCCAGCAGACACTCTGCGGCTGAGGGAGGGTAACAGTGCTGCTCCCCTGGCATGCTCTGATGCAAGAGCACACCACTTGACCAACTGCCTGACATACTGAGAGAGCTACACTGCCTACTTGCTTGGTGCTCCGGGGATGAGAGGGCCACATTGCTCACATACCAGGCACTCTAGGGCAGAAGGGCCTGCATTGCCCACTCACTAGGCACTCTGGGCCTGGGTAGGAAAGCTGCACTGCTCACCTGTCATGCTGTGGGGGTGAGGTAGGGCCTGTGGGAGGGCTGGAGCCTCAGGCAAAAGGGGCAGTCCAGGCTAGGGTCTGGCTTCCCTGAGGGTATGTGTACACTACCCCGCTAGTTCGAACTAGCGGGGTAATGTAGGCATACCGCACTTGCAAATGAAGCCCGGGATTTGAATTTCCCAGGCTTCATTTGCATAAACTGGGCGCCGCCATTTTTAAATCCCTGCTCGTTCGAACCCCGTGCCGCGCGGCTACACGCGGCACGAACTAGGTAGTTTGGACTAGGCTTCCCAGTCCGAACTACCGTTACTCCTGAGGAGTACCTAGTCCAAACTACCTAGTTCGTGCCGCGTTTAGCCGCACGGCACGGGGTTCGAACGAGCAGGGATTTAAAAATGGCGGCGCCCAGTTTATGCAAATGAAGCCTGGGAACTTCAAATCCCGGGCTTCATTTGCAAGTGCGGTATGCCTACATTACCCCGCTAGTTCGAACTAGTGGGGTAGTGTAGACATACCCTGAGTCAGTTTTCAGATAATCATAATCTGTGTCATCTCATGTCTTCTATTCTGGGGGGGGCGGGGGGAGGTAATGCCTTTAAAATGCTATCCCAATTTCCCAGCACTCTCACCCATGTCTCTTATATTATTTCACCTTGAGGCATTTTAGTTTTTCATAAAGAATCTTTCTTTTGGTATAAATGTCCATGCAATACCTTATTAGATTCTTTACTGTTTCTTTAACTTGGCATGTTTTGCACAACCAGTCTGGGTTCATATTTGGTAGCTATAAATTACCATTAGTACCATAGTGACCTGTTAGTACTCTAAATAGTTACTTCATTTAATCTACCATACCAAATATTTCATAGAACTTTTATCCTTTTTTGTCTTTGGTCCATATGGCTGTGTCTAGACTGGCCAGTTTTTCCAGAAAATCAGCCACTTTTCCGGAAAAACTTGCCAGCTGTCTACACTGGCCACTTGAATTTCCGCAAAAGCACTGACAATCTCATGTAAGATTGTCAATGTTCTTGCGCAAATACTATGCTGCTCCCGTTCAGGCAAAAGTCCCTTTTGAGCAAAAGTTTTGAGCAAAAGGGCCAGTGTAGACAGCTGAGATTTTCCATTAAAAGAATTTCTGGAAAATCATGCCAGTCTAGACGTAGCCTATTTGTTTATTTTTTTCTTCTATGTTTCCATTAACCTGAGACCAAAAAGTTAAAACTAACATTCTTACACTTATAGATATTTCTCCAATGGCTACCTTCATCACATGTAATGGTGTAATAATACTCATGCCACATATGATTCATAGATTTGGGGTTTTGATCAACTCTCATTTTTAAGTGTTGTTTTAGAAGCTGAATCCATGATCTATACCTGGTCTTATTACTATTCTATACAGTATCACCAGTGTGTTCTTATTGGCACTTCAATTGTTTCCAGCAATACTTTAAAAGAGAGTCATGCTATTTTTACATTTAATCATAATGTTATTCATATGAACCTTACAAGTCAGTTTATCAAACATAATTCCTAACAATGGAGTTTTGATGATTATCCCCGTTGTTTTAGTAAGTGACAAGTTAAATCCCTAAGTATCTCTCCATTCTGAAATCCCCTTGAGCATCTCATTTCTTCTTTCCACTGCTATCTAAGTCTTCTTTGTTTGGCCCATTTAGCACAGTCTGCATATAGGATAATATTTATTCCTGCCATTACACTCTCTGAGATCATTAATCTTTATGTTAAGTAGGACAGGGCTGATAATACTCCCCTGTGTAGTGTCATCACTAAGGTTATGCATATTTGACAAAGCCCTCCCCATTCCGACTTAAAGATTCTGTCACTTAAGGATCTTATTCATCTGAAGATTTTTCCATTTATTCCAATTGTGGTTAATTTATTCATCAAGTATTCCTGCCATAGCAAGCCATATACTTTTTCAGTGTCCAAAAAGGCAGTTATAATAAACTCTGTTCCTCATGCTTTTTTTGTATTTCCATTTCTAATCTTACTT
Organism: Pelodiscus sinensis; assembly: GCF_049634645.1. Classification (NCBI taxonomy): domain Eukaryota; kingdom Metazoa; phylum Chordata; order Testudines; family Trionychidae; genus Pelodiscus; species Pelodiscus sinensis. The sequence continues at coordinate 153,488,627 of NC_134712.1, forward strand.
TATGATCAACTGTGCATCTTCCTTTCCTGAACCACTTTGTACAATGTTTATAATTTAATTTTTTACTAATCTCTCATTTTTCCTTTTTTCCATAACATAGCCTAAACACTACATAAGAACAAAAAATTAATATGCATCTGGTCTTTTGTGTAATTTGCCAGATTTTCCTTTCAATACAACCACCTCCTGATTGCTTTTTCCCATGTAGAGTAATACAATTTCAATAAACACCTTAAACTCCCTTCCAGTAGATGCTCAATTAATTATAGTATGTATTCTATCTTTACCTGGGGCTGTGTTTTTATTTTTGGCTCTAGAATTTTTTAAGTTCTTGTATGCTAAAATTTTCATTGTGTGCTATCTTTATACCCCACAGAGCCATTTAGGAGTTCACAATTTTCTTCAGCAAACACTGTACTTTGCTTTACATTGCATTGCTACTTAACTTTTTGCAATTCTCTTGCTAAAATATCTGATTTTCCTAAGCTTAGCAGTTTCGACTTTATCATTTATTGTAATACCAGACATACATTTGACTTTATATCCCGGTCAGTCTTTTAATGTGTTGTATTTCTCTGAATATTTGTTCATTTTCTCACATGTTCTTCAACCCTTTTTGTAGGCTTTTTATTGATAATGGTGCCACCACTTTAAATTATTAATGGTTCATGAAGTCCTTGTTATTCATTATACGTTTTTTGTCTTTTTTTGGGGGGTATGCTTTATTTCTTTCATTAATTTCTACAATACAATCTTCATTCCATGAAGGAATCAGATTTCTAAGTATGCGGTAATTTGATGCCTTACATATAGCTAGGCTGTCTGCTCTTAAAACTCAGGTTGTTTTATTATCATGAAATGTGTCTAAATTATTACGTAGAAACTCATCACATGTGCTCTGTAAAAGTCCCCAATTTGCTTTTCTAAGTTTTCAGAGGGAGATTTCTTCAGTGTTTTTAATACTACCTTTGCGCTGATAAATAATTAGCATAGGGGAGTGATTACTTCCCATTCCACCTTCCACCTAATTAAACCTAGTAGTGTCTCCAGTATTTAGTAATACTAGATTATGCATGCCAGTTGAAATATTCCAAGCATTTGCCTTTACAGTTTTCCTGCTTCTCCATAATTCATTATGGCTATTAATATATGCACAAATAATGCATGGGGCTTTGAGATCCTTACCTCAGCCTTCCAATTGTAGATGGTGTCTCTAGTTCTTACATGTATATCAAATATTATAGATGCATGTTATAGATGCATACAAAGATGCTTTAATATTCTGCATATGCACTCAAAATTGAATTGCTGTACATCTATTTTGACATAACTAAGACCTTTCTTACAACTATACAGACCCCTTCGCCTACTTTTGTTTCTCTGTCGCATCTGATTCTATAAAGTTCTAGAAACTTAAACACATGCTTTCTTACTAACCATGTGTTTTGTACACATGACGCTTCAGATTTACTTTCCAAACTGTTTTAACTGCTGACCATATGTCATTAAACCACATATAGTCCATTATAAAATCTTTAGCACAATATTGTTCAAACTACTTTTTTAAACTCAGCAGAATAACTGCATTAATGCAGTTTATCAAGAAAATACAAATATTTTTCTAACACATTTGTGACTCATTTTTATTACACTCATATACTCATAGGCTGTGTCTAGACTGGCCAGTTTTTCAAGAAAATTAGCCGCTTTTCCAGAAAAACTTGCCAGCTGTCTACACTGGCCGCTTGAATTTCTGCAAAAGCACTGACTTCCTACTGTAAGAAATCAGTGCTTTTTGCGGGAATACTATGCTGCTCCCATTTGGGAAAAAGTCCCTTTTGTGCAAAACTTTTGCGCAAAAGGGCCAGTGTAGACAGCTGAGATTTGTTTTGCACAAAAAAGCCCCGATCGCGAAAATGGCGATCGGGGCTTTTTTGTGGAAAAGCGCGTCTAGATTGGCCACGGATGCTTTTCCGCAAAAACTCAAAGGGTCTCTACCAATCTGATCTGGGGGAAAATTCCTTCCTGACCCTAGATATGGCCATCAGACGCTGAGGATGTGAGCAAGACCCAGCAACGAGATATGTGAAGAGGAATTCTCCTTAGCAACTCAGAGCCCATCCCCAACCTAGTGTTGCATCACCAGCAGTTGGAGATACTTGCTGTGATCTCTTGCGAGCCATTGTAGCCAATGTTATCATACTATCCCCCTTCATAATCTTCTCAAGCTGGATCTTATTATTTTTATCTTATTCCCTGTCTGTAAAGTGCAACTAATCACATATATCATTAATACTATATAATTGTGTCATCATAACCAGTATAACTCTTTTATTCCCCTTATAGTATCTACCCTGCCCTGAGCTGTGTTTGGTTGCACCAGAAGCTCTTTTCCTCACAGTTATTTTCCTTCTCCACATTTCCTTCATGAATATCTTCTGGGTGTTTCTACATAGAATATTTTATGGATAGTTTTAATTTTGTATATCTCTTCAGCTCATTCTGCACAGTGCTAATCCCCACAGTGCTGCATTTTAGTTCTGCTCCTTCCATACAGGTGTTCTGCACATTTACCACTCCTGATTTTCCCCTGACAGGCAGCTGTCACATGCCGAAAGCTTTCACCTTTATAATGTTTCAAATTGGCTGGGAAATATGATTTAACCAAGAAGAGTTGATATTTTATTGTAATTGTACTGGGTAGCCTGGCACCTTGAAACGTTACTTGGACAACTGTGAATGCTGTGATCGCTGACCGCTTTCCTGGCAATCAGTTGCTTAACAAATGGCACTTGGCTCTCACCTGTACCCCTTTTTAATATCATCCTCCATCATGGCCTATGGAACCGTATGTATTACCTCTGCTGCTTCTCTCAGATATCTAGGTACCGGCAAATTATTGTATTATAGTTTTTAAGACATTTCTCAGCCTGTTCTTCTATGAAAATTCTATTAATATTCATCCTACATTCTTTTAACTCCTAATAAATCTCTGATACTTCACCTAATCCATTCCACCATTTTCAAGGGATTAATATCTCCTATTTTTACATCTTTAGCTAGTAATTTGACAATCACAAAATGTTGCTCCTGCTCCTTACTTTTTCAACTCCCTGTCTGCTCCTTATTCTTCAGACACAGACACTTCTTTTTTTTCCTTCTTCCTAGTTTGAACTCATTCTTCATCTCTTAGGGTATGTCTACACTACAAAGTTAATTCAAACTAACAGACGTTAGTTCAAATTAACTTTCATAGGCGCTACACACGCGAACCGCTAGTTCGAACTTAATTTGAACTAGCGGAGTGCTTAATTCGAACTAGGTAAACCTCATTCCACGAGGACTAATGCCTAGTTCGAATTAACGAGTTCGAATTAAGAGCTGTGTAGCCACTTAATTCGAACTAGTGGGAGGCTAGCCCTCCCCAGCTTTCCCTGGTGGCCACTCTGGGCACCACCAGGGAAACTCTTCTGCCCCTCTCCCGGCCCCGGAGCCCTTAAAGGGGCATGGGCTGGCTACGGTGCCTGTGCCAGGTGCAAGCCTGCCAGCACCCAGCCAGCAGACCCTGCACCTGGCACAGCTCGAGCCAGCCACCCGCTGCCACCCAGCCCTCCGCCTCTTCCCGGGACCAGGCTGGCGGCTCCCGGGAGCCTGCCCAGGTCCGCAAGAGGTGGGCACCCACCTGGTCTAGTGCAGACATCGTGGACCTCATCCACGAACTCCACACTAGGCACAGGAAAGTGGCCGTCTAGGGCAGGATAGCTACCAGCCTGGCCACCCAGGAGCAGGTTTGCATGAAAATCAAGGTGGTCCACTGAGACCCCCCGACCCTGAGCCCTGAGCTTAGAATGGCCGTACTGGGTCAGACCAAAGGTCCACCTAGCCCAGTAGCCTGTCTGTCAACAGCGGCCAACCCTAGGTACCCTGGAGGGGATGGACCGAAGACAATGACCAAGCCCTTTGTCTCGTGCCATCCATCTCCAGCCTTCCACAAACAGAGGCCAGGGACACCATTTCTACCCCCTGGCTAATACCACTCCATGGACCCAACCTCCATGACTTGATCTAACTTCTCTTTAAACTCTGTTCTAGTTCTAGCCTTCACAGCCTCCTGCAGCAAGGAGTTCCACAGGTTGACTCTTTGCTTTGTGAAGAAGAACTTTCTGTTGTTAGTTTGAAGCCTGCTACCCATTCATTTCATTTGGTGTCCTTTAGTCCTTCTATTATGGGAACTAATGAAGAACTTTTCTTTATGCACCCTCTCCACCCCACTCATGCTTTTACAGACCTCTATCATATCCCCCCTCAGTCTCCTCTTTTCCAAGCTGAAAAGTCCCAGTCTCTTTAGCCTCTCTTTATATGGGACCTGTTCCAAACCCCTCATCATTTTAGTTGCCCTCCACTCTCCCACTCTCTCTCTTCCCCTCTCCCACCTCCTTTTCCCAGTCTCCCCGAGTTTTGCTCAATAAAGAGAGTTTCTATTTTTGAACACACGTGTCCTTTATTTTGTACATCAGGAAGGGGGGCTAGGGAAGGGTAAGTGGAAGGAGGTGAGGGAGGAATGGGGTACGAGCCCCCGATGGGGAGGACTGGGCTGGCTCTGCAGGCTTCTCTGGGTGGAAGCTCTCCTGAAGCCTCTTGATTGACCTTCCCCCCAGATGGCAGCCTGCGGCAAGTGCAGCCGGGCTCATGGCCGAGTACTGTGATGTACCGAGTGTGGGCACTCCGGGCACTCCAAGCCAGGATTGCTTTGCAAGCGGGGCACCCCTGAGAACTGTCTGTCCGGGGTGGGGGTTGGGTCCCTTTAAGCACAGCCCTTGGCTAGCCTGAGACAGCAGCTCCATGCTCTAAGTCCTCATCTGATGCCCTGCCGGCACTGCTTCTGGCCATCCTTAACCCCGGTTCAGGGTCCACTCTGTGTGTACATGCTAGTTCGAATTAGCAAAACGCTAATTCGAACTAGTTTTTAAGTCTAGATGCACTAATTCGAATTAGCTTAGTGCTGTAGTGTAGACATACCCTTTCTGCTTCTTTCTCATTGTCCAATATAACTTTCAGCCTTTGCTGTCTGCATGTATTTCCAGCTTTGCACAGTCAGCCAGCAACAGAGCCAGGTTTCCCTCTGCTATCAGATCAGCAGCTCTCTCCTGTTCCTCAGCCAGACTGGACCAGACCAAATCCAGCCAGCCAGCACTTGGGTAGCCCCAATCCCTCTTTTTCTTAAATGTTGTATCCTAGCAGACTCACTTACTGGTTCTATAAACACCAACTGCTAGAGTTCATGCTATATAGTAATTCTCCCCTTTTTTCCAGTATTTTTTTTTTTAAATTATAATATTACTCTTTATTGGTGGCACATTTTTGTTCTCATGCTATTGCTAGGTACTTTAGTGTGTATTTTGTCACTCTTGGATACCTGAGTTTGTCATACAAAAGACCCCTATTAATGTTACTCTACATGTTAGACTTCCCTGGTTTGGCACCATCACGACCTGATGGGTCCCATATGAGGGATTTTTGTCCGAACAGGGGAGGTCATTTCTGGCCATCCCTGCTTCCGCCACACTGCTGCTATGACTTCCAGCCCCACCAGGCAGCTGCATGCTGTGGGTCTGAAACCTGCTGGGCTGCCACACACCGTGGCTCTGGAGCCAGGCAGCCACATGCTGGAGCAATGGACCATGGCTCCAGACCCAGTCAGGTAGCCACAGTTCTCTGCCCCACTGAGCCAATGCTACCGCAGTTCCCAACCCAACCCCACCAGGTAGCCACTTGCCTTGTTTCACAGCCCTGTTGGGCAGCCGCACCGTAAGTTTGCTTGCCGGTAGCACTCTGTCCTGCCATCCCCATGGGGATCCCTGCTGCTAACCCTCCACCGAGACTCTCTGGTCCTGCAACAACCATGCTGGATCATGGATGTTACCAGACCAGAGAGTCCCAGTTTAGAGAATTTAAACCTATATAGATGTAAGCAGGGGCTGAACTAATGCTTGCTATCAGCAGCTAAAAGGAGAGAGCTGCTCTGGGGGTGGATATGCTCAATCTAATTGTTTAGCTCTGCAAGATAATTAACTGTTAACTGTTGATATGTAGATACAGCTCATGCCAGGATGGGGAAGGAATCCAGGGTGTGGTTATGTAAATCCAATTCAGCCAGGCTTGATGGAGGATCAACTGTTAGAATGGAATGTGATGTATTGCATCTAATTTGGACCGTTGTGGGGGTCACAAATCATGCTACCCTTAAATGTGAGAACTGTAAAATATAACACCAGTGCTTGCAGGAGAGATAAAATCATTGTAAGAGGTCTCAGATGAACAAGCCTCCCCACTCCAGAATTGAGTGAATGGAGTTGGGGGGGAAAGGGCTTGAGCCAGCCTGTATCATGCCTGCCGGGTGTGACAGTAAGACTGGTTCAACCCACCTCTTTTCCCCCTTGTTTTAAGAAGAGACCTAAAGCAGACTCCATTAGGAGTCTTTTTGCTCGTCCAGTGGAAGCTGGAATCTTTTGCCAGCCTAGGTGGTGGCTAAAGGGTTGAAATCACTCAGAGCTAAAGTCACTGGTATGGCCTGGAGCCAGACCCATTGCAGCTAGCGGAGTGGCTGGCGGGAAAGACTGGCGGGTGGCCGGTAGGAGCGGTGGCAGGCGGCCAGTGGGGTGGCTGGTGGGAACGACTGGCAAGCAGCAGGGGCAACAGACAGATGGCATCACATTAGGCTCTATGAGGGAAGTCATCAGGGTGTTGTGTCTGGGTCTGCACTGACTGGACTGAGGTGTAAGTGGGGGGCGTTTGAAGCGCAGTTGGACTACAGACCTGGAGGAAAAAGACTTTACCCTTCAGACCCTGGGGATGGTACCTTGCTCACAGGTTGTTCGTGTTATGGGTTTTTTACTGTTTATGTGTGGTCTTGTGGGTTGATGCTTGCCTACTGTGATTAAACAGATTGTTTCTATCTCTGATTTAGTGCTTGCGAGAGGGGAAGAATTGCCTCTAAAGTCACCCAGTGGGTAGGTTGGAAATTTCCCAGTTTACTGGGTGGGGGCTTGAGCCAGTTTTAGTCACCTTGTTGAAGGGACCCCCTAGACATTGAACCCGGCTCTTTTTGTTGCTGACTGGTACTGGCCAAAGGGTTACATATACACAGAGCATGTGATCATCTGTTTGACATTGCACGTCTAATGCAGCCATTGTCTTTGCACTTACTATTTAAGGTACAATATACGGGATGTATTCAGAGTACAGCTTTCTCTCTGTCTCTCTCAGGTTCCTTTTGTGTGTCAAGAATATTTTTTCTAGCACATACATCGTAAAATCTTTAGTCCCTTGTTTCTTTTGTCCATACTTCCTGCCACACCCCTTAGTTCATATTTACAGTGAAGGGTATGCATGGAGAGGCATGCTGTGGCTCACCACCCTAGCAACAGCCTGCGGGAGGCCAAGGGAGGGGGGTGAACTCAGCATGTGGGGTGGAGAGGTGCATGCATGTGACAAACAAAGCCATATATGGAAAGGTTGAATCTGATTGGTTTAGAAGTTTGTGTTATGTAACCTGTAACCATGTGCTATAAAACAGCAAGGGGAGGGGCTCCTTGCTCGAGGGGCTCTGGCTGATTTTAGTACCAGGGGCTTTCCCTTTGTGCACATTGAATAAAGTATTGAATTGAATTGAATCGAATTGAATTGAATTGAATTGAAGACCCTTGATTCTGCCCAGCACCTGAGTCTCTGGGAACTGCAAAATCCCAACAACAGTAAAACATGTGTTATACAACATGCTCAGGAATTAGGGAATTCTGCTTATCTAAAAATTCTGGTTATCTGAGAGTCCCATCAACCTAGGAAAATCCAATGCACAATACTAGTAAAATTCAAGTTTTTAATATTGGTAGTATTGTAGGGTGAGGCAGTTGGTTTCACATTTCTATTTTGAGTTAAAGATGATTAGTACTTCTTAAATAAAAAATTGTTAGGCCAATCATGGTAAACCAAGCCAGACCTGTGCGCCTGAAGATGTGTGGCTGGGGCCAATGCCTGTTAACAAAGTTTTCTGGTTAACAGAATGCCAGATAACAAAGGTTTCATTGTAGTTATTTTTTTCAGCTCTTGTTTATTTAGGGGCATCTTTATGGAAATTACTCCATTTTTATGGCATTTTTGCTACTTTACCAGCCACCTTGTTTCCTGGTATCCCAAATTCACTGCAATTTCCATGTTTAATGTCATCTGTGCTGATTCTGTTAGAATCAGCTAGGGGGCTGTGCTTTGTGCGCACTATGCTCACTGATCCCCTGCTCTCTGGTCACTTTTGCTGATGATGTCATTCTGTCACAACAGGAAAAACATAATAAAGTCTCTCTGTCTCTCCCTCATATATATATAAAATATCATTTTTGCTATTTTAATTCCCATTTTTGATTGCCAGCAATCCTGACAGTAAATCTGACAAAATGCCAGCACAAGCAGGCCTCCAATCAAGTATCCAAAATGTAAAGCCAACATTTCTCTGCATTGTTGACCATCACATAATGGCTACAAAATTTGATGGTAGAATGGATTTCTTGTAAGTGTTGGCAAACAGGATGCTGTCCCCAGTGTGCTGGTTTTCTCTTCTGTAGCCTCATTTGTAACTACTAGGCAGTTTCTGCCATTAAGCAGGAGTTTTAGCATTTCATTACATATGCTAATGATGCTGAGTTTTTGAGTTTATCTATGGCGTTTTTAAGCTGACTCATACAGATGATTTTATTTAATATTGTATCCTATCCCCTTTCCACCTCTTGAAGGGCTCATGATTCTCCTTAAGAATGTTTTTTCCTCATGTGGAATTCAATTATCTGATTTTGAACATTACTAACATTGTGGAATATTTCTGCAAGGAATTTTGCTGTTTCTTCATTATATCTTTTTATCCATTGGCCTTTATAGACATGCTCTTATTCCATATTCCATTTATTGTCCTAATCCTCCTATTCACCTTTCATGTTTTAATATCTTTCTTTGTTTTTTCATAGTACTTTCTACAGCTTTCTTCTTCATGTAATTGGTTTGTTTCACTAAACCCTCAGTATTCATTGTACTCATTCATTCTTTCTTATATGCTTTGTTCCTTTCCTTAATTGCTTTTTTTTACACAACTTATTCCACCATCATACATGGTTTCTACCTTTACAGTGAGTTGATATATTAGGAATAGCTTATGTGGCTGCCATCATGGTTCCCTTAGGGCATGTCTACACTAGGAAATTATTTAGAAATAACTGAATTTGAAATAACTCCCGAAATAACAAAATCGAAAAAGTGTGTCCTTTCTATGGGGGAGTCTTGAATGGAGTCCAAGGCAGACTCCATTATTGTGGATTTGCTACTTCTGCTTAGAGCTCCAGGAAGCACTGGGGAGTAATTACTTTGAATTTCTTTGGGGAGTAGTTATTTTGAAAGAGCAGCAGAGGAGCATCCACACCACTGCTATTTTTAAATAACTATTTTGAAATAAGTGTTATTCCCTGAGGAAAGCAGGAGTACAGATTTCAAAACAGCCAGCCCCTTATTTGGAAATAATAGGCTTGGTAATGTGGAGGATCCACTAATTTCAAAATAAAGAGGGTTATTTTGAAATATCTCCCTAGTGTAGACCAGGGCTTAGTTACATTGCTGTTAACGTATCATCAGAAATACATTGTACATTGATATTTTGATTGTATTTGGTTCTAAAAAGCTCTGTTTCCTTTTTTTAGTATTCCTAGTAGGATGCCTTCCTCCATCCTCAACATTGCCTTTTTCTTGGCATAACAGAAATACCAGGAGGTAATAATTTACTATTCCCTCCTCTTTATTGATACCTAACTGCACAGCTTGAGAATGGTAATGGCAAAGATGGGAGAAAAAATCTTCAGTTATAGGCAAAAGTTTACCCACACCAACACCCCAAACCATTCCAAGGCTTGGCACAGTCTTGTCATTTAGCCATCATTTTAAGTCTCTCTTATAACCGTACCAATCCATGGTGATCCATTTTTATCTTGGCTCTTAGACTCTTCTTGCCCTCTAGTCACATAGGATCATAGATTTTTAAGTCCAGAAGGAAGCATCATGGTCATCTAGCCTAGCCTTCTCCATGACACAGGCCAAAGAACCTTATCCATTTAAAAAATGTAAAACTTGTTTCTTTCCTCTCTTCCTGGATTTAGTCAATTGTCTGGTCTTGGAAATGTATTAAAAGCCCAAGTACAGTAATTTTATTTGTACTTAAGGTAAGGCATTAAGCTCGATCACTATATTACTAAGTTAATTCTTGGCATTAGCAGTCTGAGAATTCAGAAAATAGTTTGGAAACTGATTCTTATATGAACTAAGGTCACTTTATCCTATTCTGGCAATGAAAAGGGGCCTTAAAGTGGGTGTCAATGGAATTACTCTCTTCCTGTGGCTTCCCAGTCTTCCTCTCATACTAAAGAAAAACTTACTGAAGTTTACCGTTCTTTTCTTTTCTTCATTATTTCTCTGAGTGGCTCTTGTATTGTGGAAAAAAATACAAAAGCTATTATCAAGGCTATTTCTAAAGCAATTACATGAGTGCTAAAATTAATACTGCTAACAAAATAGTTAATGTAAATTCTACACTAACAAAACTTTCTTGATGGTTGTTAAGTTAATTCTCTTTCTTCTCAAACTTATTTTCTATTAGTCTTGCAATGGAGTATCAATATGAACTAGTGCTTTTTTGTGTCACTTTGTAATTTATGGAACACAAAGTATAATACAGAATATTGCCATAGAGAGACAATGACTTTGTGTCATGTTCTGAAGAATCCAATAAAACTTATTTCTGGGTTTGAAGAATAACTTTTAAACATTCAATTTAAAATGTTCAAAAGTGGGTATCTTACCAAAGCATTCTGTTAACTTTAACTTTCCCCCTTTTTATGGATCTCTGTGTCTGGACAGAACATCAAGAATTTGGAGGAGCTCTAATGCATTCCAGAGATTGTCTAGGCCGTGAGTACATATATACTTTGGCTACATCTAGACTGGCATGATTTTCCGGAAATGCTTTTAACGGAAAAGTTTTCCGTTAAAAGCATTTTCAGAAAAGAGCATCTAGATTGGCACGGACGCTTTTCTGCAAAAGCGCTTTTTGTGGAAAAGTGTCCGTGGCCAATCTAGACGTGCTTTTGCGCACAAAAGCCCCGATCGCCATTTTCGCGATCGGGGCTTTTTTGCGGAAAACAAATCTCAGCTGTCTACACTGGCCCTTTTGCCCAAATGGGAGCAGCATAGTATTTCCGCAAAAAGCACTGATTTCTTACAGTAGGAAGTGAGTGCTTTTGCAGAAATTCAAGCAGCCAGTGTAGACAGCTGGCAAGTTTTTCCAGAAAAGTGGCTGATTTTCCGGAAAAACTGGCCAGTCTAGACACAGCTTTTGAGCTGGAGATGTAATTTCCAGGTAGGGTGAATGTTCATGCTCCAGCACACTAAAAGGAAGTATAGTTTTGGTGATGCTGAAGTGGAACAGGATATTTATTTCAGTAAATATCTGGGATTTTTGGCAAGGTTGTGTTTGGGGATGTTAGCCGACTATAAAGTAATTGCACATATTTTTGGCTTGCTAGCTCAATCAAAGGTACCATAGCTGGAATGCCCTCTCCCCCCATCCCAGCTCAAAATGAGGATGTGCCTTGAATGGAGAGATCTCTCGATGAAGTTATGGAATTGAAAGAGTGCAATGGGGGAACATGGAAAGTAATAACTAGTGGATTTATCCACACAATCCCCTACTAATTTCTAGGGAAGTCAAGAGGCTAGATCCTGTAACTATAGGTTACAGTATTGGGTTGGGTTTTAGAAAATCTCCACTGATGAAAGATCCTTTAAACGATCTCTTTGGAGAGTTTGTTAGACTTGCAGAGTTAGGGTGTGTCTACTCTGCACCCATTCTTAGCTCAAAATAAGATGCGCAATTTGCACAAAATACATTACATATCTTATTTTGATTCTATTTTGAAATTTGGCGCATCTACACACTGCCAAATTTTAAAATAACACTCTATTTTGAGACATCCCTTATTCCTCATGGAACAAAGATTACAGGGATGCCAAAATAGCGGGCCTGCTATATTTCACAAAAGACTGAAGGTATTTTGTACCCTTGCAATTTCGTACCCTTAGTTGGCTTTGAACAGGTTTCTCTTAGATGTTAACAGTGAAGATCATAGGTTTCCTATGGATCCTGTATTTCTCCTTCATTGATCTTGAGTTTGACTAGAATCTCTGTGGTCTTCTGGCCCTCTTGACACGTAGCCCCAATCTACTTAGTGGTTTAATGGTGGTTTTGAATATTAGGTTCATGCCTACACTTTCATGGGCACAACCCACATCTTCAGATGAATGGAATTAAAGTTCCACTTTCTAAATAAATAAGGTGCGGGGAGGGAGGGAGGAAGAGAAAGAAAAAGGAGAAAACAAGGGGAAAGAAATAATCAGTGTCCATGCTACATGGAGCTGATAGAGAAGATGCTAATTAATCTTAAGTACCCATTGTTTGTTTTTTTATGTCATTAGGATGTGGAATCAAGCAGGCCACCCAGCCAATGTCTTTATTCACACCTCTGTTACAGGAATCAAACCTGAAAATGAAGGTAAGTTCTAAAGCTTCCCTATGAAGTTGGCTTGTGCAATTGGCCTGAAACAATACAGTGACTTTGAGATCCATTAATGAATGCTTGGGCAAGTAGCTTTTGCAGATCTTCATAACAAGATAATCCTTCTGCTTTTGTTGCATGATTTTATCAGTGAAATAATAGATATTCAAATTTAATTTAAAATGATAAGCCAGGGCTTCCATATGCTCCCCCATAGCTGCTTGCTGGGCACTCGCAAGTGCAGGTGCAGCACCACTCAAATGTCTGTGAGGGCATGACTTGTGTGTGCATGGGGGGGCACTGACTGTTTTGCTGTGGATCCCAGAATTGCTGTTGGCAGGCCTGCCAATCTTATCTTTCCTGCTTATTTAGTGCCTTGCCAAGCACGCAATCTAACACTCCAAGTCTGAAAGTTACTATTATATGTAACTCGTATCTATTACAATGTGCTTTTCTGTGCAATTCATCGTTAAATTGAGGTACTGCAGAGACATCTGCCTAACTGATCTTGGAGACACAACCAGATTATGAAGTGGTAGCTATATTGTGCTTGATCATGGAAACCTTGCTTTTGGCTTTGTGTGTAAATGACAAAACATAAGGGCTTTGACAACTTTTTTAGGAGTAGAAGGATGATTTCATGTGTATTGTCTCCCATCCACCTGCTGAAAAGCAAAGAAATAGGCAGCCTGCTATTTTTTAAGAATGTAAAGTCTCTAATAAATGACCAAGAATTTATTAATGGATTGTTTGAAAACTGAAAACATTCATGATCATCACATCTTTCAGCTAAATTAGATGCAGATTTCATCCCATTTCTTCTGCATTTTCATAATCACTATTAAATATATTGTAATTTTGTTTGTTATTGTCATGTAGTACAAATAATTTAAATTTGTTTTCCCTCTGTTTTGATGTTCTTTTATAATGCATTTGCTGGCACTATGCCTTCTTACACTATATTCTTGGAATTTCTCTCACAACAGTGTCAATTTACCTGTGTATTGCTTAATGAACACCCTCTCCCTTATGACCACACCTCAAGGATGGATTTCTATCTACCCAGCATCTTTCTCAGCTGGGACTTCAGGGAATTCATTTCCTGCTGCAGATTCTCCATCCTCTGAGTGAACCTGCCTCCCTCTTCAAGGGTTTTGGAGCATAAAATAACCTGCTCAGATCTTTTGTGGGTTCCTCTGTGTCTAGATCCCCATTATAGCCCATCCTGCTTCTGTGTGGATTCCCTTTTCTATCTGGGGCCTTTCTGCCCCAGACAATCTCTCTCAGGTTCTGGCCCTCACTGCCACTCTCCTCTGGCTAGTCTGATATCCCTCCCCTTTCCATCTTAGAGGCAATGACTTTTTATATGGCCCTCTTAGTAGCATTCAAAGTACCTCTTCTGCCTTCCCTTGGCTGTGGCCTTCCCAACACTTGTCTCTGGCTTAGCCCCTCCCTCAAGGTTAGCTGGAGACTTGCAAGTCCAGTATGGCCACTTCTTCCTCAGGTGCCCTGGCTTCCAACATGCCCATTGCCTCCTGTATCTTTCATAGAGAGGCTGCACCAGGTTTCTCCTCTTTAGTCTCTGGGTGGGGCCTTTGCTCATCATCCTAACAGGGACACTCCCTTTTGAAATGTCCCACTCCCCCACGGGCAAAGCAATTTCTTGACCCAGGCACTGGCCTCTAGCTTCTGCTGCCTGGCCTCTAATTGGGCCCCTTTCCCACTGCAACTGCATTTGAGTGATTTGTTAGACAGTGCATCATCTCCATCCAAGTATTACTTTGACCAGTCCAGGCCCAATCCTGCAGTTCTTATTGAACCAAAGCTTCCTCTGTGAGACTTATTTGAATAAGGACTGCAGGATTTCAATCTACTCATTCATCTCCATGTCAGCTCTCAAGGAGAGTTCTATGATGCACATGCTTTAAAAGTTGTGTCCTTGAATGAGAGGATGAATGCATTTGGTAATGGTAACAGTTCAGCAAATTTCACTCAGAACTTCAAAGGTTAATTCTGGTTAATATTGCAGAGGACTTTATTATCAGCTAAATTCTTTGAGACTGGCAAAGCATGACCTGAAGGCAGATGCAATGGCCACAAAGATTTGCTTTATGACTTCCAGAATATTGGGTTATCCAGGGTCCAACTGGTCTGCTCTGTCTAGTAATGGCTCCCTATGGCCCTATATCCTAGCTGAAGATGATCAGACTGAAGAGATGCTCCAGCTGTGTCCTCTTCTTGGCAATGTTAGAGTGCAATCAATAACACTTGCTCTTCCACTCAGGAATGCTCATTAAGCCATCTCTTAATGACTAGTGGCAATGAAATTAGGATAATCTGGTCCTATGTGTTCATGAGGTCAACCTACAAACCCTGGAGATCTGAGTGCAGTTTACAAGGTCAGTCCTGGGTCAACAACTCTGTGGGGGCAAAGTCATTCTTGTAGAGCAGACAGTATGTTCACTTGTCTGCAAGAAACACATGTAAAAAGTGCAAATGTGTGCAGCAAACAATGTTTCTAATTTGGGTGCCAAATTTTTAAAGCAGCCATTAAACTTATTCCTTAATTAAACATAACCAGATTTGGGGGAGGGGGATGTTGCCTGCATTCACAGGAGCTACCTGTGCAAGTAAGGTATATGCCTTCCCTTCCTTTGCTCTGCTTTCTTTCTGTCCTTTTCCCACAACTGCATCTATGCCTTCCATGTCTCCCTTTCTGTTTAGAATGCCTTCTTTGGCTCATTTAGCTCCTTCCATAAAATGTACTTCTGCTGTGAAGACTAACCACGGAGAGTGAGGAAAAGTTATCTGAAAATCCCCCCAAACTTACAACTATGAAGGTGCTTACCTAGCTGGTTGAACTGAGTAATTATATTATTTTATTCTAGTTTTTTTTTTACTTCTTTCTCTCCCATTCCAGCTCTGCTGCTTGTTGTTATGTTTGAGCCTCATTTTTTTGGAGACCTATAGAATTTAGATGCTATTCCTGCAACTGGTTTATATAGGTAGAACTCTGCTCCTATCTGGAATATCTATGAAGTTGTAGGGGATGTGTATATGGCAATTGGGAACAAATCTCTTAGACCAAGTAGGCAGTTTTGTGTTAGCAGGCTTTGAGCTAGTTCACTAAATTGGGACATTCTCATTCTGGTTCTCAAGCCCATTGAATTTTCTGGGCCTGATAGCCCAGGCTGAAATGGTCACATTGATATTTTTAGTGCACAACGTCAACCCCTTCCATCATAAGACTGTTCACCTGTGCTTGCACGTTTAGTCTCAGCAGCAGTGTAGACATGTCCAAATATACACCCAATCAGTTCAGGAGTCTGTCTACATTGAGCTTACTGCAGTCAGTGCAAACGATGTGTGTAACTTTTTAGGTTTGTTATTTACTCCTAGTGCTGGACTGAGGTGAATGTTTAGTGAAGGCCTACTTCACTGCTAGTTAGGGTGCTAGTCTGGGGCTTCAGAAACCCAAGTTCAATTCCATGCTCCACGAAGAGACTTCTGGTGTGACCTTGGGGAAGATAATAAGGTGAAAACTTTCAACTGGGCCTAAATCCTACGTTCAAAAGGGTCTGGGGAGACTAAGGTGCACTGAAAATGAATGGGAATTAGATTTTTAAATTCCCTAAGTTGTGTGGCCATACATCAAGCTATCAAGGGCTAAGTTGGTGAACAGCCCCAAGGTCCTGAAGAGAAGAGAGGGTTATAGGTGGGCAGGGAGGAAGTTGAGGCATGCAGGCCTGTGGCTGAGGAAAGGTGCCTCCCATCCAGCCCCAGTCCTGGAGCTGCTGCTGCTGTCAGGGACAGATGCTCTCCCTCAGCACTGGTGTTTCTGTGTGAGGAGAGATGGCTTGAGGGAATCCTCTCTTCCTTAACCCTCTGAACCAGCCCAGAGCTCCCCCCACTCCAAACTTTTCAATCCTCCCCCCCCAGCATACATGACCTCTATATTGTTGCACATTCTAAAATTAATTCTGCACATGGAAGTAAAATAAAAGAGAAGTAATGTTGTGTTAACTTCAATTTTCAAAACAGGACTTCAATGCCTATATTATGTAGGGCACTTCTGAAAAAAATCCCTTAGTTTCATTCTTTGCCTAGGTTTTCCATACGGGAAATGGGGAAAATAGTGCTTCCATACTTCAAAGGAGTGTTTTGAGAATACTACTTTATTGATTGTGAAGTACTTGGATGCTGTAGTAATGGGAGCCTTATAATCACTTTAGACAGAAGATTCAAGGGTATTAAGATGAAACTGCTAATAGGAGATGCTACTGATTCAGAAATGTGCTCAAGTGTTCTTAAAACAGTGGGTCACATCCCTAACTGCTGTAAAATGATGCAATTCTATTAACTTCAAATGTGCTATACTGACTTACACCAGCTGAAGGTCTGTCCCACTATTCCACATAGATAGCATTCAATGACGCATGAAATATGCTGGGCACGGTGTTCTTGCCAGTTATCAATCTATAGTGCTATGCCTCCTCAGCTTTTTTCCACTTATCGGATGATGACTAGCAATGCACAATGCTATGCACACCTGCTGGCATCTCATTACTACTCTTCGGGTACGTCTAGACTACAGGGTTTTGTCGACAGAAGTTTTGTCGACAGTATCTGTCAACATAGAGCATCAAGACACATTCAGTTCTGTCGACAAAGCAAGCTGCTTTGTTGACAAAACCCTGTAGTCTAGACGCAACCCTACAGGCAATAACACCTTCTGTTGACAGAACTCTGTCGACAGAAGGCGTTATGCCTCGTAAAATGAGGTTTACCAGCGTCGACAAAACTGCTGAGTTATGTCGACAGAACACAGCAGTAGTGTAGATGCAGGTATAGTTTTGTCGACAAAAGCCCACTTTTGTCGACAAAACTCAGTAGTCTAGACACACCCTTCCATGCAACGCCCCCTGAATCCATGATGAGCACAGTTTACCTGCCTCACTCTTTATCGTTGGAACAGCAAACTTGAAAAACTTTTCAGCTTTTCACCATTATGCTTGTTTATAAATGTGTAGCTTTGATACCATCCCCAACCCCTCTGCCCCCACCCTCCAGAGCAAAAATCCATCCCAGCCATGATAGAGTGAATTACAACAGTAGGAGTGCTGTAGTTCAAAATTTAGGAAGGTAATCCAGTGAATGTATGTTCCAGTTTTAATTTTTTATTTTTGAAGGAGTTTATAGAGCTTGTGTTATACAGTAACTACATCTGAAAGATTACTTTTAAATGGCTTTGTTTGTTCCCTTACAATAAAGAACTAGTCTTATTTTAAAGTGTGTCTAGATTCTCATTAATTTTCCAAAGTTACATGAAAAAATATTCTAAAATACAGAACCATATGTAATAATGATCCCTTTCTCACATTTACATTCCTTAGGGCAGCTCCTAAAAAAATTAGATCAAGAGGTGTTTCTGATTTATGCAGAGACCTTACTGGTGTTTACAATTCTACACTGTCCCAAAGGAATTTATTATACTGTTCTCTTTGTCTATTTATTTCAGTCATTCTACCATTAATAGCATCCGGTGATTCCAGAGAGTAAAATACCTTGACTGGAAAACACAATTTTATAGCTATAAATTATTAGGCAGTCAGTTACCTTATTGGAAAACACATTTTTGGTATGAAAATTTCCCACAAGAAGTCTTTATGATCTCGTTTGGTTTACCATTGCAACTGAAATGTAAATAAGTTAGCTTTTCATTAGTAATTCATGTTGAAGTAATTTGTGAATGTTTCTATTCTATAAAGTGCTATTCTATAAAGTGCTACTTTTAAATTATTTAATTGCTTATATAATTTCAGTAAACATTTTAAAAATTTTGTACAAGGTAGATCAGTAGAAAGAAGCTCTCTTTTTTTCAATAGAAAGAACCGATTGAAATGGCACCATGAGACGAAACTTGTCCCTGCTTCTCTTTCCACACATATTCTGCCTATAATGTGTAATGTGACCTTGTACTATATTTACTGTTGAAAATGATTAGTGATGTAGAAACAGAATCAAATTTATAATCCTTCTGACAGGGGGGATTTATAAAGGCTATTTAATCTTGTTTCTAGCAAAAGAACTCAGTCAGTTACTCCTGAAGTGTCTGGAGAATCAGTTCATAGGTGAAACCCAATTTAATGAGGAATTACACATGAACAAGAAAGAATGTTATGAGGTAGGAGTGGGTGTTACAGCAAAGGAACAACTGCGATAAATGAGGGGGAAAGTATTTGCCAGGCTGTGTTTAATGTTTCAATTCTATTAACATGATCTTCCTAGTGGACAAAAATCAGTGGGAACATTGCTTGTATGAAGACCACAGGGCTAGATTCTTGTGAGCTAGATCCTGCTAAGCATTCATTTCTACCCTGAGTAGCGTGTATCTAAATGGGTATTATTTAAGGGCAGAATTTGGCTTTCTTATTCATATATATTACTGGATAACACAGGACCCAGTTCTGCTACATTTAAACTGATGAAGTGTACATTTTACACTTGAAACAGTGAGTAGTCTCACTGAAACAAATTAGAGGCCTTGCATAATAATGTTTTGTTCAGTGTGAATGAGGGTAGCAGAATTTGGTTAATATTGCTTTAAGGCCAGATCATGGGTCCTGATTTTGTTTTCACTTACACTAGTGCAATAGCTCTCAATTTTTCCAAACTACTGTATAGGTGTCTGATTTATCTTACATGCCCCCAGATTACACCACACTTAACATAAGAACGACCATACTGGGTCAGCCCAGTATCCTGTCTGCTGACATTGGCCAATATCAGGTGCCCTAGAGGGGAGTGAACTGAACAGGTAATGATCAAGCCATCTCTCTGCTGCCATCCATCTCCACCCTCTGACAAACAGAGGCTAGGGGCACCACTCCTTACCCATCCAGGCTAATAGCCAGTAATGGACTTAACCTCCATGAATTTATCTAGCTCTTTTTAAACTCTCTTATAGTCCAAGTTAAAAACTACTTGCTTACAAAATTAGACATAAAAATACAAAAGTGTCACAGTGCACTATTAATGACAAATTTCTTACTTTTACCGTATAATTATAAAGTAAATCAATTGGAATATAAATATTGTATTACATTTTAATGTATAGTATGTTTAACTATCCATCTATCTATACAAGTATAAACAAGTCTGCATGAAATTGCAGTCAGCAGAAACCACTAGTGCTTTTAATGTTACCTGTAGTAAAACTAGGTAAAGATTTAGATAATCTGATGTACACCATGGAAGATCTCTGCATATTCCCAGGAGTACACATAGCCTGGTTGAGAAGCAATGTGCTAGTGAACCTTGGATTATTTCCATTAACAGTAATGATAAGATAACAGTATAAAACCAGTGTATGTGTGGATCACAGTCAAGCTGTCTGATTTCAGTTACATTGGTTTAAATCTGCCGTACTTCTAATGAAGACACTGTCCCTAGTTTATAATGCAGATAATGAACCAAATTTTACTCAGTGCAAATCCTATTGAAAATAGCAGGGTAGCACTTCTGAAATCTGGATCAAAATTTTTCAATTGATTGAAGTAAACAATATAAAATGTTACTGTACTCTTGAAATGAGTTCAGATTTCTAGTTCTGAAGTGTTGCAGAATGGTTGCAAAGAAATATGTGGGTTTTTTTAAAACTTTAGTTTTAATCTTGAAAGTCCTACCATGTTCATCTGAATAAGTGCTGTGGTTCAGCCAACTTTGAGTAAACCTCAGCCTTTTTATAGTTTGTATTGAAATCATGTGGAATTCATAAATTTGCATTATTTTCATATGAAACTAAATGAAAATTAGTGGTGCTGATTAAATTTCATGTAGAGATTTTGAATTAATTTGAAACTCAAAGCATAGGAATGGAAGGTATATTTTGGGTACAGGTATATATGGAGAGACATCCTATACCCAAAGATTTTTGAACATATGTACTCTCCAAAATGGAGGCAACTGTCTGCTCTCTTTGCACCTAGCACTCCTGGAAGAGAGCAGTTCCCCTTCTTTTTCCTGAGGCATCATGAAAGTTATAGTCTCTGCAGCTAGATTGCAGCACACAGGATCTTCCTGATAAATGGCCAGTGGCTTCTATAGTAAAGGGGGCCTACACTAAGAATGGCAGATGATGCTTTTCCACTAAAAAATACCAAAGAAAGTATTTGGTTATTTTTTCTAGACATAGATATGGCTGCTAAATAACAAAATACAGTCCTTTAAATTGTTTGTTTGTGCTAGTATAGAGCATACAGAATGCATTGTCCTAAACGTAATTCAGTCAAAAGAAGGAAGTACAATTCTTTGGAGCCAAGTTTAACTATCCAGAGTTTAATTGCTAAATAATACCACCAAGGCTAATGATATCAAGAAATTAGCTGAAAGAGTGGTTTACTAAAATGATCAGTTGCATCTACCGTAACTGTCTGAAGTTAAAGTAATCGAACATTTTATCCTTTAATGCTTATCAAACTTGATGAATGAGATTTTTACATTGGAAGGCTCTTTCTTTCACTCTTATGACATAGGCTGTTCTGCTTGGTGTGTACTGGTGACTGATGAAGTGTTAAGAAGAAACACTAAATAAAGATGTCAAAACTGTCATCTTGTCATAAACAGTTGGAATATCATTGCAGCAGTGGTTTCCCTTTAGTACATTTCCATTTTTCCGTTACCTTTTTGAAAAAAAAAATTCAAACAGGAAGCGTTCTGCACCTTTTCATTTTCTATACAGTTTTAAATAGCTCAGACATTTTCCTATCAAAGCTGCTAACCAGAGAGTTACTGCAAACTTACTGAAATTTTGCAGATTTCAATCATTTGTATTTGAGAGCTACATGTGGAGAAGAGTTTTGCAATGGACAGCAGTTGGGAAGGGCCAGCAGTAGGGCTTTGTGAAAGGTCAAACCATAACCCCTCATGTGACCAGGAATAAGTGTGTGCTATGGTTCTGGCCACACCTGTGAACAGAGAGATTCATCTGTAACCAGTCATCAACACAGGGCCCTGTCGTGCACTATTAACGTATTTGAATTCCTGAACAATTTATGTGTGGTTGCTTGGGAACCGCACTGTTCCCTTAGCTATAATACTAATAGATATGGAACTCTGTGTGACCCTGCTGTTTAGTGGTGGCAGACACAGCAGTGAAAATGTTTTTCCCTAATTGTTGCCCATACCACTGTACTGCAGTGCAGATGCATAATGTATTAGAGAGGGCTCTCCAGAGGTCGAAGGTGGGAATATTTCCTTTGGCCTCAGTGGGCTGTGGTTCAGGCTAAGTGCATGGAACTGTGGTTTGTGAGAAGAGAGAATAATTAAAATGCAGAAGCCTAGTGAACAGAGACCATCCAAAATGCACATATAAATTAGATGCACATTTAGACAGATGTTGAATTAATGAGTTCAGTTTGGGATTCTTTTAAAATAAACTCAACAGGGATGAGAAAACAAACTCAGAAAATAAGTGGATGGAGTAGACAAGTGATGACTATTTACATCTTTGTTTAGAAGGTCACAATCATATAAATTACAAACCACAGGGCATAACTAATGGAACTAAGCAGAGTTTGGCATTCGGAAAAATGAACACCCGTAAAATAACTTTCAGAGCAAAGTTACTAATGTGCAATGAACTTATGAAAAAATAGGTTACACTTCTGTGGTTTATACATCCATCTGCTGAATGTTTTTTGTAGCCTGGTTGTAACTTTGGGTTCAATCTTGCATTCCTTAAGTGATCAAAATTCCCACTGAAGTCTGTGGAATTTTGGGGAATGTATGTAGCTTTGATATTAATTTTCAAATTTCAGCAAAAGCAAGATATTTGTACATATGTGTTATGGTATCAATAAAAGCATTGTACTGTACTGTGAGTAGGTTTGCTTTGATCAAGTATTAAAGTGCATGGGCTACTTAGTTGACCTGAATCCTAAGTTTCCTGCAGTATCTTCCAAAATTTAAGAAAAAAAAGTTGAAAACCAAAATGAGATGTGCATCAATAAAGATTTTTGATTGTCAGTGAATTCCAGTCCAGACAGGTTATATTAGGAAACAAGATTTTCCCATGTTGACTGTTCCTTCTCTTCTCTCCATAATGCCTTAACATTCCAGAATGGTTCCTCTGTTGGTTCACTCTGAAAGAAAGCCTTCCTGTTCCAAGTCATACTTTGCAGCATAGTATATATAACACATACCCTTTATGAAGAACTACTTAAGAAATCTGAAATTCCAGGCAGTACTTGTTGCAGAATATGTCAAGTTAATTATAACAGCTGTTACAGATCAGCTATGATGGGCATGCTAAAATTTAAATCCTATTTGCCTACCTTTTTGGCTTTCTTAAATTAACAAGCATATATGAGCAAGATCATTATAGTCTTAATCCTTTTACTTTAATGCTCTGTGACACATTAGCTTATTAAGAATGTATGATAGTGAAAGGAACACTTATTAAAGCTAAATCATCAATGAAATCATAATGATACGATACAGCTAAGTCTGAAGACTAGACAAAATGTCTTTTATATTATAAATAATTTAATATAAAATTATATAATTGTTCTCTTCCATGGAAAATTATTAGAATAATTGTACTATAATGCATTTCCATTTTTCTGCCTTTTTCTATAGGGACTTAATGCCCACCCTGATGGTATTCTAGTGCAATGATGATTAATTAATCAATTATTTGAAAGAATACAGCGATGTATACACCGTAACCATCTCTATGCCCAATGCACTGTAGGCTATATAATAGCCCTAGAATTCTTGGGATTTCACAATAATTTAGTGTAGCTTTCCCTTCAGGAGCCAGTTGACTTGGTTAAGTATAAGAGGGGTAGTTGTGTTAGTCTGAATCTGCAAAAGCGGTGAGGAGTCCTGTGGCACCTTATAGACTAACTGAAGTGTTGGAGCATAAGCTTTCGTGGGCAAAGACCCACTTCATCAGATGCATGTCGCCACATGCCGCAGAGCGTCCAGACTACCGCGCTGTGCCACCAAATAGCTGATTGGCACAGCGTGGCAGCCATTTTGATGCAAATGAAGCGACGATTATTTAAATCAATGCTTCATTTCCCTATGTCTAGAAACCTCATCTACGTGGCTCCGTCGATGGAGCTATGTACTCTACACATACCCTACATGTATGGCATAAATATAACCAGTGAATCATAAATGTTTGTAGCCACCTCACCTCACATGGCTAACCTTCTACATGCTTTGTTGCAACCACTGCTACATGGTTGCAACAATGATTTATATGTTCATATCACAATTTAAGAAATCACATGCCGATCTATATTATTTTCATCAGTGAAAAGGAGGGGTGGTTGTTCTGCCATCTAAGAAAGAAAAATGATTGACAAGGAGATTGGTTTCACTGGTTTAATTGGCAATGATCTAGTGATCCTTCCCAGAAGGTTTGCTAATTAATGCTGTTGGAAAGTTTTATTTCAGCAAGCACTTAGTTTTTAGGTGTTAGTAGAAATATACGAACAGATATACAGTGGAAAAAAAAAACCTCTTGACAAGTTATGCCTAGGTTATTTATACTTGCAGCTAGAGAAAGAACTTTAAGGATATGAGTAACATGAAGGAATGTCAAAAATTAACTACATTTATTTTAATATAAACCGAATCTAACTTTCAGTCCTTTATATACTTTTTTTCCGCTCTTTGCCATGTTGATTTGTGCACCCCTTTTGCACTTATATTATCGGATATGTCAATTCCTACAGCTGAACAAACAGTTTAACCTTAATCCTTGGAATAACCCCCACCGAAACCACTCTTTACCAACATCTTAAGCAATTTACTTCAATGTGTAAGCTCTGGTAAAAGTGTCCTAGGCATGCCAGTTGTTTTCAATGATTTTTTTTCATTTGTGGACCTTTTAAAAAATGTCTAATGGAGGTACAGACCCTTTTGGAAATCTTAGTCATAGTCTGTGAATCTTCCCTCCCCTATCCCCTTCCCCTCCCCCCCCCCCCCGCTCCCAACCTCCTCCTCCAGGAGTCTGCAGACCCTACATTTAAAATGACAGTTCTATGTTAATGGCAATCTTTCACAGATCCCTTATTCATTGTCTGTGGATCCCCAGGGAGTCCGCAAACCACAAGTTTAAAATGGTCTTATTTTGAACACAGAATGCAGTAAGTGAGCATACTCTTTTCATGGCTTCTTTTATATATTCTCTCTCCTGCCCTTGTTCCATAAGGAAAACAGAGAGGCAATAATCTATAAAATAAACTGGTATAATTTCCTGGGTCGCTTCCACATTTACTTACTTCAGAATCCCAGCTGTGTGGTATTGTATAAGCAGCAGATATCGTGTCTTATTTGCAACTGTGTTGATACTTCATATAAGTGATTAGAAAAAGAACCATATAACTTACTGCTATTTGTTGAATGATCTTTCATTTAGTAGAATAAGAGCCCAAATCTGTTTGTAATGAATGTATTGGGATTCATTTTCATTGATTTAATTGATTTTCATTGATTTCAATATGAAGAAACCTGAACCCTAAGGGCCAGCTTTTGAAGTGCTCAGCATGATTTCCAGAAGAGTTCAGATTCTGTTCAGGAACCTCAGTAAAAGATAGATGTGCAAAGAAAAAAAAAGCACCCAGTCTGTTGAAAATTTGTCCTATTTATTTTGGTGCATGCATGGCATCTGGATCGTATTTGTTGGTGCCTCAGTATTTTGAAAAACCTGGCCTACATATGCATAGGTACATCTTTCTCACAGGCTGTGTCTAGACTGCAGGCTTCTTTCGAAAGAGGCTCTTTCGAAAGAGCGCGTCTAGACTACAATGCGCGGATCGAAAGATCGATCCGCTATTTCGAAAAAGAGCGTCCAGACTGCCGGACGCTCTTTCGAAATTGAAAGCCACCCGGAACTGCTTCTGCTAGGGCATGGGGGCAGCATTTCCTTCCGGGTGCTGCCTGCCTGCCCTTTGCAGAGACGCGTGGTGAGAGGGACACTCCTGAACACCCGTTGCTCTGCTCCTGCAGCTGCCTTTGCTGTCCCTTGAGGAATTTTGCAAGGCATTGCAGTGCTGCCTTGGAGTGCCCAGCTTCCTGGGACACCCCAGCAGCTTTTTTCTTTTCAGGTTTTTCTGCTTGCAGACCCTTATTTGTGGCATGGAGCCAGAGTTGCCCCTGGGCAGGCGATGGCCCCACACCACCATACTGCAGCTGTTGCTGCATCTTCGTGAGACAATCATGAGGCTCCTTCCCGAGCTGGACCCAGACCAGAAGGACGAGGGGTTCCCCCGTCCGGCAGCCACACTGCCCTTGCCTCCGAACTTTTTCGTGGACAGGCGTGTTTGGAGGTTTGACACCAGCTCTGACTGGTGGGACCAACTCGTGATGGAGATCTGGGATGACCAAGACTGGCTACGGAACTTCCGCATGAGAAAGACCACTTTCCAGGAGCTGTGTACCTGGCTCGCCCCTGCTCTGCAACGGCAAGACACCCACCTGCGGCCCGACATCCCCCTGGAAAAGAGGGTCGCCATTGCCCTCTGGAAGCTGGCAACCCCCGACAGCTACCGCTCCGTGGGACACCAATTTGGCGTGGGGAGATCTACTGTCGGGGCCGTCTTGATGGAGGTAAGTCATTGTCTGGGGACAGTCACAGTTTGGGGTGGGGGGAAGGGAGACTGTCAGGAAGGGCCAAGTGGAGTGGGAGTGGGAGGGAGCTCCTCCACTCACCCTGAATTGTGGGGGGGGGGGGGTTCTGAGGAGGGGATTCCCGGGCTGTTTGAGAGGGAAGGTGGGCGGTGGGTTCTCCTCCTAAGACATAAGGCACCCCTTCTAACACTTTGTTGTCTGTCTCGTTCTGCAGGTGGTAAGGGCCATCAATTCTGAGCTGCTCAACAGGCTCATCTGTCTACTGGATCTGGACAGCGTCATGGCCGGCTTTGCTGCCCTCGGCTTCCCCAATTGCGGAGGAGCGCTCGATGGGACACACATTGCCATCCGTGCACCGCCCCATCGAGCAGCCCAATTCATCAATCGAAAGGGCTACTTTTCTATGGTCCTCCAGGCCCTGGTCGACCATCGTGGACAGTTTTCGGACATTTGTGTTGGGTGGTCAGGGCGGGCACACGATGCCCACATCTTCAGAAACTCGTACCTGTACCGGAGGCTTCAGGCAGGAACATTTTTCCCCCATCGCGAGTTTGCGGTTGGGGATGTGCACATGCCGGTGTGCATAGTGGCTGATGCCGCCTATCCCCTGATGCCGTGGCTGATGAAGCCCTACACCGGCCAGCTGGATGCGAGCAAGGAGCAGTTTAATGCTCGCCTTAACCGGGCTTGTAACCAGGTGGAATGTGCGTTTGGCCGTTTAAAGGGCAGATTCTGGTGCTTGCTCACACGCCTCGACATGGGGGAGACCAACATCCCCGAGGTGGTGGCCGCGTGTTGCGTCCTCCATAACCTCGTGGAGAGGAAAGGGGAGGCCTTCCTACCAGGGTGGGGGAGAGCTGCTGATGCCCAGGAGAGGCTCTTTGCCCAGCCCCGGACAGCTGCCATCCGCCAGTCTCACCGGTATGCAGTTGGCATCCGGGAGGCCCTCCGGGAGCAATTCTCCAGTGGAGGCCACTGAGTGCACTGAGGGGCTTCTGCCTGGGGACTGGGGCTGGCCCCCAATAGAAGCTTCCCTCCACAACCCATCTCCTGACCCAGTTTGGACACATCACTTACACCAGGGTGTGTTTCAAAATAAAATGTTCTCTTTACTTATTTATAATTTTGTACATCATATCAAACAATGTGGCAAAATAACAAAAAATTTTTTCATTTTTGTTGTTGCCAAACTATATACAATAAACAAACAGTTCCTTTAACCCTTTGTTTGTGCTTAATAAGTGGGGTGATGGGGGTGCTTGAAACCTGGAGGGGGGAAGGGGACTGGAAACCTGGAGGGGGGAAGGGGATCAGGTTGAACGGGGCTTGGCAGATTTCCCTTTCCTGGCTGGGCCTCGTGTTTGGGGTGCTCCCCGGCTACGGGATCGGGTGATGCACCTGTCGGTTGGCTGGCTGCTGGGGGGCTCTTGGGACGTGGAAGCCAGGGGGAGAGGAGGGCCAGGGGGAGAGAGGGGCTGGGGAGCTGGGGGGGCTGGGGGAGAGGGAGGTCCAAGGGGGGAAAGGGCTGCTGTTGTGGAAGGGGGGTTTGGTGGGGTGGGGTCATGGGGTGCTGGAGGAGCAGGACCAGGCACAGCAGCAGGCAAGCCGCTGACCTCCCTCAGGGTGGCATACAGCACCGTGCGCTGCAGGACAAGCTCATTCATGAGCCGATCACGCCACCGCTCCTCTGCCTCCGCCCTCTGTAGCAGTATGGCGTTCTGCTCCTGCACAGCCTCGACATGCTGCCGGAGGATGTCGGCGTAGACACGCCTGTGTCTGCGGCTCCCATGTCTCCGAGGTGGAGGTGGAGATGGAGATGGAGGTGGGGCTGGGGTGCTGCGGCCCTCTTCCACGGCTGGTCCGGCTGTGGAGGAAAAGAAGAAGACACAATCAGTCCTATAAACTGGACTCTGTAGCACTTACAATACTAACAGGATGGTTTATTAGGAGATGAGCTTTCCAGGGCCAGACCCACTTCCTCAGATCAGAGTAACACGGCTACATTTCTATCACAATCAGTCATGTGTGCAACAGCTGTCCAAAAGGGCATGCCCTCTCCCTTGAGACAGGGGAAGCAGACATTCTGAAGGTCACACTGTGTGTGTGTGTGTGTGTGTGTGTGTGTGTGTGTGTGTGTGTGAGAGAGAGAGAGACCTGGGCATCAGCCTGAGCATGACAGGTTTCCCTTGTGCATCACCCACTGTGAACCCACCCACCTACCTCCCCCCCCCCGGGTGTGACACAAACTCACTGTACTCACCTGCTGCTTCCTCTCCCGCGCCAGATGACGCCTGGGAGGCCTCAGAGGTCTGGGTGACTGGCTCCAGGGTGAGGGTCGCCGTCTCCTCGGTGTCCTCCTCCTCTGGGCCCATGTCCCCGTCTCCAGACTGCTGTAGCTCCCGCTCTGGAGCGTCCACCACCGGGTCTGCCAGTCCGGACTGCACGAACCTCCGTGGTGTGCGTGCTTCTGCACTGCCACCCAGGATCTGGTCCAGCTCTGGGTAGTAGGGGCAGTAGTGGGGGGCTGCCCCAGACCGGGAGCTCTCCTCCCTGGCTTTGGCGTAGCCCTACCGCAGCTCCTTCACTTTGGAGTGCACCTGGTCCTGGGTGCGGGGGTAGTGGCCCTTCTGGGCCAGGGCTTCAGCCATGCGGCCATAAATGTCGGCATTTCGCCGCCGGCTTTTGAGGGCCTGTAAGGCCTCCTCCACTCCCCACAGCTCCAGCAGGCTCTTGATCTCTGCGCCGGACCAGGATGGTGCCCGGCACTTGGAGCCCTTGGCTGGGTCCCCAGAAGGCTCGGAGGAAGGGCCAGGACGCTCTTGGGGCTGTGACATGCTGCAGCAAGGTCGCCGTGTGCTCTGGCTCCTTGTCTGCAACAAATGGCTGTGAGGGTGCATGTCCCTTTAAGGAATGGCTGCAGCCAGGAACCACAGACATGCAACCCATGGCCCAGATTGTCCACCAGGGCTTGTTCCTGGAGGCCAATAATTTCGAAAGAAAGGGCTCCCCCCGTCCAGACTTACGTTCTTTCGACGGATCTCCCTCGAAAAAGGCGCTCTTCCTCGTGAAACGAGGTTTACCGCCGTCAAAAGAAAAGCAGCGTTCTTTCGATTTAATTTCAAAAGAACGCGGCTTGAGTCTGGACGCAGGGGAAGTTCTTTCGAAAAAAGGCTACTTTTTTCGAAAGAACCCCTGAGTGTGGACACGGCCACAGTGACACACAATCTCACATCTTTATTAAATGGCATTTGTTGTATCTAAAAGCAGA
This sequence comes from Pelodiscus sinensis, assembly GCF_049634645.1. NCBI lineage: Eukaryota > Metazoa > Chordata > Testudines > Trionychidae > Pelodiscus > Pelodiscus sinensis. The sequence continues at coordinate 153,518,180 of NC_134712.1, forward strand.
AATAGCCAAGGATCTCATTCCTTTTGCACAAAAACATTCCTCTGTTGTACTGCTTGCTTTGCTTAATGATCCCAATCTATTTTGCAATTTTAGGTCCAGATACTGTAGACAGTGTTCAGTTGTCTTCATTATTTGTATGAACACTGAAGTTGTCTGTATTGTTCAAAGCATTAATCTGCGATTACACTTTCTGCTTGCTTCCTTTCATTCACAGGATGTTTACCGCTGGCTTCAGTTTCCCTATTGAAATCCCATTTTCTAGCATACATGACCTTTGCTCTACTGCATTTGAATATGTATTCATTTGTAACTGTGCTTGGTATATTGAAACCATAATCCTAAATCAAATAACTCTGCTACAATAAAAATAAGGACAATGATTCCAGGTATTTTACTTAAATGAAATAATATAGTAAGCACTGATGCCAGTGCTAATAGTTTTTTAGTCAGAATATTTTTGCTTCTGGTAACACATTTTTTCCTGCCCCCTACACTCCCGGTCATTTTTTTTTCCTTTTCAGTCCTCTTGTAAGTATCTTTTATATATAAATCTTTGGATTTATGAATTAACCAGCTTTAAATTGATCACGTCTCTTTAGAGCAGTGGCGTTGTGCTTTATATCTTTAATTGTTTGTATTCTCACCACTCTCCACCCCCCCACACAAGTACATAAATGGCCACTCTGCTCTGAAGGCCATGCTGCACCCAGCAGCAGCCCAACGTAAGAGTGGCAGTGTGGAAGGCATATGTGTCAATTTTACTTTTCACAGTAGACTTGCACAGATGACAAGGATCCCATTGCAACCCCTACTTCGGAGCTGCTGCTACCACTCCAGGGTTGACAGCCAGAGCCCCGCTGACTTGAGGTAAAAGATTTGGAATGCAGGAGAAGAGAGCCAAATGCCAGGCTGCCTCCAAATAAGGGAATGTGTGTTAAGGAGGAGAGCCAAGTGGCAGGGCTCTGGTGTTCCCTTTATCCACACTTTGTGCATGAGCCTCAGCCACCTGGCGTTGGCAGCTAGAGCTCTTCAAACAAAGAACAGCACACAACTTACAACTTTCATGATGAATTCACAAATATCCCTGGCAGGGGAAAGGGGAGAATCACAGGGTAAAAAGTCCCATGGACTTTAAGTAAGATTTAGGCTCCTAAATAACTCAGTCCCTTTTGAAAATGAGACTTGCAGTCCTAAAATCACTCAGGTGCTTTTGAAAATTTTCCCAGGTACATTGAGGAAAGGGTGCCAAGGAATAGCCCTCCAGTAGCAATTGCCAGATGTATTTTACTTCTGGAGTGCTGCTGCAGGCAGAATGCTTTCAGGAAGCCTGACAGTGCACTTTCAGCTGTAGCAACTACTAAACCTTTTCAAATAGCATTTGTTTTCACTAACTCCAACTTCAGCATGCCAGAAGGTCAAGAAAGTATGGCAGTTACTCCTGTACTATATCCACCTGTATCCATTTTGGGTGTGATGGACTTCATACCTTGCTAGTCTGCCTCTCACCTACTATCACTGTCTACTTCCTGTGTGGGGCACAGATTTAGGAAAGCACCCTGAATCAGAAAGAACACTTCAGCACTGACTTACTTCTCATTTAAGTGCTTTTTGGAATAAGAATAGACTTAATCATGTGCTTCAATGAGTTAAATCCTGGAAAATCTTGCTGTGATTTCTCACTCTTATTCGTGACAGCAACCACAAAAGTATTCTGAACACATATAATTTCTGGAGAGAAATATCATCAGTTATTTAAGTTGTCTGTAAGGTATGTTTAAGCTATTTATGTATATCTAAATAGAATGGATGCCCTTAAATTAATTCTGTTTCCAGGAATCATTAGAACTTCTGCTTATTTTATCCATTTTCAGTAAATAAAAGAGCCTTAAATTGATTGCCCATTATGTGAAATCACTGTATTTTTTACCATACTCTGAGTTCTAGCTGCAGAATCCACGCTTTGACCCGTTTATCATAGCTCTGAATATTCATATATAATAACAAATACATATTCTTTGTGTGGTTAAAATTGTCAGACACATGGATGAATATAATTTGTTGGGGGAAAGTCAACATGGTTTCTGTAAAGGAAAATCATGCCTTACTAATCTGCTAGAGTTTTTTGAGGGGGTCAGCAAACATGTGGACAAGGGGGATCCAGTGGATGTAGTATACTTAGATTTCCAGAAAGCCTTTGACGAGGTCCCTCACCAAAGGTTCTTAAGTAAAGTTAGTTGTCAAGAGATAAGAAGGAAGATTCTTTTGTGGATTGATAGCTGGCTAAAAGATAGGAAACAAAGGGTAGGAATAAATGGTAAGTTTTCCAAGTGGAGAGAGGTAACTAGTGGGGTCCACCAAGGGTCTGTCCTGGGACCCATCCCATGAAACTTATTTATAAATGATCTAGAGAAAGGGGTGTAAACAGTGAAGTGGCAATATTTGCAGATGATACCAAACTGCTCAAGATAGTTAAGGCCAAAGCAGATTGTGAAGAGCTTCAAAAAGATCTCACCAAATGAAGTGACTGGGCAACACAATGGCAAATAAAATTTAAAGCTGATAAATGTAAAGTAATGCACGTTGGAAAATATAATCCCAACTATATGTATAATATGATGTGAACTTATTTAGCTACAATTACTCAAGAGAAAGATCTTGGAGTCATTGTGGATAGTTCCCTGAAAGTATCCACTCAGTGTGCAGTAGCAGTCAAAAAAGCAAATAGAATGTTAGGAGTCACTGAAAAAGGGAGCGAGAATAAGACAGAAAAATATCTTATTGCCTCTATATAAAACCATGATATGCCCACATCTTGAATACTGCATACAGATGTGGTCGCCTCATCTCAAAAAAGAAATATTGGCATTGGAAAAGGTTCAGAAAAGGGCAACAGAAATAATTAGGGGTTTGGAACATGTCCCATGTGAAGAGAGGTTAAAAAGACTTGGACTTTCAGCTTAGAAAAGAGGAGACTTAGGGGGGATATGATAGAGGTCTATAAAATCATGACTGGTATGAAAAAAGGGAATAAAGAAAAGTTATTTACTTATTCCCACAACATAAGGACTAGGGGTTACCAAATGAAATTAATAGGTAGAAGGTTTAAAACAAACAAAAGGAAGTTTTTATTTACTCAGCACATGGTCAACCTGTGGAACTCCTTGCCAGAGGATGCAGTAAAGGCTAGAACTTTAACGGTTCAAAAAAGAGCTAGATTCATGGAGGTTAGGTCCATCAATGGCTATTAGCCAGGACGTCTAGGAATGGTATCCCTAACCTCTGTTTCTCTGGAGGTGGGTGACAGGGAAGGGATCAAGTGAGGATTACCTATTGGGATCCGTCCCTCTGGGGCATCTGGTATTGGCCACTGTTGGCAGACAGGATAGTGGGCTTGACGGACCTTTGGTCTGACCCAGAATCGCCATTCTTATGTTCTAAAATATCCAGAGAATCATATCAATATTAGGAATCCTCTGATTTAGGTGCATCTTTCTCAACAAATATCAATATTATCAACATCTTCAGAGGGATAGCTGAGTTAGTCTATAACTAGAAAAAAATTTAAAAAACCAATATTGTAGCAGCACCTTAAAGACAAACAAAACATATAGATGGAATCATGAGCTAATATCATCTGAAGAAGTGGGTTGTGCCCACAAAAGTGCATGATGCCATCTACATGCATTGTTTGTCTTTAAGGTGCTGCTACACTATTAGGTGTTTTTTAAGTTTTTCCAATATTATCAACATCAGGCACTCCAAACTATGAGTACAGCCCTGCAGAAATCATGAGATCCTTGGGGATCATGACTCATTACTTTCTCAACATTTGATTTTCTTTTTTTTGGCCATAGTGAGCTTGCAATAAGAGGATGAATCTCATGAACTTGGTGGACCCTATGACTCTGCCTGGAACTCAGAGGATACTCTTAATACCTAGTCTGTTCCTACAAAGGGTCTTCTCTCCTTACACCTAATTCTCCCTTTTCCATTTGCTTGCACGACTTCCTAAAGATGCTGTGCTGTCATTAGATACACCCCTTTCCTTCCTCCTCTCCAGTGTTGAATCCAAGGAAGGAAATCTGTGTGAGTAAATGCTGTTTTCTGAGTCTACACTCCCACTCTGATTTCACCTTGGAAAGTTGTAGTATCATGTGGAAAGATCTTGTGCCCCCTCTTATCCTGGATCCGTTCCAGGAGCGTATGGAGTCCTGTTTTTATACAGTATGTGTGGAGAAGTTTCATTAGCTATGTTGTCTCTGTTTGATGAGATTAGGACTCAAAACCCCAGGTCTTTAATAGAATCAACTTTTTTAAGCCTCTCTACCATCCCTATAATGGAACAAATGTGAACAACAATTCAGAACAACTGACATTTGAAAAGATGGGGTCCAGATTTGGATTTTACATTCCCAGAGAAAGAGGAGTTAGAATTCAGATTTCTTGTTCTATTTGTTATAGCCCCTGGTTTGTGTAAATTGGCATCACTCATTGAGGTCAATGTAATGGTTTTTATTTCAGCCAGGTATCTGGTCCCATACGTTCAGATCTAAATCTTGAATTTTGATCCAAGAGTGTGGCTTGGGTCAGAGTGCCCTAATTTCCATTGCATTCTTCCTATCTGGTTTGCAGAAGAGCATGGGACTTATTGACTCTTTAGTTTTATATATTTGATACTAAAATAGGTGTGCTCTGGGGACACTGGAATTCTTTTTGATATATTGTCTCATTTGTGTCTACAGCACCTGTATAGCACTTAAAAACACTTACATTGTGTGAAATTAGCAGTGAAGAATTTCTGAGACTAGCTTTCTCAGTTTGATTTCCCCACAGGCATTCATTTCATAGAGACAGAGAAACTGAAATCAATCATTGGGAAAGGTTTCAAAATCATTTCAAATGAATTCTTTGAAGATGCACATTCTGGCAAAGAGGTCATCTGGCTGGGATGGAGTATGTAGAATTCAGCTAAATTTTAGTTGACTTCTGGTCTATGCGGTTTATTACTATATCTGTCAGTAACTAATATAAAACACCTCAAAACTTCCTGGATGCACATTTACAATAGGAACTGTGTAAGGTATTAAGAGTTTTTTTTTTATAAGATGTTTGTTTTAAAGATGGGCATGCAGCGAATAATACTGGAGGGGAAATTCAAAAGAAAAATTCCAAAAAAGCCCTCTCTCTAATTTAAAGTATGTGTGGGGGCATTGTTGTGAACGAGCTAAGGATCTTAAGGCAACAGCACTAAACTTGGACCAGAGCATTAACAGGGCTCAAGAAAGAGCTAGATAGATTCATGGAGGTTAGTTCCATCAATGGCTACTAGCCAAGATGGGTAGAAATGGTGTCAGGCTGGGAATCGGTGACGGGAGACAGACTGCTTGATGATTCCCTGTTCTGTTCACTCCCTCTGCGGCTTCTGGCATTGGCCACTTGTCAGCAGACAGGGCACTGGGCTAGACAAATGTTTGGTCTGATCTAGTATGGTGATTTTGTGTTCTTATGAACTTGGAAAGTTTCTTAAACTTCTGTTTTTGATAAAGACCACAGTTGATCCCAGAATGCATGCAATGAAAGGTTGTAATTTATTCCCCAGGTTTGGCTGCCAATTTTAAATTGCTTGAGCTACTCTCTGCGAACTCTCTGTGCATCTCCAGAACACGCTGCATGAATTGTAACTTTATGTTCAATCAATGAATTCCAAAGATCAGTTCCTCTAAAAAAAATTCGTTGATGAAATAGGTTTCCCTCTGCCATTTGAAAACTGTTTGCATGTCATATATTCTACTTTTCTAACATATCTTTAGTAAAACCATTTCATAAAAATGGAAGGAAATGCATACAAATGCTCTTTTACTCTAAAAAGTGACTGTAAAATTACTTAGAGGCATCTGTTTGCTTCTCAGTGATTTTGTACAAATTTTAATAATTATTTAAGAAAAATGCATTTTAATTGCAGCCATGCAAACTTGATTTGGGATTCTCCGTAGTAGTAAAAATACTATGGACCAAATTATATGCTCAGTAACACCTGATCTCCATTTATGCCCACAGTGACACCTGTGCAGCCCTGTTATCCTTCAATGATTGAGACAGAGTGCATTTATCTTAGAAGAAATAAGATGCTTTTAACTGTTAGAAGATTGATTGATTTCTAGGCAGCACTACTAGCAAAACATTGGTTACATTATTAGATGAACTGCTGCTATGGCCTGAAGAATCTGGTAGCTGTCTCATACTTTTTAAAATGACGTTGTTGTACACTTAATGACTTTACTAAGAAAAAAATGTTAGTAATGTATAGGCCAACCTCTATGTAATTATAGTAAGACACCTAAGTGTGGTTAGTCAGTTTAGTCAGAATGATACAACTGTGCTTTAGAACAAGATGCTTTCTTTCAGGGGTGTTGTGAGCAATTTAGAGTGTATACACATTGTTTTATTGCATCATATTCTAGGCCCTCCATTACAGAAAGGCTGTGGAGACATTGGAGAGTCCAGCAGTGGGCAACAAAAATTAAGGGGCTGGAGCACATGACTTATGGGGAGATGCTGAGCTTATAGAGGCTATGTCTAGACTACATCCCTCTTTCGAAAGAAGGAAGTAAATTAGACATATCGAAATTGCAAATGAAGCTGGGATTTGAATTTCCCGCACTTTATTTGCATAATCGTGTCACGGCTTTTTTTTTTAAAAACGCTATTTCGAAAGCGAAACTGTGGTCTAGACATGGTTCTTTCGAAAATAAAAGCCTTTTTTAAAAGATCCTATAAACCTCATTTTTTGAGAAGTACAGGATCTTTCGAAAAAGGGGGTGATTTGATAGCAACCTTCACCTATCTGAAGAGGGGTTCCAAAGAGGATGGAGAGAGGCTGTTCTCAGTGGTGATAGATGACAGGACAAGGAGCCATGGTATCAAGTTGCAGTGATGCAGGTCTAGGTTAGATATTAGGAGAAAGTCTTTCACTAGGAGGGTGGTGAAGCACTGGAATTGCAGATGCTGGATTCTCCATCTCTAGAGGGTTTTAAGTCCCAGCTCAACAAAGCCTTGGCTGAGATGATTTAGTTGGGATTGGTCCTGCTTTTAACAGAGGGTTTGACTCGGTGACCTCCTGAGGTCTCTTCCAACTCTGATTCTATGCACACAATGGCAGCTGAGGGTCCAGGAGAGACTAATAGACATCTGGACTGTGTGACAGCTATATGGTGTTCATAAGCCAAGTCACTGTTGGCATGAGTATGTATAACTTCCACAGGTTGACCTCATAGATGACACATTGGGGGACATGTGGGCTCATGTGCCCCACCCAGATTTCATGCTTAGCTTACATTGAACATGCTCGTATGGACTCAGCATGCTCAGTAACACTGCTGAAGCCATCTTGCCTTACTCTGCCCTCTCCCCAGTTCCCACTATTAGCAGGCGTGGAAGACCTCAGTTTGGTACACTTTTACCATGACTCTTTTTTTTTTTTCTTGTATTTTTGGTTTCATATATGTATTTCCCTTATACAATCGCTGCTTTCTCTTCCCTTTGGTCTTCAAAGGTATGGTTATTCCTGAATCTCTATTTTGCTCATTATTTTCTGGTGTCAATTTCCCAGCAATACCTTTTGTTCTTCCATTTTCTGTGCTACATTACTGTGTGCAAAGTTGTATTCTTTCACTACATTTCTTTTTCAATTTGTCATATCTCGCCTTCCATGAACAAACTTCATTCCTGTCTCTTCTCTCTTTTCCATTTCACCCCCTTTCCTCTCTTTCTTTCCTACTTATTCTCTTTTCTCACATTTTTTTTTGTCACATCTCAAGCTTCTAGAATGATTCAAAGCATTGACAGAATGTTGGGAACCATCCCTCAGGGAGTACCTTCTGAAAACACCCTCACTATATACAATTGGATTGTGCTTTGAAAATACTTAAAACTGAAAATGAACAGCTATTCTCAACAATGGATTAAAATTTATCTGCAATAAAATAACAACAACTGAGTGGTTATAAAATGACATAAGCCCCAGACAGTTTTCAATCATCTTTTGTGAGTCCTGTGCATTCTTCATGTTGTGTGGGGAATGGTAATGAAGCTTTTTAATAGTCCCCACTGTGTATGCAAAAATGGCTCTTTATATGCTGTTTGTAATAATTAAATGTGATATCTTCAATAACATATTTACATGCGGAATTATGAGCATCATAAAGGATAATGATGATTTTGTTTAGTATGAAAAGTGGCTGGGTGGGAATGGGGTAAGCTTTGGGAGTATTCTTTGCAGATGATCGCATGTGTTAACTTATGAAACAATTGCAACAAGAATCTTGAATAGTTGACACCTTGTGGTATGTGATGCCAGTTTATCATCTCATTGTTGATGGCCCTGAAAGTTGATCAAGGCTGAAAGGCTCAAAAGCTGTCCCCCATGAAATGCTGATTAGTCAGTGGTCAAAGTTGGAAAACTCCCATACAGGTAAACTGAAAAGCAGCTGGTCTTGAGAAGTCACAGGAGGCATACTATGACTTTGTTGCTAAGAGACAAGTTTGTAGCTAGCAGCCTCTCTCTCTCATGAAAGTACCAGAGTGATGGTTTTTTTCCAAATGTAATTTATTTTTATAAATCAGAGCAGATTCTGTGTGCAGTCACTGTGATTTTTCTAAAATAAACCATAATTGTGAAATGAAATAATTAGTTTACAGCAATGATTTTCAACAATTTTCATGTGCAGACCACTGAAATATTTTGAATGAAGGTGCAGAGCCCTCTGAAACTCTTAGAAATATTCTGTGAACTCCTAGAGGTCTATGGGAGTGCAGGTTGAAAACCTAACTGTACTGCTTTAAAAGTGGAGAGGAACTGACATTTAAGAACCGACAGCCTACAAGACCAATAAGACAGAAATGGTCTTCTCTACATAAAATAAGTATTCTGCTGTTTTTTTTTTTTTTTTTTTTTTGACTTTTCAGAAGCAGCTACTTTAGACAGAGAACTTCACATCTAGATCTCCTTAAGGTGGATATTTTGGAACTGGATGAACTAGTCAGAGAATGACACATTCAATAAATGTAGCTCTCTTTTCAAGTTCATTAATTACCTGCATTCTGTAATAGGATCAGACCAGAGGGGTACCGGAGAGTGAAGGAGGGAAACTTTATTAATCTTGAGATTAAGTCTCTATTCCCAGGGTAAACAACAAGGACTAGTCCAGAACCAGGAGGAACTTGCCAGAATCAGTCAGTACAATTAAGCACCTGGAGCCAATTAGATGTCTTCCAGAGTCAAGGGAGTCAGACTATTCAGAACACCTGGAGCCAATTAAGTCTCTTCCAGCCCTAGGATTCTATGGCTCTAAGAACCAGTGAAGACTGGTTAAAAAGAGCTCCTCTTCAGTTACTTCAGTGTGTGAAGAAGGAGCTGATGAGAGAAAGTGTGGTGGAGGGTATCGGAAAAAAAAAGTGCAAGCAGATACCAGGAAGCAGTACCTTGAGAGAGGATGGTGCTGGGGAAGGCTCTGGGGAAGTGGCCCAATGATTTATAGCTGTCATGGAGTTATTACCAGAAACATTATAGACAGGTGCTATTACAGGGTCCCTGGGCTTGAACTCGGAGTATAGAGCAGGCCCAGATTCCCCCCACTATCAACTACCCCATTTCAGTACTAGAAAGAGACTAGATTGGTACAAGGTTTGTCCTACTCTGTACCACTTGGAGGGGCCAGAGAGACTATCAAGTTTGGTTTCTCCTCTTTTCCCAGTGCTGGCCAATGATGAGAATAACTCAGCAAATAGCAATCTAGTGCCTAAATTGAGGGCTGCTGTGAGCCTCTGAGACAATCCACCTGAACGCATGGGGCCCACCAAGGATGAAGAGCTTTGTCACAATATTTAGCTTTTTACACATTTGTTCCATATTTTGAGTCAATGAATATTTAATGAAAACATTGAGCAATTGTTTCTCCTTTTGGCCTTCTAAAACAAATTATAATTGACTAATCACAGATTGCTAGCACTGAATTCCAAACTTTTGGGATGCAGGAAGCTAGCCTCACACACCCTCAAGAGAATGGGCTATAGGGAAGAGCACTGCAGTGTGAAAAGGAAGTTATTCAAAAAAAGCACCCCCCTCTTACACTAATGCTAAGACAGCCCCCATAATAATCACTGTAGTAAGCCCATCTGGCAGCTGCTGGGTGGACAGATCAGAGCACGGCTAACTTTAAAGGTAATTTTTCTTACTAAATGGAACTGCTTCATGGGTGAGTAAATGAGACACCAAATCTTCAAAGGTTTCAGTCTCATCTTGGGAAACCCAAAGCAACCTGAGCTTAAACCAGGTTTAATAGCTAGAGAAGAATGAGGAAAACACTGGATTGCTCTAGCTGTTATCATTAGACACAGCTACAGTCAGTGCTTCTACATATTTGAGGCTAATTAAGGCACCCAATATAGTAAAACAGGTGTCCTCTTTAGCTGCTCCCAGATCAGGCTGAATTGCTTTGTGAACCTACTTGAATGAGTAATCACACCACCACCTAGTGAAGGGAGCTAATCCTATTGAGAAGAGTTATTCTCAATCTCCTGAACCACAATTAATTTGATCTGTATGAATTATCTGTAAGAAGTTTCTCCACACTAGATGATGGCTAAATCAGGATTTGTGCTGGAACAGTGGACTCGCTTGACTCTCTAGCTTTATGTTAAATATTAATTCCTGCTAAATATTGCTTTTATGGGAATGAAAAGTGGCCAGATCTGTCGGTACTGTTTCTGAAAGCCTGTAGCAATAAGCTGCAAAAAGGAGGCTAGATGGGGTGAAGACAGTTGCTGTACAGTGAAACAAAGGGTGTCTCTTTAGAATATTATCTTCATTATACTGAAAGATTCTTGTTGAGTATTTGATGACTCCTATCTCCGGGTTGGGCCCATGATTTCTTGGTGGTGTTGTGGGCCAGATCTTCTCTGGGGATTGGTAGGGTTCTGTTCGAAGGACAATATTAGTAAGAAAATATGTATTAATAAGATGTCTTTGCAAACATATTATGTAACATATTTTCTGTATATTTTTCTCTGAAAATATGTTGATCCAATCTTGCAAAATGTGAGATACCTGATTCTGATATCATTTTCATCAGTCTAAATTGGGAGAAAATGGAATTCAACTTTATTCTGGAGTGACTCTATTATTTTAAACTGAAGTAAATGGTATCTGAAGCAGGGCTGCAAGAGCAGAAAGGTGCTTATTGAAGGAGGATAGACTATGTTTAGAAGGAACATTAATCCTCAAAGCTTTAAAATAGCTAAATTGTGGAGCGCCTATATTTTGCATATAGAAAATATAACTATAATATCATTAGACAGACTTACACAATGATTTTGCATTGTATAGAATACTGATCCAGGGCACTGAAATCTTTGTAGAAGTGTGGGCTTCCCCTTCCCCCCCCCCACACACACAAAGTGCCCGCCCCTCCCTGCAACACTGGCTGCTCTGGCAGTGAGCTAACTTCCCTCTCTTCTGTTACCCCAGCAGCCCCTTTTGGGTGAAAGTTGTAATTGCAGTGCCTCACTGGCAGAAATGATTATTCTGTGTGGGATGGGGAATTTGCAAGGTACAAGATTTCTGTACTTATGGGGATTTTCTTAGTTAAAAAATGGAGGTATGCCTCTATCTCCATATTTGTGGCCAGTTGTACTGATGTTAAGGCCTTAATATATAAAATGCATTTTATTTTGGTCATCAAGTGCTAGAGTTACGCTTGTGATAAAGTACATTGCTAAATTAAGACTTAAAATTCTTGCAAATATGTGTTACTGTAATATTCCCTATGAGAAACAAAAAGAAGGCAACCACCGCTGATTTAGTGTTCTGCTGATTACTCGTATATGCCATCCATCATGTGTCTGTTTCTTACAACAGAACATCAAAATATTTAACTTCTAAAACTCATAGGGGGAAAAGATCAAGTGTGTTCTTGTGCAGCACCATCATTCAAATTGGTGACCCAGAAACACGTTCATAGATTATCAGTTTCAACCCACTCAACATGTGCAGAACTCAGATAAATATAATCGCTGCAGGGTTGTGACTCAAGGAAATGCTACTGTTAGGATGTTTACACTGTATTTTGATATTTATCATAAAGTAAGCGAGCCACACAATGTTATGAAATAAATGATCTTTGCACAGGAACTCAGAGGAGTAAACAATAACTATCAAATATTTATCAGCATTTCTTTTCTTTTTTACTGGAAACATGAAATTAAATTCCCCCTCCCCAATTTTAACAAGAAAAAAAAAGCGGAGTGAGAGCATTTGTAAAATCTTACGGTTCCCCTCCCCCCCAATCTTAAATGTAAAATGGGGGTCTGATCATTCTTCCTTCTGCTAAATACCAGAATTAGTATTACCAGACCCCTAGAAGTGACCTATTTAAAAGGTGGCATTGAAGAGCTGTCTTTGCACTTCACAGCTTTTCTTAAAATAAAACAAGATGCAGCTGGGAAGCTCTTAAGAACGTGTTTAGGTTCCATTCGATTCCATTGGACTTAACAGATACTGTTCTGACTAAGAAAGTTTCCCAATCAGAGTCTATTATCTGCTGTTAGATTCATAATAATAATAATACAGGTTGAACCTCTCTAGTCCAGCATCTTTGAAACCTGACTGGTGGTGAACCAGAGAATTTGCTGAACCACAGGAGGACAATATTGTCTAGCAGCATTACCAACATTTCCACTGCTTACTGGGCTCTTAAAAGACATTTAGGGGTAAATTAGAGCTAAATAACAGCATAGAATACTGGTGGCTATAAATAAACTTTTTGGACCATGTGAAACTTGCCACACCCATGATAAGTAGACATCTGGCTGTTAGCTTAAATTTAGTTGAAAATCATGCCAAACCATGTTGCTGGATCAGAGAGTACTGGACAAGAGAGGTTCAGCCTGTTTTTCTATTTATTTAATCATTTAAAGCACCAAAGAGTGTGCTGGAAACCTTAGTGTAGAAATCAAAACAAGGTTCCTATCCTGAAAAACATAAAAATAGTTATCAGTGGTTCACTGTCAAAACGAATGGATATTTCTAATGGGGTCAAGCAAGATTCTGACTTGGGTCTAGTATTATTCAATATTTTCATTAATTACTTGGTTGTGAGGGAGTTCTCTTATAACATTTGCAGGCGACACCACCAGACTGGGTGGGGTTGAAAGCACTTTGGAGGATAGGGATAGAATTCAAAATTACCTTGATAAGTTGGAGACTTGTTCTGAAATCAATATCAAATTAAATAACAAATGCACAATATGACACTTGGAAGGAAAAATTAAAAGCACAGTTTCAAAATGGGGTAGGTGATAATACAGCTGAAAAAGGATCTGATGGTTATAGTGGGTCATAAAGTGCAAATGTGTCAATGATGCAGTGCAGTTTTAAAAACAGGATAATGTACAGGATTGTGCATTAACAAGAGTGATGTGTATATAAGACATGGAAGGTAACTGTCCTATTCTTCTCAGCACTAATGAGGTCTCAGCTGAAGTGCTGTGTTCAATTCTGGGAGCATTTAGGAAAAACCTGGACGATTTGGAGAGAGTCGATGGGAAAGTGACAAAAATGATAAATTATTTAGAAAACCCAACCTATGAAAAGAGTAAAAATAATTGGGCATGTTCAATCTTGAGAAAAGATGATGGGGGGAGTCGGATAGCAGTCTTCAACTCTATTAAAGATTATTATAAAGCAGACAGAGATTAGTTGTTCTCCATGCCCACTGAAAATAGAGAAAGAGGTTGTCCGAGACAGAACATCAGAAATGGCTGCCCGTCGCAGGGAGCCATAGCCTGTAATACCTCTGAGGCTGGTATAGGGGGCTCTGTCTGTGAGGTGGAGTGTTTTCCATATAAGGGCATGTAAATTAATAATCTTCCCCTGCTCGCTCCACCCATTGCAGTAACAGATCAGCCAATGGGCTGACTGGTGCTCAGGCCTGCTACTCCACCCACTGCAGCAAAAACCAACCTATGGGGTGATAAGTTCACAGGCAATAAAACAGGCAGGCAGCCCCTCTCTCACTGGGGATTCGCATTGAGTGAACGCCTGGCCTGATCACCCAGACGCCTTGCACCCCCCGCTCTTGAGTCTTACTGAGCGTACTCCGAGTTGGTCGACCCGAGTGGAGACAGTTTATGAGCGTGTGACCGGTACTTGTGTTCCTGCTGTCTCCAGAACTGGTATAACACCCCCCCCCACCACCATCATCCCTATCCTAATTGATTTTTTAGTTGTCCTTATTGCTTGCCAAGTGACAGTGGCTAAAAAGTTACTAAGTTAGTTTATAAATAGTTGTGGTTTAGGTTTTTTACTGTTTCCTTGTATAAAGTTGTGTAAATAATCAGCCCTATGGACAATACCAGTGTTAATTCAACTGTTCCTAACCCCTGGGCAATTATTGGGAATTATTGTGATTTAGAAAAGCCTCAGGGAATTGTTTTGTGTTGTCTGGCAATCTGTTTAATTTTTGTTCTGATGATTGTCTGGCGCCATCAAAATAAAATCAGTTTGTGCTTTTTGAAACCCCCAGTTGTGGTCTCATCCTTTCCGGCATCCCTTCGAACCTCGTGTATTACGGGGACTGACAGAGGTAATCAGCTCTATCTGCAGAAAGGGAAATTTACGTTAGGAGGTTTCTTTCCCATTATCGAGCTACAAGCTTAGTTAAGTACTGGAATAGGTGACCAGGAAAGGAATAGAAAGGAATCCTCATCACAGATAGGTTTTTAAGAACAGGTTTTTAGACAATAACCTGTGAGGGATGGTCCAGGTATATTTAGACTCTGCCACGGTGCAGGGGGCTTGATTGGATGACCACTGAAGATTCCTTCCAGCCCTACATTTCTATGAATATTAAACAAGATATAGGAACATATGGCCATTTTTCTGACACAACTTGAATTACATCCATGTTGCAAGCACATTCTTTTGACAGTAAATCGAAAGAACAGAAGGCCTTTTGTGCAATTGGTAATCCTCACTCTACGAGGAAGAAGCCTTTTTGCAAAAGAGCTCTTTCGCAAAAACGTACGTGTGGACGGGGAAGAGGGAGTTTTTTTGGAAGAAGAGGGAAGAAGAAAAAGCACAGGTGCCCTGGTGGCCATTCTGTCAAAGCAATCACTGTCCATAGCATCCAAGCAGTGTGGAAGAAGCGATGCGCTTTTTCGATGTGCTTTTGCAGCATGGATGTTCTCTTTTGCAAGAAATGTTTTCAGAAGATGTCTTCTGAAAAAAAGGTTCTTGCACAAGAAACCCGTAGTCTAGACGTAGCCTCAGTGACTTTTACCAAGCTCTTCATAGGAATTGAAGGTACCCTGATAACAGGTAATTATGGAATAACTTTCTCACAGAATAACCTCAGACACATAGCATCTGATTAAATATAATGTCAAAAGTCACTTTGACTTCAATATTCAAGTGTTGGTTTAGTCTCTAAAGACCTGACCAAGAAAAGCCCTTAAAGTGCTTAAAGTTAACAACCCTACTGCTGTTAAGTGCATGCTTAAGTGTCTGGATGAACTGGTATATAAAATATTTACCATTAGAAGATTTACCAGGCATTGCTTTAGTCATTAACTAAATTTTTGGTTTTTGGAAAATAAAATGAAAATGTACATGCTTCATTTCAATCATTGCTCCCAAGTAAGGTTAGGGATGGCAGGTTCAGAACGCAGGTGCCTGGGGGGTGGGAAACTCAGGGTTGCGGCAGTCTCAGACAGGGTGTGTGTGCTCCCAGTCAGCCACTTTCACCTGCCTCGTGATTTTGTGTCTCTTCTGTATGGTTTTATGAGAGGCAATCATATTCTGGGCACAACCACTTTTCCTGTAATAACCAAACTCTGACCTTGCTTTAAGGTATGATAAGAGGAAGCTACACACTGAATTTGGTGATCCTAGCTCTTACCGTTTAGGAGTAGTTCTTGAACACACAAAAAGACAGACAGTTGCACACACAGACAGACAAACTCTCTCACAACGATAGATTTTGCTTTTGGAAAAAGACAATGTTACTGTGGAATCTCCTATCTTTAGTAATGAAGGAATTTTGAAAATCCCACTATTTAATTTAGATGGATAAGCAGATGTTGTTGAGTGCTGCACTGTTTTGGAATTATTATTTCAACCCTGGTGCTTTCCTATTTCTCACCCTTTCGTGGGATTACTCGTATGAGTAAGGATTTCTTCCATGATTAAGGTTTTCATACTTTGGTCCATCTGTATTACAGAAAAATCAATTGGAACAAAACCTTTGTAACAGAAAAAGAAGTGTCAATTTTAAGGCTTTACTTACTTTGTAGCATACTCAGAAATTGGCATCCAAACTAAGAGAGGGATTGTTCTGCAATGTAATAAAAACATTGTCTTGCTGAACTAGCTGACAATATCAGTTTTGTATAATACAAACTTTGCTGGTCTGATGAGCCTATGGAAACAGAATGATGGTCTCCTGTTCAGGAAAAAACCAATGTCTTCTAATCGTGAGCTGTGTGACTTTTTTTTTTCCTTTATTTATTAGTGCTGGGTTTTACA
The DNA here is from genome assembly GCF_049634645.1 of Pelodiscus sinensis. Taxonomy (NCBI): domain Eukaryota; kingdom Metazoa; phylum Chordata; order Testudines; family Trionychidae; genus Pelodiscus; species Pelodiscus sinensis. The sequence continues at coordinate 153,534,759 of NC_134712.1, forward strand.
TCTGACTCTGCCATAGACTTACTGTATGATTGGGCAAGTAATTTCAAATCTATGTCCTTTTGTTTCCTCTCCAAACTCTTTTTCTGTCTTGTGTAGAACCTTCAGCGAAGGAAGTCTTTAATTGCTTAGTGCCTCAAGCTGATCAAGGGGGCACCCTATTAATTATTAGTATGTTTTGTGTTTGGTGGGGGCCCCACAATAATCTTGGCTTAAGGTTCCCAATGGGCTAGCACTGGCACTGTCTTTCATGTGTTTGTACAGTGCCATCACAAAGGGGCCATGATCTTCGTTGGTGTCCCTTTGCTCCACTCTAATTACACAAAGTAAATCCTCTTAAAATTATTATTATTTACACAGCAACAGCACTATGCAAGGTACTTTTCAAATATACATAAAGCCTGGAAAAGTTACAAGGTAAAAAACCAATGAGGTGTGTGAGAAAGGGATGCAATATAGAGTACAAACAAAATAATCTGGCTAATGATAGACACATGGCAGCAGACCCGAATCCGACCACCTGACACTCATAGAGTTTCAAATGCTCCTTTAGATCAAGTTTTTGCACTTAACATAGCAAGTAGTTAATTTTTATTTTTTGTTCCTCTACCCTCTCCAAAGTGCAATGGAAAAAAAATCCAAAGTCCCTACGCCCAGCTAAGTAGCATTTCCTGGGAAAAAAATACGAGAAATGTGATAGAATAAATTACACACAGTACACAAAGCAGTATAATTTGTATAATTCTCACCATGCATATCCTCTTTTCATTCTGTGACAGAGAGCTTGTTTGGTTCAGGAATCCAATGGTTACCCTGTCAGCTTTAGTGATGCTTCAATCAGACAAACACAGACTCCAGTAAATTACTTGAGCCCTGCATATTTCTGCCCCAAGTGTGCTTTCTTTTAGAGAAACCATTGATTTTTTTTGCAGACAGTCAACCCATATTTCAGTGACAGTCACAGACAAACACATAATAAAGTTCCAATGATTTCCTGTATTCTATTGCTCAGATTGCAATCTGTAAGAGGAACCATTCATTTTGGAGTTGCTGAATTCAGTCCTTTTTATCTTCATCAATAGCAGTGAAAAGAAAGCTAAACTTCACAGAGCTAAGCAAAGTGGTATAACTACTCTCCCCCCCCCCAACCTCCCCAGCCCCAGGTCTTTAAGCGAAATGTGGAACAGGATGAAAGGTAGATGGCGTGGCTCTGTGGGAATACAGCAAGTATAGCAGGGGTGGGCTATAATTTTTGATGAGACGTGTACTCTAACAATTTGGTAAGTGGTCAAGGGCCACACTCTTTCATCATAATGGAGTAGCTGCAGTGTCTGGCATGGCGTTTGGTTGCAGAAGGGAGCTGGGGGTAGGGGATTGGGGTGCAGGAGGGGCTGTGGATCTGGGAGATAGTTTGGTGTAGGAGGGGCAGGGGACTAGAGTGTAAGATGGAGTATAGGCTCCAGTAGGTCATATGGGTATGGCTGCAGGAGAGGATTCTGACCTGGAGGAGGAATGTAAGGGGGGGCGGGTTGTGATTTGAGGCAGGTGGGGAGTAAAGGGTTGGGGAAGGGAGGGGCTGGCATGCTGGAGGCAGGCTCTAGCTGGGAAGAGCTTTCCTAGGGCTCTGAGCAAACTGACTCTCAACCATTGCTCAGCCTGACTGCAGGCCTTCTCCATTAACACTGAGCTAATTTTCCCCTCAGGTACCTGGAAGTGTCATGGCAAGGGGGCATGATCTCCCCCTGGTGGATGGGGAGGGAGTTATCATCACCTTACACTAAACTATCTTCATTACTTGTAGAATGTGTTTGATGCTTTAGCACTGAATTTCAAGTTGTAAAATATTGCCCATTTTATTTTTAGTTTCCTGATATGAGAAATATATTTAGTGTTCACTCTAAGAACCCTCAACTTTAATGAATTAATGTAGGCCTGATGTGTCTGTCATATGTACTTCCAGAAGTTGAATTTTAATTTATGAATTTTATTCTTATCATTTGACTATAAGAGTGCACAGCACACAGAGAGAAAACAAACACAATCCCTGCCCTGGAAGAGTTTGCAGTCCAGGACCCTAATCCCACAATGAACTTGGTACACATGCATCTCTGAGCCCCACTGCAGGATCGGGGCCTAGGTAAGATGAGACATGACAAATTGGAGAGAAGATCTCCGGCAAAGAGGAAGGAGGAACATTTAAACATTGTTAAGGTAGCTTTAGCTTTTTGCATGAAATACACTGATAGAACTGGCTTTGAACTCCATATGATTATAAAGATAAACATGGTATTTAGTGACTGTCAAAGCATAATCAGAATCAATTGCAATCTTCCTCCAAACTTAACTTCCACAGAAACATATGCATTCCCCTCTTCTTTTATATTTTATAAGGGTTTATCAGGGTATAAGTCCTAATAACGCCCATTATAGTCAATGGAAACGTTCCCATTGATCTCAGACCACAGTTTTGCTGCAAAACAACTTACTCCTTCCTTGAATTCAAAGTGACAGTGTTTTCAGCAATGCTTGTATATATATTAGTGATCTGTTAATATCTCTTCAGCATCCCTACCTGAAATGTGTATATTACTCAGAGAATCTGAGGAATATTGATGACTACAAATTAACTGGGAGAATTCTATAATAGTTATTTCAGCTTTATGAATTCTACACCTGCAGTACAGCTATCCAATCTGTTCAAATACTTATTTTATTTTGTAAGTGCTCTCAGCATTAGGACAAAAATATGCTGTTTGTACAGTACTCTTTTTAACAAAATTGTTAAATAATTTGTAGTGTTAAGGACACTTTTTGTAATGGCCCTTAATAGAAAAACTGTGTAATTGACAAGGGAATTATTCCTCAAATTAACAGTATATTTACTACTATTCCAGTTATCCTGCTCAGCCTTTATTTTTAAAGCTATGGTTCTGCAATTGCTTCCTTTGTGTGGAGTAATTATCATAACTGGATAACTCCTTAGCTGGATAACTCCTTGCTAGCTTATTTTTAACCTTCCAACTGAATAATATTTCATAGCCTGTCATGACCCAAATGTAGCTCGCCTACAAGAATAACAGACTCTTTATGACAGAATATATTGTGCTCTATAGGTATTTCACTTTTTTCATAGTCAAGTAAACTGGAATTTCTGTCATTGAAATCAGTGAAGTTATACTGGAGTAAATATGGTATAAGTGACGGAGTATCAAGCCTCTTTGAAGAACAAACAAATAAAACAAAATGATTTACCCTAGAACACATAAGTTAAAAGAGTGAAATCTGCTCTGAAAGCTCCCAAATGTTCCCAAGGAGACAGCTTTATTTGGCAACAGTCCTTGTGGTCTGACAAAACATTACTCAAAAATCCCCCCCCCCCCCAAATGCATAGGTTGTGTATAATTTAGTGATTCTATCAAAATACTAATTGAGGGAATGAAGGACAGGAGAGGGCAAGAAGGGGCAGAAGAAAAATATTTGAGAAAACCAAAAAGAAACAATTTCAAACAAGTGACTACAAGTGAAAAAAGTCAAGTCTGCTGAGGGAAAGCGTTTATCCATAGGACAGAAGATTGCCTATTCACACCATAAAATATGACAAGTCAAAAGAATATCAGAAACTGTGATTGAAATAGAAATTGAGAATAATTCCATCATTATGGAATCGGGCATAAGTATATGTCAATATTTTGCCATCTGAAATAAGCTGTTATAAAGAAAGATTCAAGGAACTAACACTTTGAAAACATCAGCTGTTGAGCTAAAAGTTTCACAGGTCAAAAAGTGCCTTTGATTAGAAAACTAGAGGAGGCAGTGACCTATGAAACTCACAGGTCACAGATTCCATGTGATGTAGTTAAGGGGTCAGGATAAACCAGTGACTCAAAATGAGATCTGTTTCCTGAAGTTAAATTCGTGTATATAAAAATTGAGCATGGAAAAAAAAAAGATTCTGGTTTACAATTGATTGGTATTGCAGAATACATGCAGGTCATTTTGAAAGTAAAGGGTAAGGCTATTGCTACATATTTTTTTTTCAAACTATCTCTTCCACATGCTCCCAGGAGGACAGAATACAAGCTGAGAAGCAGGACTCTGTTACACAGAGAGTAGATCATTCGAAAACACTTTCACCAGGAGCAGCAGTGTAAAAACCAGTTGGATCCCTTCACTTGTGTGGTGACAGTAAAATAGCCGACATTTAACATCTGGGAATGCCTCTGGGTGCTACAGAGACAAGGTACTTGAAGTAATATCTTTATTGGACAAACTTCAATTGGTCAGAGAAGACATGCTTTTGAACTTACACAGAGTTCTTCTTCAGATGAGCAGAAGTTTTAATACTCTGAGAAGGGATGAGTGAACAAAACTCTTTAAAGTGGGACCTGTCACAAGCCTATCAGCACATAATGGATGAAAAAACCTGAGATTGTATCACATAAATATTTTATTAGTTTTATAGTCCTACAAAATATTACTTAAAGGTTGTAGCTTCATCACCAGCTGTTTTTTATCTGAGAATAAGATTCTTGGAGCTCTGGCTGTGGGTGCTGTCTTCCAGTGACTATGAATCTTTACTGTGTTCCATGATTACAAAGATATACTCATTAGCACATGATTTGCAGAGATGTGTAGTGGTAGATGACCAATAGATGGCGAGGCTTCTGCTTGTGCACTGTGGATGGCCAATTTTGGATTTTCGTTTGCCTTATAATCTGGCATTAGATTATTTTTAGACACACACATACTGCACTCCTATCATTTGCCAGTTGACTCTTGGTGTCAGACTAGATGAAGTTCATTCTTCAACAAGTTGTTTTCAGGAATGTCTTGAACTGAAGGTCATCAAGAAAACCATGGCTAATTTATTCTTAGAAACATAATAATCAAGCAGTGTGCTCCAAACTCACAAAATTTCATTTGGGAGAGTGAATTGATTTGTTTTCTAAAATCCTATTTAATGATTTTCAGCGAGGAACCAATTGCCTACCATACTCTGTTATCCAAGTAGCATTCTCCTCTCACTCAACTGCAACCATTTTGATGTCAATATTTAGACAACGTGACACTGAAGTGTAAAGAATTTTCCAAGAGTCAGGTCTCCAGCAAGTAATTCATTGACTTCCCATTAATACTATATAACATTGTCAGTATTGCCTGTGAATATAGTGGAATTTTCTTGATGTTTTCTCAAGGGAAGTATTTTGGCTTTCCAATATCCAGTCTATACTAACCTTCATTGTATATGATGTTACATTGTTATGCTTATTATCCACTGTCATTCTCCAATCTGGATGTTATACATTTAGTTAGGTGAAGCGGTCAATAAAATCTGTGAAAAAACAAGCAAAAAGTATTTTAAACAATTATAGGTTGATTAGTTTTTAGTGGTGACCTTTCAGCTGCAGCATCTCCTCCACCTCCAGATGGAATTCCTCTCATCAGACTTCTGCCACCCACATCAACTCCTCCTCTCCTCACAGAAGGCCCCTTTATCTTTGCAGGCTGTACACCACACTTTCTGAGAATCATGTCCTAATTGCTACTGGGCAGAGAAGAAGAATAGCTGCCAGGGCAGGACTGTCCTTTAGGACTAAATCCACAGCTACTTGAAGTCAGTGGAAAGTCTCCTTTTGACTCCAGTGGATCAGGCCTCCAGATTTGTAATCTGTGCAGTAGGAGGACTGTCCTTGGATGTGAGCACAAAGACAGATAATGAAGCAGTGTCACCACTGTTTTAGATCAAGGGGCTGTAATAGCACTCCGGCCCTTTCCTCATGTACTAGGAATGGGGAGCCTCTTTGGCTATATATACATTGCAGAAATAACTGCAGCATTTAAACAAATCTAATGTTAGAGATGTCTGAATAAATAAAAAATATCTTTTATTAAATTAATATTTCTATTAGCTCAAATGGACACTGTTCTTTTAAAGACTGTCCAATTTTAGTTCTTGTGGTCCACTCTGATAATCGTTCACATGTTCTATCACAAACTTGTAAAATATTTATTTAAATCCACTAACCTTTTCTGTGCAATACAGTTCAGAATCAAAATGACAGGATTCAGAAAACTAAAGCAATTGCAGTCAGGAATAGGGGTGTTCGTATGGAAGCCTCATTGCATTTGACCAGCATGTGGACATATGACACAAAGAAACACTAGAAAGAATAGCACAGAAAATAGACAAAAGAAGGTTGAAGGTAATGTGCTATAGATTTCAGGCAACAACAGACTGTTGTTACAAAGATATGAAAGGCCAGTATACATAATTTATAGTTTATTTCTCAGATGATTTGTTCTATTTCCTTTTTTCCTCTTCTTCTTCTTCTTTTATTTACAGGCAGTCCCAGAGTTACGCGGATCCGACTTATGTCGGATCCGCACTTACGAACGGGGCTTTCTCGCCCTGGAGCTCGCAGGCAGCGGGACCGCCCAGAGTGCAGCGGTCCCGCCACCTCGACCTCCGGGGCAAGAAAAGCTGCTCTGGGTGCCCCTGGTCTGCTGGGGACCGTCTCCAGCAGACCAGGGACACCTGGAGCAAAGCTGGGGAGGCTGAGGGGTCCCGCACCTCTGAGGCTTTGCTCCCGGTGTCCCTGGTCTGCTGGAGATGGTCCCCAGCAGACCAGGGACACGGGGAGCAAAGCCGCAGCTGCGGCGGGTCCTGTGCCTCTGAGGCTTTGCCAGAGGAAAGCCTCAGAGGCGTGGCACCCTGCCACCGCTGCGGCTTTGCTCCCCATGTCCCTGGTCTGCTGGGGCGGGGGGGGGGGGCGCAGCTAGTGCGCCCCCTCCCCAGGAGACCAGGCTTTTGTTGTGGACCTTGGGGACCTATCTGGCAGCCCAGCTGTTCTGTCGCTGTTGAAACTGATCAGTGGCTGATTCCAGGAAGCTGGGGACAGAGCAATTCTGCCTCCAGCTTCCTGTAGTCAGCCCATGGTCAGTTTCAGCAGCAGCGGCTGAATCTGGAGCCAGTTCCGACTTACATACAAATTCAACTTAAGAACAAACCTATAGTCCCTATCTTGTACGTAACCCGGGGACTGCCTGTATATACATGCATGCCAAGAAAAATGGGTCTGCATGCCAAAGGCAACCTATGCCAAGGGTTCATTGATACTACTGTAAACAGTAGTTTGTTAAATAGTCACTGGAAAAATGGCGATGGGCTTGCTGTATAGATGTACACTCTCTGTTATTTTGAAATAATTCTGCAGTGTAGACATGCTCTAAGTGTAACAATCCGTTCTCACCCCCACCCTCCAGAACAGCAAAAAGGATTGTATTCTTATTTTCTCACATTGACTTCTACTTCTTCTGTTTCTGGAGGCAGCACAGGCAAGAAATCACTTGAAACACAGAGAGCTGAAGTAGTTGCAAGCTTCCCATTTATTGCTTCACACAGAACTAACCAAAACCAGACATAACGGGTTGGGCTGACCCCTATTGATTTAACTCAGTTACTACAACAACACAAGATCTATATCTGACAACCCAATACACAAAAGGATGGAAGATTTGTGAGGCTGGAACTGGCTCTCATTATGGGTAAGTGAACGGCTTCACACAATGGATATCAGATCACAGTGGCATGCTCAAGAGACAGATCTTAAGAGTCACTATGGATAGTTCTCTGAAAACATCCACTCAATGTGCAGTGGCAGTCAAAAAAGCAAACAATGTTAGGAATCCTTTAAAAAGAGATAGAGAATAAGACAGAGAATATCTTATTGCCTCTATATAAATACATGGTACACCCACATCTTGAATACTGCATACAGATGTGGTCACCTCATCTCAAAAAAGATATATCGGCACTAGAAAAGGGCAAAAAAAATGTTTAGGGATTTGGAACAAGTACTATATAAAGAGATTAAAAAGACTAGGAATTTTCAGTTTATAAAAGAGGAGACTATGGGGGGTACAATAGAGGTCTATAAAATCATAACTGGTATGGAAAAAGTGAATAAGGAAAAGTTATTTACTTGTTACCAAAACATAAGAACTAGGGATCACCAAATTAAATTAATAGGTAGCAAGTTTAAAACAAACAAAGGGACGTTTTTCTTCCTGCAGCGCACAGTCAACTTGTTGAACATCTTGCCAGAGGATGTTATGAAGACCAGGATGTTAACAGGGTTCAAAAAAGAATTAGCCATTGATGGACTTAACCTCCATGAACGTATCTATTAGTCAGGGTGGGTAGGAATGGTGTCCCTAGGTTCTGTCAGAAGCTGGAAATGGTTGATGCCAAGATGCCCCATAGGGAGTGAACAAAACAGGTAATCATCATGAGAGGAGAGGGATCATGTGAGGATTACCTGTTGTGTTCACTCCCTCTGGGGCATCTGGCATTTGCCACTGTTGGAAGACAGGATATTGGGCTAGAAGAGCTTTTGGTCTGACCCAGTATGGCAGTTCCATCTACTCTAGGTATCAAAATAACTAGAAGATTTACTTGATGTTGCTCAGATCCTTAACAAACTGTGCACTATCCCCTTGCTGCTTGCTTTATCAGAACTATAAAAGTTCTAGGTAATCTGGATTACTGGTTCTACCTTTGGCCAAACTATGTTGAATAGCTGTATTTCTTATGCTTTCCCATCTAAATTAAATAAAATTGTTTTACATTCTGAGTATAAAACAATGATTTCCTTCGCAGTCCAAGCTGTTTTTTCTAATATGATGTCACAATAGTTTCTTTGGGTAATAATTTGAAGTATCAATAATCATCTTTATTTCATCAAATGGATGATTAGTTAATTTTTCAACAACCTGGCATCTGCTGCCATTGCAGTTTGAATTATATTCTGGCATGTCCACTTATTCATATATTTCACTATAACATGGTGACGTAAGTTTTATACCAGCTGTTCTTTTTTTTTTTAATTTTTTTTTTTTTGCTTGCATGCTGTAATCTAAATTGGAAATGTGCACTAGTTTTTATATATCCATTATGTTTTCTGTAACAAACAGCTGGACGGATAAGGTGTAATTCTTTCATGGGTAGAGCTGCAGGATTATAAGATAAAAAATAAAATAGAAGAAAAACAAATCAGACTTATCACCATTGCTGGTTAAACACATTTTGCAGCTAAGAACCCTATAGTGATTTTCATTAGATTCTCAGTCCTGTTACCTGCTGCCCTATAGATATTATCATATAGTATAGTAGTTGTTATGAATATCACATTAATGGTTATTACTTGTAGATAGCAAATAGACATCTTATTAGTTAGTAACTTCCAGTGGGTGAGCAGCAACTATGGCGATCTTTAACTTGCTGTCCACAAAAATCTTGACATTCTTGAATAAATATAAATCAGTCAATTTTCTGTAAAATGGAAAAAATTGTCTGCTCTACTGTCCATTCAGGTCATGAACCATAACAAAATAGCATTATCCATGTCAATGTCAATGACACAGATTTCTTCCTGCCTGTCATATGTGTTTCCCTATTTCTCAAGGTAGCAGGTCCAGTATTATAAATCTCACTGTAAAATTCTCACATTCGGATTAACTTCCTATGTTTAAAATTGTGCTACTTATTGCATTTGTCAAGTATGCTTTTTCAGCAGTTGAGGCAGCTTACTAGAGGTTCATTTAGATACTACAGTAATGGCCTGCCTATATTACATGTGTGGGCAGATGGAATATTTATCATATACATACAGGGTTGTAAATAATGCCTGGAAACTAGAGGTGTTCTGGTGTTGGTGGCCAGAGAACAATATAATCAGAACAAAATCATGCAGCTATGTATGTAGGTAGCATTATCATAAATGCTACTGATGTATTGGCCATTGCGCCTCAGAAGACCTGCTTTTGTTTGTGGACATTGGAGCAATTGTTGTACTTATGACTGTGAACTTTGCAGATAACGTCTCTGATTTCTCCTCATTGGTTCTATGCTCTAGAAAATGAGCCAAGAATTGTTAATGGATTTTCAGCCTTTACTGTTTATGTTGGCCAAGGAAATGGGCAACACACCTTAATTGATACAATGCCTGACTCTGTGTTAAGAACGTATTTTATGGTCTGGGATCTGATGGTGATGGATGGGGGAAATCAGTTATTGAGATGGGATAAGTAGTGTGCGAAACTGGGCACTGACATCAATATATCAATTCCATCTCCTGTGACAAATACAACTCTGAGACTTCAGTTACAAATATATCCTTGTGGCAGGACCCACAGAAAAGCTGAAAGTGAGTCACATGAGAAAACATTGCTTTGATGCACATTCCATCTAATAGCCATCCTAACAAACTCTTGGGCCAAACTGACATTGAGTTATGGGCTGCATTAAAAAGGGAGCTATTTACCCATCCCTACATTCAGGGGCATCTTCAACTATTTTTGTTCAAAAGAAAGATAAATACCACTTAAGATGTTAGATGTCTAATGTTACAAAAAAAGATGAACAGCAGTTCAACAAACTAATGATATTTTGGACCAATCTGAAGTTGGCCAGAGGATATTGGCAGCTACTGTTAAAAAAAAAAAATGCAAACCTAAAGCCTTATTAACTGGACCACATCATTATGAGTTAATTGTTGTGCCTGTGACCTGTTGATACTTTTCAGATATTAATGACTAAGTTGTGAGTTGTATGATGTCTGAAGCAGATTTCCAGCTATTTAGATTATGTAATTGAGTATGTTTCCATGTGGAGGAAGCACCTGTGTAATTTACAAGTGGTGTGGCACTGAATCCATTTGGCTAGGTCTTAGAACAAGAATGAATTTGTGAAATTTTGCCTCTATACATATGCTGTATTTTTGAACAATTAAGTTTCTGCTTTAGGGGGAAACAATTTTAATAGCAGTACAGGAGGATTGTTATGCTTTGCAGAACCTCTGTGAATACATTTGCTCAAGCTGTGTGTGTAGGAGAATGGAAGAGTTATTTTATTAAAAATACATGCAAATTTGCAGGCACAAAAGGGATTTGTATAGAATTGATTTTAGAAACAAACAAAAATAGATTGCCTAGTTACCTACACAAAACTAATCCTCAAACATTGCCATTTCAGGAAAGTGTTCACAAATTCAGTACAGGTATTATGGAGAAAGGATATTGCAAGTTATAGACATTTTTAACTACAATGCCTGATGCACTCAAAGCAACAGTCATCAGACATTTGAAAGCTTTATTGTAGCATTCTTCTGTTTAAAGGCTATAGGCCAGGTTCTCAGCTGATGTAAATCAGTGTATCAATAGAGCTGTATCTGGTTCCATCAGCTGAAGGTATGGCCCTAGGTCTCTTGGCTTTATATAGCAAATTAATTTGCAAATTGAAAGAATGGCTCTTATGCCTGATCAAAGCTTTCTGAACTAGTGAAAATGCAGATTAATCAAGTCAGGGTCTTCTACAATTCTCTGCTTTTCCTAAATTAAATTGCTGCTAGCTGATTTTTATAATCCCTGTCAAGGTAGAGATTGGAAATGATAAAGCCAGGAATGTGGTGGTTTTTTTTTTTATCTTCAGTGTCACATAGTGAATGAAAAACTGCAACAATGTAAGAGCCAATCTGCACTAGAGACAAGAAACCAAGAGGAAGATGAGGCTGCACTGTTTCTCTGCACTGCTTTGCAACTTTACTACTTGCAACTGATATCCCAAGGTTGAAACCTGGTTGCCGCCTTAACCTTGTTTTAGTATTTCTGCACCTTAGATGAATGCTACCCCAATCTCTGAAGTCAGGTCAAATGCCTTGAATACTCAAATTGTATTTACAGATACATTTATTATGGCAACAGTCCTGTAAGACAGACAAATTATTAATAATTGTTTCCTATAGGTGTTCATATCCACATCTCATAACTCAACATTAGTTTTGGCCAATTACATTATGCAACTCTTGTGGGGATTGCAGAATACCAAGTAGTAGAGAGCTCCCAGAGCTCTGAAGTTAGCAGCAACATGATCCCTGAAGAATTTGAACTTGATGCTCTGACTGAAGTTAATGAATTCATTTAGCACTTCACAGAACTTGGCTCCATGGAGGAGGTGTGGGGACTGGGAGGAAGGTTGGGTGCAGAAGGAAACTTGGGATAAGGGATTGGGGTATAGGAGGTGGGGTAGGATTTGGGAGGTAATTTGTATGGAGGAGGAGTTTGTGACCTGGAGGAGGGGATGAAGGGTCTAGGAGGAAGTTGTGACCTGAAGGATAGGTGTGGGATGGAGTGCAGGGATTTGGGTTGGGATTGGAGGTAAAGAATTGAGGTGCAAGGTGTGGGAGGGATTATGGGTGCAGGTGCAGGGGTGCAGAGGGCTTGAGTTACATTGGGTAGTAGTGCAGAAGGGGACAGAGGGCACTGGCTGCAGGGGCCATGTGTAACTGACTCTGAACACTGTGAGCCCAGAGGAGGTAAGAGTACTTCACTCACTGCCTGCCAATGGGAGCTGCAAAAATGGTAAACCAGCCAATGGGAGCTGAAAAATTTTACTGGAGGTGGGGGCAGCATGAGAAGCTTCCCCTTTATCTCTGGGCTCGCAGCATAGAGTGGAGGTGGGCAGACAGGGAGCCTGATGGAGGATCCTGCAGGCCAAATCTGGTGACTTGGCAGGTGGATATGGCCCACAGGCTGTATTTTGGCCACCCTGTCATACCAGCTATTTAACAACCACCTCTGTAACAGAAATCTGCTCTGTTCCTCCTCCGTTGCCATTAGGTCCCTTGGGGATAATTCACTGGGGTAAGTAAGTGCAGTTCTAGGCTATTCTAACTCATTTAAGGACCATGATTGTGAAGAAACAGGGATCTGAAACCATTCATACTCCTGGCTTGTAGGAGCATCAGATGCAAGAGAAACTTGAGCCCAATATCCTGCATAAACACTGCTTCTCTGTACTATTCTATTAAGAGTCTTAAATTGCTGTCATCATTGTGGCATCTGAGCATCTTACCGTATTTCATTGTGACATGACAAATCATTGTGAGGTTTTCTTTTCCCCCCCTCTCTTGCTTTCCCTGGTGAGAAGAATTGTGTGTTCAGTGTAGTGTTTGGATTTGGGCGCTGTGTTAACTGTACCCCCTGCTCTGTGTTTGTATTAGAGAAGAGCTGTCAAAGAAGTACACCTCACACCTGAAATGGAAAGTGGTGACATTTCTCATGGCTCTTTGGTAGGGTTGCCAGTTTTGATTGGATGTATACCTGGAGATTTCATCACATGACAGAATCTTTAATAAAAGATTAATCTTTAAGTACAGACTCCAAACCAATCCGGGAGGGTTGATAACTCTACTCTTTGGGCTGGTTGAAGTTTGTTCCTGTTTTGGAGCAGACCCTTTGGAAGTTCTGTCTTCTGCTGAGTGGTGTTTACTCTTAGGCTACGTCTACACTGGCCCCTTTTCCGGAAAAAAAGCCGGAAAAGAGCATCTAGACTGGCCCCGATCCTCCGGAAAAAGCGCCCTTTTCCGGAGGCTCTTATTCCTACTAGGCTTTTTTAAAAGCCGGAAAAAAGCGGCGGACATTTTTATTTAAATGCCGCGGGGGATATTTAAATCCCCCGCGGATTTCCCTACGACGACTCATGAAATTTACATGCCCCTTCCGGAAAAGGGGCCAGTGTAGACGTAGCCTTATGGTAAAAAATGCCATTATACATGGGGCATGGAATTGTCCATAGATTTCTCCTCAGAACTTCATTTTTTGAGGAGTACAGGATCTTTTGAATCTACCGTCTACACTGCTGGGTTTTTTTCTTTTTTTTTTCAAAAAAGCCCCATTTAAAAAAAAAAAAAGAAAGTGGTGGTTTTTGCAAATGAAGTTTGGGAAATTCAAATCCTGCTTCATTTGCAATATTGATGGGCCTAATTTACATCCATTTCTCGAAAAAGGTATGTAGTCTAGACACACCCCAAGTGATCACAGGCCTAGGCCAGTAAGTACCTGGAGAATAAGAAAAGAGATCTTGGACTTCAATCTGTTTTATAGGAACCCAGCATAGAAAGCAGAAGTTCTCATTTGTTTGCTGATGGTAGTCCATGTTGTAGAGGAGACATACTGCAGCATTTCATGAGAGTTGGACTTACGTAAGGGCTGATGGCCTTACACAGATATATTACATTGCTGTAGTTTAGATGGGTGGTAATAAAAGCTTGTACAACTGAGTACATGTCATTGTCTGCCCAAATAGGACAGAGTCTCCTAGTCAACTGGAGTTGGTGGCAGGCATTTCATGTGGATTCTGCTACATGAGAATTTAGCGACATCAAAGAATCCATGAGAACCCCTAAACTACAGAGATATTTATTCTAGAAAAATGTATTTCAGTACAGCTATTCCTATTTACACTAACTGAGAACCTAGTCAATAATATCTACCATTGTCAAGCAGAAGTTTATTTAATTTAAAGAAGAAGCTTCATGTTTTCTTATATTGTAAAGAAACTTAAGTTCAGAGTTATTTATCATTGTCAGTAATGGGGTGTAATTTCAACAGCTGAGCAGAGGCACAATATGAAACTCCAATTAAAGACAGAAATTTGTTACAATAAACAGGGCACACTGTGTGTAATTTGCCTTTCTCATGAATTACAAGTAGTACATTAAAGTCAACAACACTGCGATGAGAACAAATATCAAATTGCTGGGACTTAGATGGCAGTGTTAGCTCAGATTACATTCCTTCTGGTGTTTTTTTTCCTGTTGATTTGTGCTATACATTACTTTCCTTTGCAGACATAGGAACTTCTAGAAATATTCTGATTCATTAATGATCTGTGAAGACTATGTGCATATTTAAAGGGGATTGATGCAGTTCAAGAAACCAAAGGGACTGTAAATCGATGTAACTCAGAGCTTCTTCCATCTCCCCAACATGTAAATTAAGTTTATTTAGAATCTCTCTAGAGAGTCCTTTAAAGTCCCTGCTTACACTGACTCATTTGTCAGTATACAAGTAGTACCCTACCATACATGCTGTTTCAAAAGTCTAGCTATTTTTCTGAGTTCTAGGGGCTGTAATTTGGTATAACTCACACTCTAAGAAATCTGATGAAGGGAGAGTAGATGTTACACCAGATTAGACCTCCCCCCATACAAGTAGGTAGGTACAAATAGATCTGAGGGTGTCGGAGTAAAAACTACTCTTAAGGGGTGTAGTCTACACTAGAGGCTACGTCTACACTACAATAATCTATCAGAAACAGGTTTGCAAATTGTACTCTGCAATTTGCGTACCTCTTTCTGATAGTTTTTTCAGAAGAGGCTTTTCCGAAATTTGGGCCAAATTTCATCAACACTGGGCCAAATTTCAGAAAAGCCTCCTCTTTCGGAAGAGCCCTTCTTCCTCGTGGAAGGAGGAAGACAGGGCTTCCGAAAGAGTGCGTCTGCTCTTCCACAAAAAAAAGTGGGGGAGCAGATGCGTTCCCTGGATCCGGCGGAGTTTTTCCGGGATACCTCCAGAAAACTCCCCTAGTATAGACATAGCCTCTAGAAGTGCTACATCAGTGAACGAACACTGATACAACTGTGCCACTGTAACTTGTCTGGTGAAGACAATCTATGCACAGGCAAGCTACCAGACTTGCCAGGTCCCTTGGACAGAAGGGGTGGGGCTGAGGCAGCTTGCCCTCAGTGCCACCCAGACAGATCCCCCTCCACTTCAGTGCTGTCCAGCGCACTCCACCCAGGGCTCTGAAGATTGCTGCATAGGGCTCCAGCTACAATTTAAAGAACCTGGGGCTTTGGGCGTCGTTACTGCTTTATTAGCAGCAGTGGCAGACAAGAGCCCCTGGCTCCTTTGAATCTGCAGGCCCTGTAGCAGTTGTTCCCTTCACTCCCTCATCTATCACAATTGGAAAGAGCTCTCCTATTCACACAATAAATCCTCCTCCACTAAAGGAGATGCCTTTCCTGTTGATACAATGGTGTACAAAAGTGTTTAGGCTGGTGTATCTTATGTTGCTCTGTGATATGGCTTATTCATGCCCCTGAGTCTCAAAATTTATACCTAAGTAAGTGGTAGTTTAATGAATGTAAAATAATCTGAATGTGTCTACTTTACATCGTCTCTGATTTGACCTAAAATCTAGATGACTGCAAAACTGTTTTTCTGAGCTCATATGACTTGATTGAATAAATATATTTTAACATAGCTTGTGAAAAGTAACTGATAAAGAAAAATGGATATCAATTAAATTGACTTAAAATAGAATGTTTACAGATGTTAAAATATCCCGTTTACATTGCTTTGCAGGTGCACACAATGCTTGCTGAATCAGCCCACTGCTCTATCGTGGTATAAGCAATGGTGCCATATTTAAATTACCGTATATATTCATTTATAAGCCAACTTTTTTGGAAAAAAATCCTGCTGCAAACAGTGGGGGTCAGCTTATAAATGGGTCAGTATAAACGGTGAATGGCAGTGACTGGGAACTGAAGTTGTTCCTTGGTCTGTGCTGCTTATTCAGCTTCCACCCCCTCTATTTCCTGCCCATCCACCGAGGATATGGCGAGGGGGCTCTTGTGGCTGAAGGCAGATCCTGCCCCAGCACTTCGCCTTTGGGTGGGCACGGAGCCCTTGGGGAGAAAAAACAAAAGGAAAAGAAAACTAAGGATTGGACCCACCGCAGGACTGGGACTTTCCACCAGGCAATTCTTGCTTGGGGCTTATTGTTTGTGTCCAACTGCACTGCCATTTATGCTCCAGCCCTTTCCCCTTCCCAGTCCTGTAGTAGCCTGATCATTACTTCTCCTTTCCTTTTTTTCCCCTCCCCCAGGGTTCTGTGCCCTGCCAATGGTGGAGTATTGGGGCAGGAGCTCCCTTGTGCCATGAGAGCCCTTCCTGTATCCTTTGTAGAAGAGCAGCAGATGGAGGGGGTGAGAGCTGAGGAGGCGTGCAGGACCAGGGATGTGCAGGCAGCCATTTCCCACTGCTCCCCTTGACCTGAAACGGTGAACGGCAGCGACTGGGTGCTGACAGACTCGGAGTCTGTAGATGCTCCATGTGGATAAAACATTCCAGTGCACCAGTGTTTTGTCCTGCTTGGCTGGGAAGTGACCCTGGGAAGTGCTGCAGACTCTGCTGTACTTTGCTGACACATTTGTTTTCTTGCAGGACATGGAGTCTCCCAGGTCCCATTGGCTGTGAACAGAGAACAGCAGCCAATGGGAGTTGAGAAGCTCAGTGTCCTGAGGTCTGCATGTCCCTCAGCCAATCCTGAAGCTGACAAGCTGCAACTGTACTCTGGAGTTGGCTTATAACTGGGTCAGTGACTCTACCATTTCTTTCTCTGTAAGTTTGGTGGGTTGGTTTATGAATGAATGGGCTTATATTTGAGTATTTATGGTAGCTTGTGCCATGGAAGGATGTCAGACTGCATTACATCCAATCCATAATGATATGATTTAACTATTAGAAATACTATCTTCCAAAACTGATACTGTTCTAGACACGATGTCAGTAAACAAACTACAATTCCAAAGTGGATAGCTATAAGTATATACCTTTCTGGGTGTGCCCTATTTGATGAATGAGCCACCATCTTCTTAGAGATTCCAACTGGACATTCAAGCCCTGTAGGTAAAGAAATAACACCTCCAAACTTCTATTAAAGGAAAAAAAGAGAGTAGCAGGTACACTGGGTAGGAGATCCCAGGAGAATATGGCGCCAATTTCTCAGAGACATTTATTTGCATCATGTGGGTACAAGTTACTTGCCTCAGTTTTCTGGATATATGTCACTTATGATATGTCTAGACTGCAAGAGATCTTCTGAAAAAACTTCTTCTTAAAGAGAGCTTCCACACTGCCAAAGCACATTGAAAAAGCAATCTGTTTTTTTTTCGGAAGATAGCATCCACACTGAATGGAGACTAGCTCACATTTAAGCTGTGATTACCATGAACGGAGTGGCCACCAGGGCACCTGTGCTTTTTCCTCTTTCTTCATCTTTTGAAAAAACTCCTCTTCTGCATCCACACACGCCTTTTTCTGAAAGAGCTTTTTGGAAAAGGCATTCTTTCTCGTAGAATGAGGTTTACCAGTGTTGGAAACCCCCCTGCATTCTTTCGATTTTTCTTTTGAAAGAACGCAATAGCAGTGTGGAGTAAAGTTTTTTTGGAAAGACAGCTATTTTTCTGAACAAACCCTGCAGTCTAGATGCACCCTTACACATATAAGTCTGTCAGCATCCAGGATGATGAAGTAGGGAGGTATTGATTAATTGACACACAAGTATGTCCTTTTTAAATAAAAAGTATTTTTATCTACAAAGATAACATCTCATTACAGACAACTCTAGTAATAGTCTAGATATGTCCTTTGGATGATAATATAAGTTTCTTTTGTATTAAACTGCAAGATCTTATTAATCTGGCTACCTATTTTAAGTTAACTAGAAAGTTGTCCAAACGATCCTCCGGATATGGTACCACACAGAGACTCCTCTGCAGGTTATTAAAAAAGAAGACTGTCATTTCAAAACATACACATAATTAGAAGTGTGAGGAGCCTTGCAATATTAAAAAAAGTCTGACAGACAAATTGCTTCCTGTTTCTATTTACTTCATTGCTTTTTCTGTATGGCATAAAGCCTGGTTCCAGTAGAGATATTCAATAAAATAGAGGCTTATTCATGGTTCCGAAATGGAGATCAATTCCCATTGCTATTAGCCATACAATTTCTGTATTCCCTGGTTAAACAGAGCTATTCTTGGAAATGCAGTATTCTATTGTTAAATAACAGTACCAACAGAGAGAGAAGAATAGTTTAAATATAATAGCACACAGACCACCCTGACAATAGATGAGAAACTTTTCAGGTGACCATAAAAGGACATTATAATTTCTTATAGAAACAGCAGAAGGAACAAAAAGAGAATTCCAGGAACTGAAAAAAAGGTAATACTTGAAAGAAAGAAAATCTAAGAGAGATCAAAATACAAAATTGCTAACAATAAAAAACAGCTTTGCATTAATAGGTAACTGATAATTGAGAAGAAATAGTTTGTGTGTTTAAAACAAAGACGCTATGAACGGGATAAAAAAAAAGAACACATTTGCATAACTAGACTGGAAGATCTATAACTTTATTCCTAAATCAGAACTGGGAAGTGTCCAGAAAACAACAGATTTACATATAAAATAGATACATAAACACAATATGTTTGCAATATTTTTTTTAAAAAGCCATCCAGTCTTACTTACCAACTCCACAAAATAGGTTCCTAAGACTGAAAGAGATGCTTGTCCTTGATATGTTTGTTATAATTTCGTTGATATGGAAGAATTAAAGGACTGTTTAGAAAAGTAAATGACTGAGATTAAATCACAGCCTTTCAAGATAATACATTCCTGAGACCTGGTAGCATCTCAGTAAATTTAAATAATGATATACTTACACCATCACCAATGCCACCACCCCCCACACAAGAGACTTTGGCAGTTTCTGATAACAGATTTCAGGGAGTCATACATGTAATCTTTCTGCATCATCTAACCTCTAAACCTGTTAACACAGGCACATTTGAGACCTTTGCTTGGCTAAGCGGTCCCACTTTACATTAGTGGTGCTACTCCTGTGAGAAAAGTTATTCAGACAACTAAGTGTTTACCTGATTTTATTCCCTTATTCAGGTTTAGTTTCCATTAGCCTCTGGTTTGTGGTATCTTGAAGTTTTTGCATATGGAGTCAAGGTGGGATGGTTGTGATCTGGCAATCTTCATTTGCAGTACAAAACAAAATACACCACTGAACTACAAAACACATTGCAAAACAGATCAATGCCATAGGCCCATTTCTATTCTTAATCGTATAGTTGTTAAGAGTAATTGCATTGAAGGCACCCATTTTTTATACCACTGTAAAACCAGGGTATATGAGATTCTGTATTACCAGGATACTTGCATTTTCATGTAATGGTATTTTGCTTAGGGGAGGCAAAGCATGACTAAATGTGGACAGGAGCTATAACACTTAGGCTTGGGCTACAGTAGGAAGTTATTTCATAATAAGGCCCTCTTATTTTGAAATAAAAAGTACCCTTATTTTGAAATAACAAACAGAGCGTCTACACCACAAAGCCCATTATTTTGAAATAAGGGGCTGGTTATTTCAAAATAACGCCTGCTTTCCTTGGAGAATAAGTTATGTTGTGATTCATTTCAAATTTAGTTATTTTGAAATATTTTCCTACTGTAGACAAGCCCTTAATTATTTAAGTAATAGCAGAATCTCTGGTCGTATAATATTTGTAGGTCTATTGTTGCATTTGATTAAACTTTTTATCCAGATTGTTTAAAGCATTTTCTACACAATTATATTTATTATTCATTTATTTGAGAGGCAAGAACAACAAGTTTCCTTTACATTCAGTACTGCTGTAAACAGGGACTGAGATAAATGCATTGATGAGAACAAGGCCACCCTATTGTCAACAGGAGAAGAGAAGAGGCTAAGAGACTTTATCTTTACACGTTGGTATTTCAGGAGCACTGACATGGGTATTTCATCCAACATCTACTTTTACAGAGCCTTTTGAATAAAAAGGAACAATTAAGTAAATGTTAAACAAAGAATTCCAGTGAGCCCTCCAATGTACATAGCTTCTGCCCTGCTTTTCAACCAAGATTTGCTGCTTCTCTGCTTCTTTTAAATTATTAATTTAATAGTAAAATGTTTGGGTATATATACATTTCAGGATCATATTATACTTGTGGAAGGTAAAAGCTGAGGTCATGCTACATGTTGTCTGCCTTTGAAAATTCATGTAAGCACTGATGTGTGTTTAAAAGAAATAGAATTGGAAGAAAAAAAGCATTGTGGAAATAATGGTTTCCATATTTTAAACATTAGACATCTAGGGTGTGTCTAGACTACACCTCACTGATGACAGAGAGATGTAGAGTAGGCACGTTGAAATTACTAATGAAGCCAGGATTTAAATATCCCATGCCTCATGAGCATAACCATGACCGCCATTTTTTTTCAAAACCGAGTTTTTTTCGGAAAAAAAAGGCAGTATAGATGCAGATCTGTCGAAAAAAACTTTATTTGACCGATCCTGTAAACCTCATTTTTTTGAGGAATACAGGATCTGTCGAAAAAGGCTTTATTTTCAACAGATCAGTATCTAGACTGCTGGTTTTTTTTTTTTGTTTTTTTTTTTTAACAAAACTTTGTTTAGGGGGAAAAAAAGGCAGCTATGTGTGTTAATGAGGTGTGGAATATTTAAATCCCGGCTCCATTATCAATTTCAACGTGCTTGATTTGCATCCCTCTGTTGACAGGACATTATATATAAGCATCTTCATTTCAGTGCTATTCAATACTCTCCTTTTATACCAAGGGGCTAGTCACAGTTTATCAGTGGAGCTGTGGATAATTTGTAATCTGTTTAATCTTTACTCTGAACTTCTTCACATTAGTGATTCTTGTTAAAGCAATTAAAATACACTGTCTCTGATCAATAGTATTTATCAAACTAGGCATACGTACCCTTCTCCATGGTTACTAATTTGTGTACCAACATGCCTTAATTTTGTCTAATTTTTACTAATCTATATCTAGAACTGCTTTTTCAGAAATACAGGCAGTCCCCGGGTTACGTACAAGATAGGGACTGTAGGTTTGTTCTTAAGTTGAATTTGTATGTAAGTCGGAACTGGTACATATTGTAGGGGAAACTCTAGCCAAACATTTCTCCAGAGCTCAGTTTTATTCTCCCACACCTCACTACCCTCAGTCCTTTATTCTCAAGCTGAGGTGTCTGCTGAGAGAAGCCGCTCCGCATCTCCCTGGTCTGCTGGAGGGGGTGCTAGCTTCATGTCTCCCTGGTCTGCTGGGGGGAAGCAGCTAGTGCGGGGTTGCCTCACCCCGTTTGTAAGTAGGGATCCGATGTAAGTCGGATCCATGTAACCCGGGGACTGCCTGTACTGTAATATAAGTCTGAAATATAACTGTAAGATTCCTTAAATTCTGGTCTTTTTCCAGGTTCCTGGGGATCTGGAGTGTAGACTACAGGCCTATACAGAGGGTGCTTAAGTCAATGTGAATACTTCCATTGTCTTCATTAGGTATGGGAACATGATCTAATACATCCCATTGGTGATCCATTGAAACATATTTGGAAAAAAAAAACCCATAAAGTTTCTGCAGCACTGTTGTGAAACTCAAGGCTGATTTACAAGAGAAAATTGAGTCAACTCAGCTTCATAATGAAAAATCCACACCCCTGAGAACAGTAGTTAAGACTGCCTAAGTGCCTATGTAGTGCTAGGTCAACAGAAGTATTCTTCCATCAATGTAACTACCAGCACTTGGGCAGTTAGATTACCTAAGCTGATGAGAGAATGCTACTCATTGGCCAAAATAGGGTCTACAGTGGAGCACTAAAGTGGTCAAGCCACAGATACTTCAGCAATTCATGGAAAGAGATCAGAGCAGCCAAGATTCAAACCACAGAAGACTTAAGAAATCAACATTAAAAAATAGCCAAACATTCCTTATGTAACTGGCATAGTTCTCATTGATTTGACTTGCAGCAAGCTAAATTTGATGCTTGGAGTTTCAGAATTGCATCCTAGACTTACCTGGTGCAGATTTAGAATAACAGTTATATCTTTTCCCACGGGTATCATTGCTAAACACTGTAAGTGGACCTCTGGGTCCCGTATCAGAGTAAGTTTTCATATCATGTTCTGTGTTAGACTGCTGTGATACATTATACTAATTTAATCCGTAGATCATGGAGGCATGGGTTACAGTGGTAGGATCAGTATCAGAGAAGGTTGGAAGCTTAAAGCCAAAAACAAAAGGGAAACACATGGGGCTACCATTGCAACCTGAAGAGATGGAAAAGGCTGCTGGTAGAAGCACCATTAAATTGCAGGACTTCATTCAGTTCAGCAATAGAAGTGAATTTCACTCTTTAGGTGCTTCTACTCTCTTTCAAAATCCTATAACTTTTGTCTACAATGGAATTTAGGCAACTCATTCTTATCTAAGACCATGTCTCAGATAATACACTCCAAGAAAAAAACATCACTAAGTAATCAAAAATAATATTGTAATAATAAGCCTATCCTAATGATAAGCTTGCAGGTCAAATATCTCTTTACCAGTGGTCATTTAGAAATGTAGTCAGGAACAGGAAGAACAAAGAAGTTTACAGCACAGAAAAGTTTCTAAAATGTACATCCTGATGATTTTCTTTGATTTTTCTGTGAGGGGTTCTTGTGTTTCCCCCTGACATGTAGAAAAACTTCTATGTATTATACACATTTTTCTAGTCTGAAGTATTGACAATTCTGTGCAATAAAAAAGGAGTCAATGGCCAGAAAACAATGACAGTTATAAAAAATGGCATGTTTCCATTTGTATTCTGTTTTCTGAGTTTTTAGCTTCAACTTCTGTCACATTTTTAAGCTTTTCATACAATGATGAGTATTAGTAACGTATTTTTTAAAAAATGTTGAGAGTTTCGTGCAATCACATGAATCTGGGAGGTAAAGCTCAGAAGCAAACACCAAAAATCATAAATGAAGACTGATATCATAAGAAGCTGATGACATTATAAGTACCGACTCCACGAGTGCTCTGGGACTGGAGTATCTACAAGAAAAAAAATAGTGTGTGCTGAACACCCACTGGCAGCCAACTTCCCAACTTTACCTTCCTTCCTCCTATGTCTCTGCTGGTGGACCTGCTTGTGGACCCAATGACCAACTCCTTCCCTACCCTCCCAGCACTTCCTTCCCTGCAAAAAGATCATTTGCAGCACTCCGGCAGCTCCAAGACGGAGGAGGAGGAACTGGATGCACTTGGGGTTGGAGGTAGGGTGAGGATGGGGGCTTACAGACTGGGTAGAATGGTGACTAATGGTGGTGGGGCAGTGGTGGGCTTTGAGGGAAAGAATAGAATGGGAGCAGGACATAGGGAAGAGGAGAGTAATGCACATCCTCAGCTAGAGGGGAAGTCATGCTTATGTATTAAATGGAATGTCCATTGACTATTCAATTAGTTAATAAGGGCACTTCCTTCCCATCCTGCTGTTGCTACATTTCCAAAGCGGAAGTGCCGTGGGGCATTCTGCCTTTGAAATGTACAAAAGCCCCAGCAGGGGCTCTTGTGCTTTTCAAAGATTGAATCACTACATGGAATCTGGAGCCAGTGGGGGACTCGGAGTCCCCCACTGGCCCCAGGCTCCATGCAGTGCTGCCACTTAGAAATATTCAAAAGCCCCAGCGCCCCTCCCCTGCCCCCTCCCACAGAGCTGGAGCTGGGGGAACCAGCTTTTAAGCCAGCTCCCTGCAGTACCCCATCCTATTCCCTCCCTTTCTGCCTCTTTTTGATAGAGGCAGAAAGAGGTGGTGGGGGGGGGGGGGGAGTGACTAGTTGACTAGTGAGTCGACTAGCCAATAAGCTTTTGCTTATTGGATCGTCGTCTAGACAATTAGTTGCTTACATCCCTACTATGTATAACAAATGAGAAAGATGAACACACTGTCACCGAGACTCTAGATAGTACTTAGTCTTTCCATGAGTGCAGGGAACTGGACTTAATGACCTTTTGGTGTCCCTCCGAGTTCTTTTATGTTATATCATTTATTTAGTATTTATCACACTCATCAGCAATCAGTGAGGTATGTGCAACATGAAACACTCCTAATGAGCCATTTTGGTCCCACTTATGAAACATTTACAGAATAACAGGATTATAAGAAATATCTCAATTTTGCTTCAGAATAGCTTGTTTCTTAACAAACTCCTTGCTTTGATGTGTTTTCTCCTGCTTCTTCTGTGTCTATAAGGGTTAGCTTGGTTTTTGTTTTTTTTTCTCACTGCTCCAGTGGAGATGGATCAGGCCACCCTGATTCAGCTGTACCGTTTTGGGCCTGAAGCCAAGTTTCTCAGCTAAGTCTGATTTTAAGGGAATTTATTTTCTCTGCTATCTGCTATTCTGTTTTCCAAATCATCAGGCTGTTTCTTGTCATACCTTCACAGCCACTCTCTGAGCCTTTGCCAGCTTCCTAATTTTTCAAGGAAATCCTGGCAGCAAACCTCTCTAACCTCAGACTTTTGACCTAAGCTACCAATGTGTGGGCTACGTCTACATTGGCATCTCTTTCCGGAAAAGGGATGCTAATGAGACAAGTCGGAATTGCAAATCCGCGGGGGATTTAAATATCCCCACGGCATTTGCATTTACATGGCTGCCGCTTTTTTCCGGCTTGGGGATAAGCTGGAGAAAAGCGCCAGTCTAGACGCAATTCTCCGGAAAATAAGCCCTTTTCCGGAGGATTTCTTATTTCTTACTTTCAAGTAGGAATAAGAAATCCTCCGGAAAAGGGCTTATTTTCCGGAGAATCGCGTCTAGACTGGCGCTTTTCTCCGGCTTATCCCCAAGCCGGAAAAAAGCGGCAGCCATGTAAATGCAAATGCCGCGGTGGATATTTAAATCCCCCACGGATTTGCAATTCCGACTCGTCTCTTTAGCATCCCTTTTCCGGAAAGGGATGCCAATGTAGACGTAGCCGTGGAGTTTCTAGGCCTCCGGGCAATGTGGTGCTGAAGCTGCGACAGTGACTTTGAGCAGATCAGAGGAATAGGAACGCTGGACCCATTTAAGCAGTCTGCAAAGAACACAGTTGCCTGAAATCCCTGGTGTCTGAAGCTAATTAATGTTAAGAAGTTGATCGATTGTTATTTAATTGTAGATATGGAAAAAGCAAACTAACAAAATCCCTTGGCTGATCGCTGACTGCATTGCCAATATGAAAATCTCAGATTCATTGCTGGACTGGTATTCCCATTAGTATAATTTATTGTGCAAGCTGCCCCTATATCTAGGGAGTGAGGACACTACACTGCTCTTCATGACAGAATAGTGTGACTTACTTCCATACTTTCTTCATTTAATCCTATCTCAGGAGGTGGAATGCAGCTTGCTCTGACACTGTGTCACCTGCCGTGGAGGCAGGAGAGCAGCATAGAAAATCATGTGCACTTCCAGCAGAGTCAACTGCTTTGTTATTAATGACCCACAAGTGACAGAAGACAGAGCATTACTGTTGGGTGCAGGGAGACCTGTGTTTTTGACACTCATAGTGCCTTCTGGCAGGGCAACCATGTACAGGTTCAGCTCAGGAACTGTCAGACTTGATTATCTTATATGAGGACAGATGAGCAATTAGCCAATACTAGCCTCTGGGACTTCTCACGGAGGAAAGAATAGAACAATGAAATGTGATTCCATCCACCCCTACCATAATCCCTACTGAGTCAATGAAATATTACAGTCAGTGGAATTGAAGCCTGCTGGCAGAAGTTAGAACCATCACGGAAAATTGACCTCTGTCTTTTTTCAAGTGAAGATCATTAATCAACAAAATCAACTCTGCCTCTCTGCTGTCCCGGGACTGGAAGCCAGATTGCAAAGGGTCAAGAAAGACTTAGGACTCCGTTTGACACTGGAGGAGATGTCACAACCTGCTCACTCATCTATGGATGACTAGAAATAGGGTGGTAACTTGAAGAATGTCTGTATTCAGAGAAATTTATTGAGGGGGAGGCTAACAGCTTGTCATGTGATGAAGATGGGCATTCTGCCCTCACATAAGAAAGCTATACCTTATTTTGCACACCACCACCAGTGACTACTGCCCCTGCTTCACTTCTTGTGTGTCTGGAAAGTCTCATGAGAACTTAGCAATTAATACTGCACATAAGGTTAAAGAGGAAAGTATTGTAACACAGTTACCTAAATACCATGAACAGGTGCATATTCTGACATAATTTAGAGGACTAATTAAGATCCCAGACCCTGCTGAATCTGTATAGGGACTCTGTCATCATCTAGCGTACTTTCCAGAGAATGGGTGTGTTGGAAATGGCACCATGGAAGACCATTCTGGTTCTGAGTGCAGACCAGCTCTATTTCAGGGATCTGTGTATTCTGGAGTTGAACATTGTCACATTACTATAGAGCACTGACCACTGAACAGACTGCTCAATATCTGTATCTCTTTGTGTCCTGTACATCCCTTAGCCAAGCACCCTAGTTACAATATATAGAAATTACCAAGCAAGACCAAAACTTTTATATTGGGTAAGGTTTTCAAAGGAAACTAAAGAAGATAGCAGCAGCCCTGTTTTGGTTCCAGGGGTTGGGAAGCTCCAACCCCAGTGGCAGCCAGGAAGCTCTGGCCTGGGCTGTGGAGCCAGGTGTCTGTGGAGCTCTGCCCAGATTTAGTGGCTCTGATTGTGGCACTTCAGCCCCGGCAGTAGGGGGGCCAGCTACATCTAGAGAGCCCGAGGGGCTCGTGCAGCAGCAGGGGCAGGCTAGAGCTCTAGCTCAGGCTATGAAGGGATGCAAATCCCCTCAGAACCTTCTGTGGTTCAGCAAATCCCTTCAAGTCCAACCTGCACCAAAATGACTTTTTAAAGCAATGGATTCAGGTGTCTGACTTCAACTTGAAGCTCATAGGTGCTCAAGTACTTCTGAAATGATCACACTATTTTCCCACTGCACCATTGCCTCACCCAGCAGAACAATAACAGGAAATCTGGAAATGGCAGAGGTGCTTAATGACTCTTTTCGGTTTTTATTAAGAATCTTGATGGTGACAGGATGCCTAACACAGAGAATGCAAGTGGTAAGGAGGTAGGTTTAGAAGTTAAAATAAAAAAAGAGCAAGTCAAAAATTACTTAGAGAAGTTAGATGTCTGCAAGTCACCAGGGCCTAATGAAGTGCATCCTAGAATACTCAAGGAGCTGATAGAGGAGATATGTGAACCTTTAGCTATCATCTTTGAAAAGTCATGGATGTTGAGAGAGATTTTAGAAGACTGGAAAAGGGCACATATAATGCCCATCTATTCAAAGGGAAATAAAGAACAGCCCAGGAAACTACAGACCAATCAGTTTAACTTCTATGCCTGGGAAGATAATGGAGCAAGTAATTAAGGAATCCATCTGCAAACATCTGAAAGATAATAAGGTGATAGGTAACAGCCAGCATGGATTTGTAATGAACAAATCATGTCAAACCAATCTGATAACTTTCTTTGATAAGTTAACAACAATTCTTGTGGATAAGGAAGAAGCGGTGGACATGGTATATCTAGATTTCAGTAACCCATTTGATATGGTCACATGACCTTCTTATCAATAAATTAGGGAAATACAACCTAGATGGGCCTATTATAAGGTGGGTGCATAACTGACTGGATAACCATTCTCGGAGAGTAGTTATTAATGGCTCTGAGACATGCTGGAAGGGCAAAACAAGTAGGGTTCTAAGGAGACTGTTTTGGGACCGGTTCTGTTCAATATCTTCATCAACGATTTAAATGGCATAGAAAGTATGCTTATTCAGTTTGCAGATGATACCTTGCTGGAAGGGGTTGCAAGTGCTTTGAAGGATAGGGTCAAAATTCAAAATGATCTGGACAAACTGAAGAAATGGTCTGAGGTAAATAAGATGAAGTTTAATAAAAACGAATGCAAAATACTCCACTTAGGAAGCAACAATAAATTTCACACATATAGAATGGGAAATGACTGTTTAGGAAGGAGTACTGCAGAAAAGGATCTAGGGTTCACAATGGACTATAAGCTAAATGACTCAACACTGTGACATTATTGAAAAAAAAAAGAAACATGATTCTGGGATGCATTCTCAGGAGTGTTGTGAGCAAGACCTAAGAAGTCATTCTTCTGCTCTACTCTGCACAGATTAGGCCTGAGTTGGAGTACTGTGTCCAGTTCTAGGCACCACATTTCAAGAAAGATGTGGAGAAATTGGAGAAGGTCCAGCCAGAGAAGAGGAAAAAAAAATGATTAAAGGCATTTCCTAAACTATGGGCCACGGCCCGGTACTGGGCTCCGGGAAGCAGGGCTGGATGGGGGACATAGAGAGGAGAAGCGGGGGAAGGGGGAGGAAGGGTGGAGCGAATTGTCCGGCGGAAAGTGAGACTGACCTGGGCACATGAGTGAGTCTGGCCCAGGGGATTCCATTTTGCCCCCTCCCTACTCTCTCTTCAATAGTTGCGAACTGCCTGGCTGGCAGACGCACTCACGCAGCGTGAGCACATCTACCAGCCAGGCAGTTTGCAGCTATGGACTGATACACCTAATAATAATAAAACTTCCTTACTTAGAAAATATTGGCCATTTTACAATTTGTTTCCTGGACAGAACCCTCAAATACCGGGCTGACTGGTACAAAACCGGACATCTGGCAACCCTACCCCTCCTTGCACCATCCCTCCTAGCCAGATATCCTACCCCCAATCTGCTCCTGCTCCTGGAGTACCCATGTAGCACCAGGTCCCCCAAGCCCTGACCTAGGCTGGGGGGAAGATGCAGCTGGGTGAAACACTGAATATTTATTCATTTTTAATTCTTTTTTTATATGCATTTATATTTTTGGGCTGCAAAAAACAGTACTGAAAAAAAACGGGTTCCAACTAAAGTAAAAAGTTTGGGAAACCCTTGTCTAGCCAGCTTTCTATCCATTCCATTTATCCAATCCATATTCCCTTAACTTGCTGGCAAGAATATGGTGGGTGACTGTATCAAAATCTTTGCTAAAGCTGGCACTGGGGGCTTTGGGAGGACCAGAAACAACTTATCTGAATATTCATCATTTGTGTAATGAATATGCAAATGAATGTTATAGGTCCTCCAAAAGCTCATGAATGGATTTACTGGTTCTCTGTCAGCCGATGGTCAGGGCAGTGCGTGTGTTATACACCCGAGTCTTCAACTGCTGGGATACAAGGTCCTGTCGCAACGGGCGGCCTTAGGGAAGACCGATGGGCGCCCCGAGAAGTTTAACATCCCTGTCTTTAACTGCTAGGACCAGGATCCTGTCGCGATGGGCAGCCAACAGGCTGACAGACACCCCAGAACTTACAGGGAGAGCTTATTACACCTCAGATTTTGACTGCTAGGATACATGATCCCTTTGCAGCGGGCAGCCTAGGGAAGGCTGAGAGATGCCCCATGGATCTGTCCTCTGGAAGCGACATGATCCAAATGCCCAGCTCTGCCTGTATCTGTCCCTTATGACCGGCTGTAGTTCTTTTAAATTGTGCTTGGTTCTGTTACAGCAACCAAAGGAGTCAGGTTAATACTTAACCAGTTACAGGTTTATTAAAAAGGCTTATAAAGCATGTGGTTACAATGGCTATTGCTCTACTTCTTAACTGCTAGCAAATACGGATCTTAAAATGGTTACAAAAGAAAAGGAAGATAGGAAATAAAGGTACCAAGTGACAGCTTAATCTTTAAAGAGCTCTGATACCATGTATATACTTAAACAAAGGACACATCCAGGTACAATTTTTACCCCCTTCTGTGCCTCTCGACTCCAGCAGGTCAGGCCAGGGTCGGTCCCTCAATTACTCGGAAAGACAAATACGAGGTGGGCGTCCCCATGGAACCTCGGGAGGTCAAACACCTAACCTGGCCAGCAGGTAGATGGCAGATCGGTGCTCAGAGTGAGTGTGCTGCTCGATCCATCTTTATACCCCTAGGGGCCCGTATCCGCTTTCTTATATAAGATGCCAAATTGTACCGGTCCGTTTTTGTGGCGCCAGTTCTTACAAGGGAGTTTCAAATAATTTACACTTGTAAGAGAGAGAGAGAGAACTAAATTAGGAGTACTGGACATTCTTTGCTGGGTGGGAGAATCCCCCCCCCCTCCGGACGAGTGTGTGATCATATCAATATGGGTTTCAGTCAAGGGCACTCCTCAGCAGACTCTTGGTCAGCGATTAACTCGACCACCTTCTTATCTCTGCTTACAGTTGTCCAGGGTCACTTGTGAGCTGGCATATCTGAGCCTCCTGTCAAGGCTTCAAAGACTATGCTGATCTTACTGCTCTGTGTCCCCTGTATGCTTCCAGGCAAGCAAAGATGGATGTTACAGGGCGGGGTTCATGTCTGGCTACATCCCTGTGTCAAAAAGTTTGGGAACCCCTGGTCTAGAGTACATGACCTATGAGGGAAGACTGAAAGAACTGAG
Source organism: Pelodiscus sinensis (assembly GCF_049634645.1). Taxonomy (NCBI): domain Eukaryota; kingdom Metazoa; phylum Chordata; order Testudines; family Trionychidae; genus Pelodiscus; species Pelodiscus sinensis. The sequence goes on from NC_134712.1 coordinate 153,565,743, forward strand.
TTTAGTTTAGAAAAGAGAAGACTGAGAGGGGACATGATAGAGGTTTTCAAGTATCTAAAAGGATATTACAAGGAGGAGGGAGAAAAATTGTTCTCCTTGGCCTCTGATGATAGGACAAGAAGCAATTAAATTGCGGCATGGGAGATTTAGGTTGGACATTAGGAAAAACTTCCTAACTGTCAGGGTGGTTAAACACTGGAAGGAGGTTGTGGAAAATTAATCGCTGGAGATATTCAAGAGCAGATTAGATAGGCATCTGTTAGGGATGATCTAGAAGGTGCTTGGTGCTGCCGTAGGACCGCTCAAGGTCCTTGTTTTCAGAAATGATAGAACATTTTTAGTTTTGTTTTTGTTTTAGTTCAGCCTGAGGCAGACAGCCAATATGGATAATTTCAGCCTAAATGTTTTAAGTATGGCAAAGTGATAAGTACCTGAAAATAAGATTGTATAATGGAAAGTGTTGGGCAAGCTTATAATTGGAGAGTCTGTCCCTCTTGTATAATAATCTTTCTCTGACAAATTTTCCCTACCATTCCCCTCTAAAATATTCCAGTGATTTGCTGTGACAATTTGGGAGGTATGCCTTTGTCAGCCATTTGTTTTGTGAATGCACACTTGTCTTTCAGTCTCCACTTTGAATGTTACCTGAAACATATGGTTTTCAGCATTTCTTTTCAAAGAAGTGTTTTATTGGACAAACTATATCTGGCAAGCTCTGACAGCAATTAAAGGCCATCAGCACTGATTGGTTTCACCCTATAGGTACAATACGTTTGCTTCCACCAGGTTCATTAACTTTGAATGACTTTCTGGATGGGGCCTAGGAAGGAGAAAGGAATGGTTCCTTAGCAGAAATGCAGGGATGGGAAAGGTATGACAAGCTGTTTTAGAATAGGAATGCTATTTTAACCAAGAAAGCCATATCATGGCCAGTAAACAGAAAATCCATGTGAGAAGGAGGAAGCAGGAGGGACTTAGAGCCCTGAAACAGGCTGAGGTTAACTAGTCTCACACATGTGGTGGGGAAACCCAATGGGATTGAAGTCAAGATTTAATGCTTTAACCCACGTCTGAAACTCTTGTGCTTTGAGACTGACGCGTTTGTAGAAGAAATTCCTTTGCTTAGCCTTATTTACTGATGGGTTGACACTGAAGGGTGTAACTAGAAAACGAGTGCTCCCAAAGTCAGTAGAATATGTATGCGAGAATGCCTTGTCTGAGCAATGGTGAACAGCAATGGGGAAGGCTGAATCACTCATTCCAGAGTCTAAGCAGCCCAATATTGAGGTCTCACTTGTCCAAAAAATGTGTCAGATAGAAGACGAAAAGTGGGTTCACTTGAGACAAAGGTGATCAGTCATTGTCCAGCACTAGGGAGTTTAGAATAACAGATGATAATCTATTCACGCTGGAATGGACCAGATTCATGTCTCCAAAAGTTAGGAACTGATAACACTGCTTTACGATAGATATAATATAGCCTAAAAAGGTGCTTTGCAAGCTTCCATAAGTAGCTGTTCTCACATACCTCAGTCCAGCCCTTGAATTCTGTACTTATCCATCACTTTTGTCTCTTGTGTAGATAATTCTGTATACACTTAAAATGCAGATAGATACCATCAAAAGCTAAAAGAGGAAGCACAGGAAAATTGACATTATTTATTGACATTATTATTTGTCCGTTATTTATTGATATTATTTGCCTAGATCTGTGCTGTAAGCAATTTTGCCTAAACAATAGCCATTAGAAGCTATTTGTAGTCTTTCCCAATCAATGTCATTAAGCAATGTTAATATGGTGACTTCATAAAAACTCTGTTTTCCTACTTGCTCCATGATTACTGAAATTTTAATGTTCATTTTTATAGTTAATTAAGTTGGTACTGTGACTCTGTGGTATATGAAGGCTATTATACTCAAAGCTATAGATCATACCTTGTTGTGACTAGTTGACTTAAGTTTGGCATGTTATTTAAAATGACAACATACACAGTAGGATATATACAATAAGATATACACAATTCATGCTGATTGGACAATGACGAAATTATGCGACCACAGAGAATGAGGTTTCAAAGTGCAAGTCATCCCCCACTTAGGACTACATTAAGCCTATTGGTTCACTCTTGCTCTGCACTGCCCAAAGAGAAGTCCTGGGAAGGAATTCAGGCTTTCTATTCTTATCTTTTCCTCAGAGATAAATGTTTTTCCACCATCCTTTTACTAGGAAATTACTTATCACTCCTGGTCTCTGAGTCCTGTCAGTTCCATACACTCTGCTCACCTGATTGATATTAAATATACAGGTCCTGTTCTTTCCCCAGGCCTGAGACAGGCAGTTATTCCTGAACTTCCCTCTGAGACTCCCTTTAGTACAGGGGTGGGGAACCTAAAACCCAGAGAGCCTGCCCCCATATTGGGCAGCCCACGCTGGTGCTCTAACCTCCTCACCACTGCATCACAAGGCTGGAACACACACAATTTATTAGGCTAGGGCCCTCTAGGCTCTTGTGTGCTTCTCACATGTGTACAACCCCTGACTGACATTTCTGGTTCCCCACCTCTGTAAGTAGGTATTTCGTACTGAAGACATTGGTGATGGTTACTGCAACACTATTCTGGGATACCGGAGTATCCCGAAATAGCTATCCCCCATCTTAACAGCAAGCCCGTTATTTTGGGCTTGCTATTCTGACAGCCTTGTAAACCTCATTTCATGAGGAATAAGGGATGCTTTGGAATAGCGGGTTATTTCAAAGTTTGGTGCAGCGTAGACATTGCCAAATTATAAAATAAGCTATTGAAATAAGATTAAAATAAGATATGCAATTTGTGTAGCTCAAATTGCATACCTTATTTCGAGCTACTGTGCAGTGTAGACACGCCTCTAATGGGCAGATTAACAGAACAATTTGAAGATACATTCCACAAATCAGAGCTCTGATTAACCTCCTTTCTGTTGCCACTTACAATGAAATGTGTCTCTCTCTTTTCTGGAGACAACCATATTATCTTATACATTTAACTCAGCTGGTGTTACTGCACATGTTTCAAAACACAGCTTCAGTCTTGAGCAAGCTTACTGTAATACCTTCTGGCTCAGACACAGGGAAAACCTTTGGCTCATCTAGCAGAGCTGTTGTTCACCATAGGAGTCTCAGTTTTAGTCTTAGGTACAATAATGATCAGGATCTGAATGCTGCCGTATGGGGCCTCCAATAATTGGTTAAGTCTGGTGTATTGTCTGGTTGCCAGCTGAAAGACACAACAGCATCTGGTGCCATCACACTGCCTACCCAGGAGGGCTGTTTTGTAACTGGCAAAGTAATATCTATAAGAAATGAAGTCTTCATGGTTTGTTTATCAAGAGATTGACAATTTGTGCCGTGCTTGTTACAAAGATACACACATACATGAAGAAGCAGCCCACACTGAAATAAGTTGGCCTTTTTAGAGACTGCTCACTTGTGCTCATGGTTATAAAACTGTTTTGTGCAAGAGAGCAGATGGAAATCATTTACACATCTGTGCAGCAGAATCTCAAAATGAACTGGGCATAGTGACTGACATTTGGCTGACTATTGGTTGCTGTCTTTGGAAGTTACTTTCCAAGACAAACTACATATTGTCAGACATCTGCACACTGTGGGTTTAAAACTATGCAAAGCTACAGAAATGCATAAAAAGATGCCTGGGGTACATTTTTCACATCAAATGATAAGACTTTGTCACAAATGAGGTGCTTTGCAACAGAGCAGGATAAGAACCATTTGATGTTCAAATCAAGAGAAAAAAGTGGGGATGGCTAGGCCACATTCTCAGAAAACCATCTTCCAGTATAGTCTGTCAAGCTCTCACATGGAACCCACAAAGAAAACACAAAAGAGGAAGACCTCTGACAACGTGGAGAAGATCTACTGAGATTGAAGGACGACAATTGGGGTACTCCTGGAGTCAACTAGAAGTTTTGTCTCAAGATAGAGTGAAGTGGAGGAGACTTGTAGATGACCTATGCTCCACTTGGAGTACATGGGTTAAGTAGTAGTAGTAATGCTAGATAATAGTAGATCAGTTGAAACACCTGATTTACTCGTAGCTCTTTCAAAAGGAATAATTACATGCTGTCAGTGGTCCTGAAGTAATCAGTGTGAACAAGTAATCAGTGTGAACAATTGATCACCAGAAAACTTGAAAGTAAATGTTCAGTAGCCATGTACTTCCTTAGGACTAGCTTCATAATAGCCTTCCCAAATAGCCCTGAAGTTTGCATTTGAGAACTCTAAGATCCTGGGACAATGGAAAGGACTTTTTGCCCAACATGACACTGGGTAACATTTAAAAAAATAACACAGATGGTTATCACAAAGTGGTATCTGAGATATATCCCAGAAGTGCCACTCAGCTCTAGCACTAACAAATTCTGGCATCTTGTGGCAAATCACTTAAAGGACACTTATTACATTTTTAATATGTATTCTTACTTTGTTACTCATTCTGTGGAGAGAGAGAGAGACCCCATTAGGACTCCTATGTTCTATCTTAGCTCTGCAAAGAGAGTGGGGTCTAGTGGGTTACAGCAAGAGGCAGATACATTTCAACAGTCTATAAGAACATCAAAATAGCCATACTGGGTCAGACCAATGGTCCTTCTAGCCCAGTATCCTGTCTTCCAACCGTGGCCAATGCCAGGTGCTTCAGAAGGAATAAATAGAAGAGGCAATCATGATGATTCATCCCCTGTTGTCTATTTTGTTTGTTTTAAATCTGCTGCCTATACCTTTAATTGAGTCTGCTTCTTGTGTTATGTTAGTGAAGGAATGAATAACATTTCCTTATTCTATTTTTGCACTTCAGTCATGATTTTCTAGACCTCTAACATCACTCCCCACCCTTTAATAATTTATTTTCCAAGCTGAAAAGTGACATTCTTGTTAATCTCTCCTCATAGGGAAGCTGTTCCCTACCCCTAATTATTGGTGTTGGCCTTTCTGTTCCTTTGCCTTATCTATTCCTTTCCTGATGATTTCCAGTATTCTGTTAGCTGTTTTAGTTTTTAGACTGCCACTGCACATTGAAGAGAGATTTTCAAGGAACTATCTACAAGGATTCCAAGATCTCTTTCTTGAGTGGTACCAGCTATTTTAGAACCCATAATTTTTGTATGCATAGTTAGGATTATATTTTCCCATATGCTTTATTTTGCATCTTTCAACACTGAATTCCATTTGCACTTTGTTGCCCTATCACCCAGTTTTGTGGGATACCATTGTAACTTTGCAGTCAGCTTTGGATTAGCACTGATAACCCCCTTTCAAGAATAAATATGAAAAGTTTAACAGCAGTGGGCCAAATGAAAATCCCAGCAGCACAACATTCATTCCTATTCCCTCCCACACCTATTGTTTAAGTGGAGTACCCAGCAGTGTTTTCAGAATGCTCTAATGATCCTTCAGTTACTTGAATGCCCAGCCTTTTGTTATTTTTAATCACCTGCCTCCCTCTTTTATTATAAACTCCCATCTCCAAAGGAAAAGCTGTACACAGTTCAAACTCTTGCATTTAAGAACTGCCTCTGGAGTCAGGGCATGGGCTTTAAGCAGACCTCATGTATGAAATCCAAATTTGGGGCAGGGATCTGCCCCCCAAACCCTCCATAATGGTGCCCTTGTGATCTCACATTCCCTATATATAAAACAAGAAATAATTGTTCTGGTTTGGTTGTGTGAGAACAACTTGTTGGTCCCCTGGAAAAAATGTATGAGACTGCCTGGCTCTGTGTTCCCAGAATTGGTGGGGCTTTGAGCTGAAGGGGTGGGGCTGAGGGCAGCCAGCCCTCAGCACCACCCAGAGACTGCCTCTAACCTCCTCTGCCAGTCCTGAGAGCCTCCCAGGTTGTGCTACTCTCCTGCAGTGATTTAAAGGGTCTGGGACTCCAAGCAGCAGCCTTGGGTGCTTTTTAATCATTGTCCCCAGAAGCAACTGCATCATTCACCTCCTCTGTCATGGACTAATTCAAAAGTCATTTAGAGGGAAGAAAAAAAAGAGGGAAGGGAATCATTGTTATAGTCACTTCTTATGAAAATACTGAGAGTGAAACTGAGACTAAGATTTTGCATTATAATATTTTGGAAGCCACAACTCATCTTTGTTTTACTTTTAACTGAAACTAGGCAAATTGTTTGCAAAAATATATTTACTATAAACAGACTTTTAAAAGGATTTATTTGTCTTTCATACCTTTTAGTTCTTTTATGCAATCATATTTCAGCCAATGAATTGCTCACAAATTGTTTGATTTAATTGTTTATTTGAATATATAATATTTATGTTGTATGTATCCTCTTATAAGTAGTGTGGTATTGTTTCTGTTGCCTAACTGGATAATGTACATTTTATAAATAAGAAGAATGCCTGAACAAATCATTGGACATTTGATTGGCTCAGGAAGAAGATAAGGGCTACGTCTAGACTGGCCACAAATTCCGGAAAAGGGATGCAAATCAGGTAAGTCAGCATAGGGAAATCCGCGGGGGATTTAAATATCCCCCGCGGATTTAAATAAACATGTCCGCCGCTTTTTTTCCAGCTGGGGAAAAAAAGCGTCTAGACTGGCGCGATCCTCCGGAATAAAGCCCTTATTCAGGTAGGAATAAGAGATCCTCCAGAAAAGGGCTTTATTCCAGAGGATCGCGCCAGTCTAGACGCTTTTTTTCTGGCTTTTCCCCAAGCCGGAAAAAAAGCGGAGGACATGTTTATTTAAATCCGCGGGGGATATTTAAATCCCCCGCGGATTTCCCTATGCTGACTTACCTGATTTGCATCCCTTTTCCGGAATTTGTGGCCAGTCTAGACGTAGTCAAGGAGTGTTTAGGACATTATTAGGTGATTCAAGCTGAGGGTTAAACAGCCTGCCCATTCCTTATATTTTTGTGACACACTCTCTTCTCTAGAAACATTATTCCAATAAAATTTACAGGTAGGTAATAAAAAAGGGTTGTGAATAGTACAGAAATGAATCTGTAGAATTTACAGTACATTATTTTTCCAAAACTGCATTTGAATAGTTCTGCTAAGGGCCAAAATACATTTTGTAGTATAAACAGCTCTTCCTGGATACTTATAAAAAGTAACAATTGACAGAAAATTTGAGATGAAAAATCTCCGGAGGCAACTCTGAGTCAAGTAACTAGTCAGACAGCATTAAATTAGTTATATTTTTGATTTGCTTGTTACAGGACTAAAATGGAGATCAGTACTTTCCCTAAAAGTATGGTAGGGATTGTGTTAAAAAAACCAAACAAACCCTGTAGCAATTTATTGAACTATTAAATTAATTTTTAGTTCCCATTAGAAATCCCATTCCTAACAGACTGAGAGAGGCCCATAAAATTCCTAATGTCCCTAATACCAGAAACATCTGCCAGAGCCATGAGTCATGAGCCACTTTTGTTAAATTAGTTGAAAAGCTGAGGAGTCTGAACTTCATCAACCCAAAATCTCTCAGAGCTTATCTGCACTTCAAACACTATGGCAGCACAGCTCTAGCTAATGGAAATAGTTCTCCAAGGGTACATCGACACTACAGAGCTTTTTTTTTTTTCAGAAAAACGCCGTTTTTCAAAAAACCTTAAATTACATCCACACTGTAATCGCATTCTTTCAAAAGAAAATCGAAAGAACAGAGGGTTTTTTTTCTGGCATTGGTAATTCTCTTCTATGAGGAAGAAGCCTTTTTCAGAAAGAGCTCTTTCGAAAAGAGGTGTGTGGATGGGAAAGAGGGAGTTCTTTCGAAAGAAGAGGAAAATGCACAGGTGCCCTGGTGGCCTCTCCATCCATAGTAATCACAGCTTAAATGAGAGAGAGTATCCACACTGGATGTACGCTATCTTTCAAAAAAGCAAATAGCTTTTTCAATTTGCTCTGGCAGTGTGGATGCGCTCTTTCAGAAGACTTTTTTTGGAAAATCTCTTCCAGAAAGGCTTCTTCTGCAACAAGCCTTCAGTCTAGATGTAGCCCCACTGGCATAGGTAATCCACCACCCCAAGAGGCAGTAAATTGGTAAATGGAAGAATTCTTAGCTAGTCTCAACTACAACCCTTAAGAGTGTAGATTTTCCATACTTCTGAGAACTGTAACTAGTTAATCTATTTTTCTTGCACAGAACAGCCCTCTGTGTAGTAGATCATTTTAAAGTGACAAAGTTGTGGTGAAGAATAAGCAGAAAGGTATTATACAAAATACAAATCTAGGGCCAGTGCCTGATTAAAGACCACTGGAATTAATAAAAAAATATTTCAGGGTATGTCTACACTAGCTTGTGAGTTTGAGCTAGGTAGGGTAATTAGGGCAAGCGGAGTAGCAAATGAAGCCCGGGATTTAAATATCCCAGGCTTCATTTGCATGTTCCCGTGCGCCGCCATTTTTAAATCCCCCTTAGTCTGAACTCCGTGCCCGTGGCTACACGCGGCACGGAGTAGGTAGTTCAAATTAAAGATCCTAATTCGAACTACCGTTACTCCTCATGGAATAACCGTTACCATGACTCGATTGGGTAACTTCAGGGTTATTAAGCATTCAAGATTTTTTTTAAAATAGTTTTCCTATAGCACATGCATGGGAGATTTTTCAGGAACCTGAGTTACATATATTTGGAACTTTGTTTTTGAACTGTCAGAGATGACATTCTTAAATGGAAAGCAATTATGGCACTTCAATTAACAGAATGTTTTTTTTCTTCCTCCATTCTGCAGAACATTACAGTATATTAACACTTAAATTGTAAATGGAGATGAAAAGTAGAAATAGCAAAATGTTTTTCAAAACAAAGTATTCCAAAAAATATATTTGATTTGAGAATGGCAAAATCTTTTGTTTTGATATTTTGGGTCATAATAAAATATTTTGAAGTTCATGAATCAAAATATTTGGTTTCTTTTTGTGTGAACTGACCACTAAACACTTCCTTTTGATTTGCTTCAACATTAAACTGGATTTCCTTATTATGGTGAATTGTCTTCTAAGATGTGCACGTTTTGTGTAGTTTAGGAACTGATAACAAGATTTTCTCCTTTGGAGGAAGGTTTTTGGCTGAACTGAACGTCCTACGAAGCAAAGTGGACTCCCTTTTGACCAGGACGTCTGATGTATGACCAGGATCAAATGGTAGAGAATGGCAGAACTATAACCCATTTGAGGATTTAGCCAGTGTTTCCTGGGTCAGGGGTCATGGCAACCTACCCCACAAATGCCACCCGCCAGTGCTTTCTGGGGTTGGCAGAAGGTAAGGGGGCCACACAGCATAGCTGTTGGGTGCCATACGCCATGATGTTCCTGAGGCAGTCCTTCCCTCTTCTCCCTCCCATGCTCACTAAGGAAAACAACTGTCTCTGTTAGCCCTTTCTTTTTGATACATGTTCCATGCACTTCCCATTGTCCTAGCACAACCAAACCTTGACCTTGCTTTAAGTTACGATAAGAGGAAGATGCATACCAAATTTGGTGGTCCCAGCTTTTTACCATTTAGGAGGAGTTCTTGAACAGACAGAATCACAAATGAAAGGACACACAGACTAATGCACACATTTGCTAAAATATATAGCAGATTTGAGGCAGCATGCCACAATTGAGATGAATGTTTAATGGTCTTGAAAATAAATATTTTGGTTCAGTTCAAAAATTTTAAGTATTTCCATTTGGTTTGAGACAAAACCAAACAAAATATTTGGTTTTACAAAATTAAAAAAAAATGGAAAGTTTTTCATTTTGTGGAAACTGCATTTTCTGTCAAAAATCATTTCAATGGGAAACATGTGACTGACTCTAAAGAGCACAAACACTCAGCTCTGAGTGATTTTACTCAAATTTTAGGAAAAATTTGATTCATGCTGTGCTTGCTCCATGGATGAACACAGCCATTAGCATTGTGCCACCTCTCCTCACTGAAATGCTACTTTCCTGTTGTGAGGTAGAAGAATGAGTCTTCTTGAGGTGCAGCACATCTTGTCTATCTGACATGTATAGGTTAGTGAAACCCATCGTTTATGGGTCATCAAGAACAGTTTGTTAATCTGGAGCAACAGAAAAAGCATGCATTAGTCTTTATTCTACGGGATGATTGCTACAGCAGAACCACACTGTAACAGCTCTGTGTTTCTCATGTCCTACATAAATGTTTGGTTTAGTGCATTAATTAATTTTGATTTTTAAAACAAAACTATCAGCAATTTTATGAGTACCTGTACATAATTTCACTTTACAGTAAAATGCCATGGTGGCCTGTCCATCCCATGCCACGTATAGACACATGTGCACCAGCAGACACAATAAAATAAATACATATTAAATAATAACAATTAATGAATAATCCTGTTAGCTCCCTTTCCCAAGTGCCCAAGGAAAGAGATGACCTGTGCAGTGTGCCTAGAAAATTAACAAATCCAGACTTTGGAAGACCAGAGTGGAATTTAAGGATGAAATGATGGCTTTATTGAACTCAATGTAAAAACTCTCACTGATATTAGGGGAGCCAAGATTTTACCTATTATGCCACAGTATACTACATAGTTACTGGTTTTATTTTTCTCAGCTAGTAACCTATTTTATCAAGTTTTATACATTAGAAAGATTTGGATGGTTTCATGATTTGGTATCTCAGAGCTTATTTTCATTCAATTTCATCTTACATTCACGCTTCTGGTTACCTACATTTCAATCCACCATATCTTGCATTGGTTATTGCAAACATTAATGGTCAACTATTTTGCTGTTGTAAATGGACACAGTTCCATATCTTCAGTGACTTTTATAATTAGAGCCCTTGGTAGATATGAAAAATGTGGCTCCACATCCACTAGAAATAATGTTCATTTGATCTGCAATCTGCTCCTGTATTTATGTGTATCTGCAACTGCACTTCCACAGCTGCAAGTGGTTCTCACAGTGCCTTGCTCTGAGGAGGCACATATGTGTGGGTGCTGGTATGTTCTGGAGGTGCTTCTCCTGCTCAGCCTCCCCAGGTGCTCTATGAGTAGAAGAACAAGCACCCATTCCTTGACCGTACTACTCCGCAGAAGGGCCCCAATCCCTCTCCCTGGTAGGAGTTCCTGATGGGGCAAAGTGGGCAAGCATCCATGTAAAGCCCTTTTTGTAGTGTCCCCATCTGCTGCAATATCTGTGGATCTGCAGGGTTTCATTAATAATTTACAACAGCAGAAAATTTAGCCCTCATCCTGAATCTTTGAACAAAAGCACATAGAGAATAATCATATTTCTTTAAGGAGAGTTCCAGTTCTTCAGCTATTATCTTCAATGAAACTTACATATCTATAAAGGCTACAGGATCAAGGCATAAAGTGTGGGAGAGGGGAGACTGAAAAGAATAAGTATTACTGCATTCAGAGCAAGTAGACATGATCATAATACATTGAAAGATTTAAGAAGGTAGTTTTAGTTTTATCCCCATTAAAATAAAATAAGGCCATTTCTCTAGTATTTAAAAGCAGTCCTGAAATATTTTAGATTAGTGTTCTGCAAAAGTCAAGTGCAAGAGCAGAGGTATAGGTCTGCTATTGATATATTTAAAACTAAGTTCCCCTTTTGCCTTTGTTGAGGATCACAGTGATTAAAGTAAGATGAATATCCCTAGTAGCCATTTAGCAAAAATATCACCACCTATATCCATTAAAAATGGCATAAACTGTGCTGAAAACATATAAAGAATTATGCTGGAATGCCATCTGGGATTTAATGTTTCCCAAAGGCCAGTTTTTTGACAGCATTAACAATTCCCTGTAGAAAAATCTCAATGACTAATAATTTTCTATTCCTGTTTGATTCTATGCAAGATGGTATCCTATGGTATTACAGTAATTCCTCATACTACAGATGTGTTTCTGAAAATGTTTGTGCTAAGTGAAAACGTGCTATGTGGGGTCAATTTTCCCATTAAAAATAATGGAAAAGGTGAGGGTTAAGTTTCAGGTGGTGGTGGCAGCAAAGTAAATTTTTTGTTGGTGCTGGGTCGTCAGCCTCAACATTAGATATCTAGCAACACAAATTACCGTGGTTTGTTAAAACACAAAAATAAACAAGTGAGTGAGTGGAGGAGCGCTGTGACCACGTGCAGTGCCGGACCGAGCCATACTTGTGCCCTGGGCAACGGGTGGGCGGTGCATGCGTGGCCCCGCCCCGGGGTGCGCGGTGCCCCTTACCGCTTGAATCAGGCACCATAATTACCATAGGTTGGTGCCTCAGGCAGCTGCCTGGCTAGCACCCCCCTTAATCCGGCCCTGGCCACGTGTATGTATTACCACTGTTTTCACCAACTTATACTGCCGCATGACGTAGTCCACCATTTGATTATTTTTGTGTTATTTTGGGGATGGTCATGTTATTTGAAAAACGTTCCCTACAAAAAATTGTGCTATTGAGAAAACATGTTAAGTGGGCATGTGTTAAACGAGTAATTACTATATTACTATGCACATACTCTGGGGCATACAGTAGCTGTCACGTTTATCTGAGCAGGTTATTTGTTTTTGCAGAAGCTATGGCTATTTCTGCATTCCAGCTATTGATGGAAGAAATAAGTTTCTTGTTTACTATAATATAAGCCACTGCTTTGGCATGCCCTGCTGGTCTCCTCTGGAATTAGCTCTTTAGCCTCAGAGTGCTTTCTGCTGGCAGGTGTCTCACCCTGTTATTTTTCTCTGTCCCTCATGGCACTGCTCTGTGGCAGTGGCCCCACATTCTTGGTGGGTCTTCTCCTAGGGAACCCCAAATCCCCGATACTTACCTTGCCTCAATGTCCCACTGCCAATAGTCATCTAGCCCCTGATTCGGGGCAAACTCCAGTAAGAAATGGCTAGTCAAATTGGCAAGGGAGTGGGGGACCTGCTGCCTTCTGCTTCCCTGACTGCCTCCCTGCAGCCCTAGTACTCCAAGGCCATGTGCCAGGCCACAGACTGGAAGTTTGTCTGGCAAGAGCTCCCCAGTTCTTCTTGTCCTTCTCTAGCTCTTTTCTGCTCGAGGTACCATTTCTAGCTTACCCAAGCAGCCAGAGCCCTCCTGTTCCGCACCTGGAGCAAGAATGTGCTATGTTCTCCCCAGGGGTCCCTATTTATAGTAGCCCAATTGGTGTTAATTGGCTACCTGCCTCAGCTGCTGACTCCACAATCTCAGCCCTATCCTAGCGCTGGGTTTAAACCTTGTTTCACTTGGAGTGGGGTGCTGCACCAAGTTTTAAGGTGACTGCAGCATTATCTAGCAACTATCAGTATAAAAATTTACAGTGTGAAGATATTGCATCAATATACTTTGTTGGATTGCGCTGAAAGTTTACTGTTTTGTACCCAGAAATAAAACTATGACCAGAAAGGAGAAAAAAAAGGAATACTGGTCCAGTTTAAAAAATAAATATATATTTTGTCCATGTATGGTGGTGTAGCCATGATCTATAAATAAATTAATTAAATATATGAAACATGATTTAGTGAGAGGATAGTTCTAGCTCTTTTCAAACATTTGAAGGTTTGCTCCAACTACAGGAAAACATCTAGCTACAATGCATCAATTTGTCACGTAGGCTATGTCTAGATTGCAGGCTTCTTTTGGAAGAACCTTTTTTCAGAAGAGATCTTCCAAAAAACTTCTTCTGAAAGAGAGTGTCCACACAAAAGAGTGCATCAAAAAAGTGGTCTGCTTTTTCAAAAGATAGCGTCCACACTGAATGGATGCTATCTTGCATTTAAGCTGTGATTACTATGGACAGAGTGGCCACCAGGGCACCTATGCTCCTCTTTCTTCTTCTTTTGAAAGAATTCCCTCTTTACCGTCCACACATGCCTTTTTCTGAAAGAGTTCTTTCAGAAAAAGGCTTCTTCCTCATAGAAATTGGATTTCCAGTTCCAGAAAACCCCCTCTGTTCTGTCAATTTATTTTCAGAAGTACACGATTACAATGTGGATGTAACTCAGGTTTTCTTGGAAAAACAGCCGTTTTTCAACCAAAACTCTGAAGTGTGGGCATGACCCTAGTGTTTAGTTATTCATCTTTCACTTTTGGGGAAAGGGATGAGTGGAGATGTGTCTTGTAACATCTTGTGTTATTTAGTCGGTGCTTTATCTGGAGTGTAAAACCATGCTTTTCGTGGTGTTTTGAGTTCTTTTCTCTCTCTTTTTAGACTATTTTCTTCCTTTTTTATTTGTATGTGGGGGGAAAGGAATTTTTTTTTAAAAAGTGCAAAAACCTAATTTCTCATACTTTTTTTTTTACTGTTTCTTATCTTTTTGGAGTTGAAAATCAGCAAAGGGATTTTACCTATCATTCACGCATTCTTTTAATCTTTTCTCAGTTTTTCCAGTGGTGGATAAGAGGAAAGAGAGGAAATCATATGCTGGGAAAGGGAGCCTAAACATCAAAACTCTGAAATCAGAAAACTAGAATTTTACAGTTTGCAAAACAAAAACAAAACAATTAAACAAAATAAAACCCCAAACATTTGACGTAAAAATGTTCTACAGGCAGTCCCCGGGTTACGTACAAGATAGAGACTGTAGGTTTGTTCTTAAGTTGAATTTGAATTTGTATGTAAGTCGGAACTGGCGTCCAGATTCAGCCGCTGCTGAAACTGACCACCAGTTCTGACTTACATACAGAATCAACTTAAGAACCCCAAGCGTCCCCAAGTCAGCTGCTGCTGAAACTGATCAGTAGCTGATTCCAGGAAGCATGGGGCAGAGCAACTCTGCCTCGGGCTTCCTGTAGTCAGCGCTGGTCAGTTTCAGCAGCGGCTGACTTGGGGACGCCTGGGGCAGAGCAGCTGGGGTGCTGCTGGGTTGCTCCAGTAGCGCCGCTCCTCGGCGCTACTGGACCAACCCAGCAGCACCCCATCTGCTCTGCCCCAGGTGTCCTGATTCAGCCGCTGCTGAAACTGACCAGCAGCGGCTGAATCAGGACGCCTGGGGCAGAGCAGCTGGGGTGCTGCCGGGTTGGTCCAGTAGCGCCCAGAGCGGCGCTGTGGGACCAACCGGCAGTGCCCCAGCTGCTCTGCCACAGGCGTCTGGAGAAAAGCCTAGTCTTCTGGGGGGGGGGGGCGTACTAGCTGCGCCCCCCCCACCCCAGCAGACCAGGAAGACTCAGGCGGCGGACCGAGACGCACCGCGGTCCCGCCGCCTGGGTTCTCCGCAGCTTTGCTCCGCGTCTCCCTGGTCTGCTGGAGACCAGCAGACCAGGGAGACGGGGAGCAAAGCCTCTGAGGATGCCAGCAGCGGGACAGCCGCGGGGCGTCTGGGCTGTCCCGCTGTTGGCTTCCTCCGAGGCTTTGCAAAGCCTCGGGGAAGCCGGCAGCAGAGCAGCCCAGGCACGCCTGGGCTGCCTCGTTGCCCGAGCCCCTCCGCGGCTTTGCTCCATGTCTTCCTGGTCTGCAGACCAGAGAGATGCGGAGAAAGCCCCGGAGTACACGGGCAGCAGGACCACGAGGTCCCGCAGTCCGTGTCCTCCGGGGCAGCCCTGTTCGTAACTGCGGATCCGACATAAGTCGGATCCGCGTAAGTCGGGCACTGCCTGTATTTAAAAAAAAAGAACTGAAACATTTTATTTTGAGTTGACATTTGTAGTTATTTTCTTTTTTAAATGTCACTTGATATTTTCCAATTGAAAATTTCACTTTTGATGAAATCACATTTTACAACAATTTTTTTACCACTTAGAATTTTTGAATAGCAATGGTCAGAATCTGTGGGAATTCTGGTGGCTAAACAACTTCATTCTGGCAATGCTATCTCTTTTGATGTTTCTATTTAGAGCCTGATAGAGCAGTGAGTTGAGAGTGCCCAGCACCTCGCGGAAAGCAGCTGACTCTTTGCACAATTAGGCCCCCACTCAGAAGACTCATTCAAGAGATCCCATAACAAGTTTTAAAATCTTGGCATAATATAGCTTATCAAATTGCTAAAGGTTATCATTCAATAAACAGACTTTGAATTACTGAGCACTTTGTATATCACATAGAAAGGAGAATGAAAATAAGATCTCTGCTTCTCTTCTTATCTGTCTGATCAGCTTATCTTATGAGTTAGCTTTGTTAGCTTACAGTCTTGTGCTGTTACTGAGGAAAATTATCAAAATATACTATTTGACATGCTATTAGGCATGCAGGCAGAAGCTAGAGAGGCTGAAGCCAGAGATTCTAAACCTTTATATAGAGTCCTGTAAATCACAAATATCCACTTTATATCACATATACTGAACACAGAATGGTAGTCAGGGATGCCATTTCAGATATTGGTGCATGCTATGTATGCTGTGATTGAGGCAGCAGACTGAGTGCATGGGGGCATACTGAGGACAGTGGCTTCAGAAGTAATACTGAGCATGCTCAGTATAAGTGAAGAAGCAAACCAGGGGCAGGGAACTCACCCCAGCTGTTTTCCCTCCCACACACAGATCACTTATTTACAGGCGCTACTAAGGCACTAGAAAACTAATTTTTTGACAGATAACCTAGCAATTAGCTGACAGGAGCACTGTATTTAATTTCTATATACAAGGAAGAAAATGAAATAAATATTAGATCCATTCAGCTCTAATACTAACACATTCTGACATATTCTGGCAAATCACTTAAAGGACACTGGTTAGCCTTAACGTTTTAATATATATACTTACTTTGTTACTAACTCTACAGACAGAGAGAGAAAGAGACAAAGTCAGGACTCCTGGGTTCTATCTCACTTTTGGAAGGAGAGAGGAATCTACTGGTTTACATCCAGGGGCTCTAAATAAGAACATCAGAACAGCCATACTCTCTCATACTAATGGTCTGTCTAGCCCAATACCTTGTCTTCCACCAGTGCCCAATGCCAGATGTTCAGAAAGCATAAACAGAAGAATCAATCATCAAATGAAACATCTCCTGTAGCCCGTTCCCAGCTTCTGGCAAACAGAACCTAGGAACCACCATTTTAGCTAGAAGCCATTGATGGATCGATCATCCTGGAACTTATCCCTCTGGGTATGTCTACACTACAGCATTATTTCGACATATCTAATTTTGAAATAGTTATTTCAAAATAAGCTATTTTGAAATAACGCGTCTACACACTAAATGCATTTCAAAATAGCATTTGGCTATTTCAAAATAGCACATCCACACTGAGTGGATGCTGAATCACATTTAAGGTCGGCCGGAAGCAGGTCCAACAGGGCATCAGGTCAGGAGATATTTTGTGTGGCTGCTGCCTGAGGCCTATGCTTAAAGGGACCTGCCCCTGGACAGCTGGTTCTCAGGTTTCCCTGCTTGCTTGCCTACCTCGATGAGGGACAGCAAAGCATTTTGTCTCTGCGTGCTCTGGTTGCCCTCACTTGGGACACCACAGCTCTGCAACATGGAGCCAGAGCTGCCCCTGGGCACTCTGGTGCTTCTCGTGGACACGTTGCTGCGAGCCGGGATACACTTTCTGCAGACTGCCATCCAGGAGGTCCGTCAGGAGGCCCTGCGGGAGAGCTTCCACCCTGAGGAGCACTAACAGCCTCCCTGGTCTGTCCCACTGGGGGCTTGTGCCTCATTCTTCCCTCACGTCCTTCCACTTACCCCTCCCTAACTCCCCTTCCTGATGTCAAATAAAATACATGTATTTTCATGAACATAAACTCTTTATTTAACAAAACTGGGGAGGGGGGGAGGAATGAAACTCTGGTGAGACTGGGGAAAGGGAGCAGAAGAGGGGAGGAGAGAGGGTGGGAGAGTGGAAGGGGAAACCTGGGAGGAGGGAGCTGGAAGGGGGAAGTAAGGGGAAGAAGGGGGAGGAGAAGTTCAGGGCTCAGGGTTGGGGGTCTTGCCAGACCAACTTGATTTTCATGCAAACCTGCTCCTGGGCTCACATGTGGCCTTTGATGGCCAGACTGGCAGCTATCCTGCCATAGACGGCCGTGTTCCGCTGTCTAGTGTGGAGATCATGGTCATTGGGGGCATCTTCCCCCCCCCCCAAACCTGAATAAGATCTCCACCCTAGACCAGGAAGGTGACCACCTTCTCCAGGCCCTGGCAGGCTCTTGGGAGCTGGCAGACTGCTCCTGGGGAGCAGTGGAGGGCTACCAATGGCTTGCTGACTCATGCTTTGGGGCCACTGGGTCAGGGACAGTAACTGCTGGCTCTGGGCTAGCAGGCTTGGGGCTGATACAGGCACTGTGGCCAGAGTCTACCCCTTTAAGGGCTCCAGGTAGAGGGGGAGGGAGAGGAGTATTCTTGGTTGAGGTCAGAGTGGCCACCAGGGCACCCTGAGAAGGGCCGGAGGCCCCCTATTTTGAAATAAGTGTCTGCACAGCACTTATTTTGAAATAGCAATTTCGAAATTGACATTATTCCTCATGGAATGAGGTTTACCAATTTCGAAATAAGCCCTCCGCTATTTCGATTTAATTTCAAAATAGTGGTTGGCTTGTGTAGACACCAGGAAAGTTATTTCAAAATAACAGCTGTTATTTTGAAATAACTTTGATGTGTAGACATACCCTCTGAGAGCCATTTTTAACCCTATTATAGTTTGTGCCTTTCCACCAGCCCCTGATAAAGAGTTTGACAGGTTGGCTGTGAAGAAATAATTTCTTTATTTTGTTTTAAATCTGCTGCCTCTAAATTTCATTCAGTAAGCTTCTTATGTTGTGTTAGTGAAGGAGTCAGTAACATTTCCTTATTCTATTTTCCCACACTGTTCATGATTTTGTAGACCTCTAACATATCCCTCCCACCCATTCTTTAGTCATTTCTTTTCTAAGTTAAAATGTCCCAGTCTTTTTAATCTCTCCTCATGTGGAAATTGTTCCTTACACCTAATTATTTCTGGTTCCCTTTCTATAGCTTTTCCAAATCCAGTTGTGAGGGAGTGGATAAAAGAGGGCCCAGCATCCCAGAGATTAAAGATAACCTCTTGCTTCAGCTAGCCTATTCTGACATTACCTGCTCCCAGTGCCAGGTCTGGAGGGAGAAGGAAAGGAGGAAGCCTGGTTCCATTTGGGGCTAACTAACCAGGATGCAGGAGCCAAATTCAGTGATCTAAGGACACAAACCAGAGCCTGTCTGCTCAACAGCCACGGGGGTAAGTAAGCCTCTACTCTACCCATCTGGGAAAAGGAAGGAACCTACTGAGAAGCACCAACTATGGGGAATCTGGATTTTTGGACCACATGCCAAGTTTAAGGATTTGAGGAGGGAGTGACTCAGAGTTCCTGGGCCTGGAGCACATGGGACAGAGGTCCAATGTCCCCCTTTTTTCACCTGCTTAATCAGCAACCTAGCCATTAGGCTGAGCAGCCATCAGGGACCTGTTCACAGAAATATATATATTTTTAGATATGGCTACCAGATATGTATGCAGTATTCAAGATATGGGCATACTATGACTTTATATAAAGGCAGTATGATATTTTCTGACATCTTATCTATTCCTTTCATAATGATTCCCAATATTCTGTAAGCTTTTAGAGTGCACATTTAGCAGATGTTTTCAGGGAACTATCCACAAGGATTCCAAGATAGCTTTTTTGAGTGGTAACTATTTTAGACCCCATCATTTTTGTATACATAGTTGGGATAATATTTTCCCCATGTGGGTTACTTTGCATTTATCAACACTGAATTCCATCGGCACTTTTGTTGTCGAATCACCCAGTTTTGTGAAATCCTCTTATGACTCTTTGCAGCCAGCTTTGGGCCTAACTATTTTGAGTAATTTTATATCATCAAAAAATGAGGAGTAATGTTAGTTCGAACCAAGGGGTTTGATTCGAACTAACGTGTCCTGGAGCACACTTCCTGGTTTGGAACAGCTGAGTTCTGAAACAGCATGCAGGTTAGATTATGCTAATGAAGCACGGGATATTTAAACCTCCTCTTCATTAGCAATTTCAGTCGCCTACATTTGCATCCCTAGTTTGAACTAGGCTGCAAGTGTAGACATACCCCAACATACCAGTAGTGGTGAGTTGTATATGTACGTATTGCATATCCTGCATGTTTAACAATTTGTGTGTTGTCCAGTTAGCAGCCTGTGGCCTGAATCTGGCCCAGGAGATGATGTAGGATTCAAAATGGGTCCTTTACATAGCATGACCTCATGTTCAATGCATGCTGCATGAAGGACACCATTCTGGAGAGCATAAGGCATAAAGTAAGTAGTTTCAGCTCTTACTGTACCTGTCACAGCACACCACTGGATACCGGAGGTAATCATACTATAGGTTTCCTATTAGGAAGCTATTTATTGTTACACCGCCTTTCCTATTCAAGTCCTCATTAGACAGAAATGTTTCTGTTACAAGAGATTTCTCCCATTAGCTCTACTAACCTTATCTTCAATATAGTGGTGTGTATATATGTGAGTGCACGTACATGTGCTTTTGTGTGTGTGGGGGGGGGGGGATAGATATAGCTATAGATGTAGATATAGATAATATAGAAGGGGGTATGAATCAAGGTGAGAGAGAAAGCATCAGATATCACGAGACATTTCCCTAGTGGTTCTGTATCTGATTAGGCTGCTGCATGACTGGGTACATCTACACTTGCACGCTAGTTTGAACTAGGGATGCAAATGTAGGTGACAAATTGCTAATGAAGTGGGGATTTAAATATCCTGCGCTTTATTAGTGTGATCTCACTGTCGTGTGAAAATGAGGAATAACGTTAGTTCAAACCAAGGGGTTTGGTTCGAACTAACGTGTCCCGGCGTGCACTTTCACTTTCAAAGCAGCTGCTGAGCGGAATAACGCGTCGGCGAGATCATGCTAATGAAGCATGGGATATTTAAATCCCCACTTCATTAGCAATTTTGGTCGCCTACATTTGCATCCCTAGTTCGAACTAGGGTGCAAATGTAGACGTACCCTCAAAGATTACCTCAAAGCAGGAATAATGTGTTTATATATAATGGCTTTCATTTACACAAACATCAGTCATGTATCTGAAGAATCTGGCTTTTTTTGATGGGATGGATAAGGCTAAAAAATATCCCCACATTTGAAATATAGGACACATGCAGATGTGGAGATGAACACATCTGGGAGCAAAATCACCAGCTCCCTCCTTTTTTCCCCAAAACAGGACTCATTTAAATTACTGTACACAGGAACACATACTCACATCTGTTACAGAATTTTCCGCAATGATAAAAAGTCTGCTTTCTCTGTGATAGTTTCAGCATTGCCTTGGTAAAAGTTTTATCTATTTATGCAAAGCTAAACTAATTATCACTGAGAAGTATTTTCTCAACATCATTCAGTACACCCATCAGCTACATCTATAACATTTTCTGAAAACCCCTTCATATGGTGATTCTTGGTTAGCAGTGGCAAGGTAATTACAACCTGCTCTAGTAAATATCCTGTCATATTGTTGTCAATGGTGTGGGAACAATACCTAAAGGTGTAATTGCCCTTACA
Organism: Pelodiscus sinensis; assembly: GCF_049634645.1. Classification (NCBI taxonomy): domain Eukaryota; kingdom Metazoa; phylum Chordata; order Testudines; family Trionychidae; genus Pelodiscus; species Pelodiscus sinensis. The sequence goes on from NC_134712.1 coordinate 153,587,178, forward strand.
TTTTTATGGATTCTTTTAAGATCAAAGCTATCAATTACTAGACACAAAGCTATTGAGACAATAACAGCTAGTACATCAAGCAAAGTCACACAAAGGTAAATCTAAAACCACTTCAACTTGAAAGAGAAAACTTTATTCATGCTTTTTTATCTTGATGATGCTGTTTGAAACATATTTATAAATTTATGAAAGTCATAAGATCACAGATCTGGATCAAATGTTTCTCAGATCCAACTAATCCAGAAACAAATTATAGCACAAATTTAGTGTTAAGTTAATGCAGTGGTTTCCAACCAGGGGCATGTGTGCCCTTGGGATACTCAGAGGCCTTCACCTATAGATATGTCTACTTTTACAATAGGCTACATAAAAAAGCACTAGCAAATTCAATACAAACTAAAATGTCATGTAATTACTTGCTTATACTGCTATATATACACACTATACATTGAAATATAACAACAGTATTTATATCCCAGTTGATTTTTTTAATAATCAGTCCTGAGTGATCTTTAATGAGGATGCAGCCATGGCTAGAGTGGCCCTCCAAGTGGCATCTGACATGTCAGACTCTGCTTTCCCTCATCTTCACGGGCTTCTCCTCTTGGGGTTGTCATGTAAGTGGTTCAAACTGCAACTGGTTCAGGGGCAAGGGAGCCATTCCCAACAGTAACCACCACACAAAAAGGCTAAGGGCTATAGATGCCACCTGGGCTATTTGCCCCTAACCCCTGCCAAGTCAGACTCAACGCACTCCAATTAAAGGGTATGCCAAGGGTGACTGACCAGACCATTCCCCAGATTCAATTCCACCTGCCCCCAACTGCCTTTCCTTTTTCCTCCTGAGTGGCCTGTTATAAACTCAGATGCTGGTCCCTCAACATGGTATTACAGGACTACATTCTCTAATATCTTTCTATTCCCTCTACCTCTCTTCCTTGTCTCTCTTCAGGGACCCTTCTCACAAGAGTATCCTTGCATAGGAGAATCAAGGGTTATTGCAGCTTGGTGTGGTGAAGGAGGTTCCTTTTGAGTAGGGGTTTTATTCCTGATACTTTTTAATCCCAAAGGCCAAGGGTGGTTTATGTCCCATTTTGGACATGCAAGACTCAACAGATAACAGTTCTGCATGGTCTCACTGCCCTCCATTATTCCCTTCCTAGATCCTCCCTTACCCTAAACAATGCATATTTTCGTGTGGTGATCTAATCAGGTCACAGGCACTTCCTCTGATTTACAGTGTGTTCTTATCACAACCAGTCTTCGGTCCTCCTGTTTGGCCTACTTACAGCACCGAATATTTTCACTGAGTGCATGGCTATGGTGGACACTTGCCTCAGAAACTGGGGTATCCAGACCTACCCATAATTCAATGACTGGTTGGTCAAAGGCAGCTCCAGAATGCATGTCCAGTGGGATATCTCTGTTCTGCAGGCTACATTCTGCTTCTTAGAACTACTAGTTAATGACAAAATGCCCATGTTAGTTTCAGTGCAAAGTATATAATTCATTGGAATGGTGCTTGACTCAGTCTGTGTAAGTGTGTTTCTGCCACTAGACAGGTTTCAGGCTTGATGGACCCAATCATGGAGGTATCTGCATTTCCCCTGGCAATGGTCAGGGTATGCCTACACCTGCTGGGACAAAAGGCCACATAAATGGTCTGCCATGCCAGGCTCTGAATGTGGAACTAACAGCAATGGCTAGTGCTGACCTGTTCCCAGTCTAGGGACAAAGAACATTAGCTTTTCTCCAGGGAGCTCACCTTACTGCAATGATGGACCAGTTACAAGAAAGTCCTGGAGGGAGTTCTGTTTAATAGACCCCTTCCCTCTGTTAAGTTGATGTTAAGTTTCTCAGATGTTGGCTGGGCTGCACAATTTGAAGGTCTACAGACCCAAGGGTTATTTTCTGCAGAGGAGATGGCTTAACACATAAATGTCAAAGAACTCAGAACACCCTGATTGGTCTGCAGGGCTGTCAGGCCTCACCTGTTGGGCAAACTGGTGAGAGTCCCGAGGGACAACACACAGCCTCGATGCTCTGCAACAGTAGTCAAGGGAAGTGTGCATGTCAGTTCTTTGTCAAGAAAAGCTCTGCCTCTCGGACTCCTGCATCACCACGGCATCCATCTGGAGGCTTATCACCTCCCCTGCATCAGGAATACCATAAGATCACCTCAGCAGGTACTTCTGCATTCTCCACAAGGATTTGATGCATGTGTTCCTTCTGGTCCTGCTCATCTACTGGGTTCTGATAAATTTTGAGAGGGAAAAGGCACAGGCCATCATGATCTCTCCAATGTGCCCTCACCAGCACTGATATGGCACAGTATTTAATATAATGGTGGCCCTTCTCTGGCCCTCCTTGTGAGGATGGTCCATGGCTGAACCCAGAGAAAAGGCTCAGAACAGGTCCAGCAGGTTCCCTCGGGAAGTAGGAAGCCATCAATCACACAGACTTATCTGGCAATGGGGTCAATATTTTCCCACTGGGCATCTGAGTATGGTATGTTTCCCTCACACTCTTTGGTGTGGACCATCTTAGATTACCTACTGCATCTCAGTCACCAGAGTCTGGCACACTTTTCCATTAGAATGCATTTCAAGGGCATCTCCACCTTTCACCTACCAATCAAGGGACAGAAAGTGGTTTCTTATGACATATGGTCATATTCTTTAGAGGCCTTGAGAGACTTTTCCCCACAGAGGTGGACCTCCATTCTGTAGTGGGATCTTACCTTGGTTCTCTTTAGGCTCACCAGCCCCTCTTTTGAGCCACTGGGCTTCTGCTTTCTTTTCGACAGTCATGGAAGTTTTGCTTTCCTGTTGATGGAGACATCAGCAAGACGAATCTCAGAGATTAAAGCCTTGACCTCATAACTGCCTTGCATGGTCTTCTGTAAAGATAAGGTACAGCTGTGGCCCCACTTGACCTTCCTGCCAGAAGTGCTGTCTATCTTTCATATGAACCAGGATATATTCCTGTTGCTGTTCTGTCCCAAACCACATAAGACCAGTAAGATCACATAAGACCATCTACCCTACTAGATGTCTGATGGGTATAAGCTTTTTACTTGGAACATACCAAGTTTTTCCGTAGATAAATCCAGGTCTTCATTGCTACACTGGATTGGATGAAGGGCTCTCCAAATTGGAAATCCTCTGCAAGGAAACTGATCACCTCATGTATAAAGACCTGTTATGACCTGGCAGAGGTCCTGCCTCTTCTGATTGTCATAGCCCATTTGACTGAAGCTCAGGTATCCTCTTTGGCCTTCCTGGTGCGTATCCCTATCCAGGATATCTGTTGAGCTGTCATGTAGTCCTCTGTTCACAGATTCACTGAACATTATGCCATCATTCAGCAGTCCAGAGTAGGTGCTCTGTTTGGCAGAGCAGTGTTGCAATCTGCATATCCATGAACTCCCACCCACCGCTGGTGGCACTGTTTGGAGTCATCTAATGTGGAATGGACATGAAAAAGCACTCAAAGGAGAAAAGATTTCCATAACTAGTGTTCTTTGAGATGTGTTGCTCATGTCCTTTCCACTTTCCATCTCCTTCCCCACTATTGGAGTTTCCAGCAAGAAAGAACTAAGGGTGGGCAAGCCAATGGTACCTCTTACACCACACCATGCAGGTCCCCCTTCAGAGGGTGCCAGAGTCAGTCCTCAATGAATATTGCTTAGGTAACAACTTCTGGCACCGGTGCATGTGGCGATCACACACACCTAATGTGGAATGGATGTGAGCAACACATCTTGCAGAACGCCAGTTATGGAAACAGATAAATGTCTTTTTTTAAATGAGGTGAAACTGGGAGGTATGCAAGACAAATTAGACCACTAAATGGGATATGGTAGCCTGGAAAGATTGCAGAGCCACCAAAATTAGTGTTACTGGAAGGCTCAATTGTTCATTTAGCAGCAAATCTAGCCCCTGCTTCCACAAGTGTGGTGACTACCCAAGCAGTGGAATCACTATGGTTCCATTACACGACACAATAGGTGCTGGATACAGTGTTGAACTCTGTATGAGGGTGTAAAGGGCTCCACCCTTCTTCTGAGCACTCCTCGGTGGCTGAGGGGAGCTTTGTAGTCTCTACTTGACTGTTTGAGGGAGAGGAAGTGTCCAGTATGTGGCCTGGGGCCAGGCCTCTTCTTTTACCCCCCTGGTGTGGTTGCTGGGGGACCCAAGCCTGCCCAGGGACCCTATAAGTAGCAGTTACCTGCTGAGTCTCAAAAGTGATTGGTTGCTGTCATGTCCCTGGGCCACTTCCCCGGGAAGCTGCTTCATTCAGTCCTTTCTTTGGGGCCTTGTGGTCAAGTTCCCCCTCTGTGGAGTTCTGCAAGAGTTGCCATTGGCTTCCTGGCTATGTTTCAGCCACAGGACCTGGTTCCGGCCAGGTATGAAGACAAGCTGCCACTCAGAGCTGTCCAGAGTGCTGATGTTCTCCCAATCAGCCTTTAGGTCTGCCTGGGTCAAGCACCAGGAAGGAACTGCCAAGCCCTGGCCTAGCAGCTGCTTTTATATTGTCCTGTTGCACCCTGTCACTCTATTTTCCTTGGAAGACCTCTCTTCTGTTCCTGTTGCTGTGCAGAGTGAAGAAGGTAGTGATATCGGGGCCTTGTCCACCCTATCACAGAGGGATTGTTAGATATGTGGCTCCGAGCCAAGCTCTCAGGCCCTAAACAAGAAAAGAAGTATACTCATAAGATTATGCTTTCATGATAGCATGTAGACTGAGATGTTTTTAAAAGTTCCTTCCCCATATTAGCCAATCAGTTATCAAGGAATGAACTAGTGTGCAGAAAGCAGATTCTTTATATTTGGTTTCTGTGCTTTTATGAGTAAGCTCTTGTAGAGAGAGGAAGACATTTTCCTTTTCATTATATGAAGTGGTCCGTAACAGTAAAGTTCTTAATACATGATACTGATATCTTTTTGTACAAGACAATTTTGACTTGTTTTAGCTGTAACTGCAGCTTTTGTGGTTGAGTGGTTTGTATTTTTAATTAACAAATAAAGGAGCAGTTTCTGAATAAGCTGATGGGCAGAGAGAAATTAATTTGGTCTCATATTCACTATCAATCTAAACTGAATATGAGTTTTTTGTGCTTATATTAAAGTTTCATATGGAATGTCTTGTATGTAAAACAGAAATACATCAATGCTGCTAGGAAAATATACTTGATTAAAATTAACCATATTAAAATGATTCAATTTTTTTTTTAAAAGTAAATCATTCTCATACATTTACAGTGTGTGTAGGTTATTATGAATGAGGTCGGTCCTGTTTCCATAGCTGCAAATCATATCTAGAGTAAATAGTAACTTCTCAGATAAAACAATTCCATAAATTATAGCCTCCGTGGTCTTCTTTGTACGTATGAATGTAGACATTGCTTAAGTTACCATGACAGTTTTCCTCCAGAGAAAAGGCATTCATGTGAACATACTATACAGGCAAAAATTTGGAAAAGGTGGATTTAGATTTGTATTTCAATTTCAAAATAGGTTATCTGTGATTGATAGGAGAAACTTACCTTTTGGGCTACCAGCAAATTTAAAGGACATGAATGTTAAGGCACAGGTGGTGGGAATACTTGAATGATAATATATTTACATTGCAAATGTACCAAGGCTGTTGTAGATCGAATGCTGCCACAAATTAGTATCAGTTGCAAGCCCTAGTATAGCAGATAGCTATTAAATGCATACTTCTGGTACATGGAAAATGCACTCTTTCAGTAGTTTACATTCTGTTTCCTATTCATTTAGGAGGACTCCTTTTCATACAGGAACCGTCGCTTTTATATAAATTTATTTTACAGAGCTTTATTTTTAAATGACACTAAAGGTTATGAGGACAATATCACCTATCCGAATACTAACCCTGTAAGTACCTTTGGTGATATAAAAGTACATAGGAATTACTGTGCTGTATTCTGTGTTCTCATGATATTTTTCACACCACCTCCTTCTTTAGCATTTTTCTGCACTGCAGCAATGTCATTACAGACAAGGCATCACCAAATACTACATGTATAGGTGAAAATAGGATTGTAAGACACCTTATGACAGTTTGTGCCAGGTTTATATTCATTCCCAAATGAAGCTATGCATCTTCAAATGTATTCTTTCCATTTAATATTTTCTTATTTCAGAAATGGGAGAGAAGGCAAGGAATGTGAATGGCATAATTCTCCAAAAGGAAGCCCATCGTACTCAGTAGTGATGTACACTTAGGGCCAAATTCCTTGCTTCTGCAAATGGCTACATGCCATGACCCACTAGTCTCAAACCAGGGATTGCAGGGTATGTAATAGCAGCCATGTTTCAACCTTCCATCTGGCAGACTGCTCAAGCTTTATTATCAAGGATCCAGGAAGAAAAAGCCCAGTTTGAGGTGCCACCCCTGCAGTCCTATTGGTGGAGTTCTAGAGCAAGTGATTAGCCTGCTGGCCTTATTTAACCAAGCATCAGGAAGCAGAAGATGTCTGAACAACTGGATTCCACCCTCCTCTGGACTGTGTACCATGTGCTTCCTGTCTTCTGGCCAGGTTGATTTCCTGGCATCCTGACCCAGCATGACTCCTGAAATCTGATTTGTGATTCTGATTGCTAGTTTGTGTCTGCCTCTGACTTTCTGGTATCCTCATCCAGTTGACTCCGTTTTTTTTGTGAGTGAAGACTTTGGCCCTGTCCAGCTATGACAGTTTTTTCAGACGACAGTTTGTGTGAGGATCTGAGCCTGGTGTGAGAAGGATGAACCCAACAGCACCACTGCAGCCACTAGATGCACTGGACTTGCCAAAATGGGTCCTCCCTCCTCAGCTAGATAATCAAGCACATCAGGCCTAAGTTGTAAAGACACTCACTACACTCAGTGGCTGCAGGACCAAGTGAGGCAAGTCAGCACAAGGAATACAGTGCTGAGAATGCAACATGCAGTGCCTTGTTAAGAACAAAGGCCTTCAATACCCTTTCCCCAACAGTTTGATGGGAGCCACTTGTGTTTTGTGAGCCACATGGATCAATCCTGCCTTCTCTTTCTGACACATTCCCAAATCTATGCCTCTGACCAGGCCAAGGTAACCCTGATACATGAGTCTGCTGACAGGAGATGCATTTGATTGGGCTTTTCCATTGCTGAAAGAACACATAGCCTTGTGCTGATAGATGCTTTTTGGGATGCTTAGGTTTTCTCCAGTAAGTGTCCATTATCATTGATGACCTGCACTGAACATAAATGCCTGAGATGATTCTTAGGGGACTCCAGTGAGGCAAGGCACAATGGCATCCAATGTAGTGCACTTTCACTGCCCTACAAGAGGGCAACCTAGAAGAGGGGATGATGTCATGATTGCAAGGTCTTGAACATGGCTCTGCAAGCTGTATAGGAGCAGCCATACTCCAATTCTCCATTTGCGTAGCCTGATGATGCTTGTTTACCTGGGCCCCAGTTTCAGTCTTTGTTCCTGCAATACTATTGGTAGAGTCTCAGAGGAGAAGACTGGCCTGCTGACTTTATTTAAGACAGAGTAGGAACAAGAAGCTATGTGAATGATACTTCACCCTGCTCTGGTTTGCCTCATGCTTTCTGCTCTTACTGCTGCCTGTTTTCCCCCCTTCCCTTGCAGTTTGATTTCCTGACATCCTGACTCAAGATCTGATTTGTGGTTCTGACCTCTGTTATTCTGATCAATCTGACTTCTGATCCCTGTCAGTGAGTGTAGACCCTGCTTTGACAGCTATGCTGGACCACCTATGACTACGTCTTGATGGTGTACTTTTATTGACTTCAATGAAGTTCCATCCATTGAAACCAGCAGAAAATATGGCCCATCATATTTTACTTATGCAGCTGAATCTTGACTCTGCAAGGCATTGAAATCAACGGAAGGTTCAATCTTTCCTGGAAATGTTTAGCATTTTGCATGACTGACCTCTTGCTAAATAGGTAGCCTAATCCAAACTCCACTGTCTTTAATAGGCTGTGGATGAAGCATTGAGATAGTTTTTTGGTCTTTACTTGTGAGTTGAAATAACTACCCTCCCTCTACTTACAGATTTAAACAGCACTGGTATTTTGACTAATTATTAGTTAAAGGATTGCAGTGTATCCAGAAAGGGCTGATATAATGGGTATCATTTGAGGTAGGTGAAATAGTTACATACATCATCTTCTGTTTGTGTTTTGAGTGTCTTTGAAGAAGATTGCAAGCATCAGTGTTGAATAGGTAACATCTCAGGTTTTAAATATCTCATTACCCTTTTGACGAGACAAGATGTTTGCTTTCAGACCACATGTAGCTTTCAGACCTGAACTAGTGTAGATTTATTATGCAGTCCACCCCTCCTTCATTGTGTAAAGGAAATTCACCAGCCCTTGTTTCTGAGTAGATTTTCTTCCTAAACTTCAAATTACACACTGTTTTAGATACAATATATCTTTCTGCAGTTAATAAATCAGTTTGATATTTTCTAAGTGATTATAAGTAGTAAGCTTACAGGTAAAAGTTGATTAAGAAATACAAGAAATGTGTGATCTGAGTTCTGAAACTAGACAGCATTTGAATCAAGCAAGAATGCCACAGATTTTCCATACACAAGCTAGAAATTCCTTCTAGCCAGGAACCACCTCCACAGTTCAATCTCTAGAGCCGTTTCCAGGTGTTGAGTTGGGGGGGGGGGGGGAGATTGAGGGCACTGATATCATTTCCTCCTTTTATAGGTTCCTCCAACTCACTGGAAAGATCTTTGGCACTGAAATGAGTCCATTGTCCATTGTTTATGTGACCTTATTTTGTACACAAATCCGGTGACAATCCTTGTTGCTATGGATTCCCCTTAATGAATCAATGTCTGGCTTCTTCATGGTTGTCCCTGAAAGACTGCTTGTGTAAGTTCAGAACTTCACATACACTGACAGCACACACAATCCAATGGGATATTAATATTTAACTGACTGAGACTTTTAAAGTGGTGCTGCAAAATATATCATAATCATCTCATAACCATATCATCAGGATGAATATGAGGGAACCAGGGCATTGTTTGGTGGTACAGATGATCACAGTGACCCACTATAGTGGGTTTGGCCAGCCCTGCATATATATAAATGTGAATATGTAGTCTTTTTTTCTTGTGAGAGGAGAGGAGAAAACGCAGGTTTAGGTTTGTAATTAGGAATAACTCACTAATGGGTTAAACAAACACCTGTCAGGAATGGTCTAGTTATTACTTAGTTGTGCCTTCAGTGCACGGAATTAAACTAGATGACCTACTGAGATCTCTTCTTCTATCACTCTATGAGAAATACAACAAGCATAAAGATATTGAATTCCACACTAATTGCCAGAAATTACAATGAAATACTCAGTGTTATCACAAATTATTTGCTGTGTGGACAAATTATTTTAGTACTCATAAAAATGCAATAACTAAATTTAAATGCTTGGAAGTAATGTATTTTTCTGAGTGAGAGAAAATCAAATAGCAATGAGCATCAGGGCCACTTATCAATCCTTTTATAGAGTGTAAAAATCTTGCTATTACACCATTAATTGTAACTGATGCTTTGATTAGGGCATTTAATAGAGTTTATTCCCAAATTCAAGTTCCATTCCTTCATGAAAGATGTATCCCTGTCCTAGATATCCAGGTGCCTTTTCTGCGTTGAATGAAATAGCTGCTGAATGCTCATTTTAATGTTGGTTAATGTTTATTAAATCTATAAAAAAAACTGATATTGTTTTAGTGGCTAATGAAGCCTGCTTTGTTTGGATGAATTAATTCAGGAAGAATAGATTCTAATACCCTAGCTAGTGGTTTTGTAAGGATTTTACAATCTGGGTTAATTACAAATATGGGTTTATAGTTTCCACATTTTCCCACATCTTTACCAGGCTTTAAAATAACAGAAATTATGGTGCTCATAAGTGATCTACGTGTTTTAGCAGACACAGAGGCTACTCTAAATATCCTTCACAAATTTGCCTCCAATTTGCTTTAGAAATGTTATATAACTAGATTAGCAATGGTTACCTCCTATAACTCTAGTTTTACTGGTTTATCTACCTTATTGTTTCTAATTGTATTTGTATTTTATATCAGTTGAAAGTTAAGCTTTGTTGTGGATTAAAAAACAAGATATCTTGAAGGACATTTTGTAGAAATTGTGAAATAGTTGAGCTGGTCAACCTTTTTTTCAACGTTTTTTTTTTTTTCATCCAAAAAACATCATTTAATTGGAAGTGCCACTTCTTGATTTTTGAAAAGAGCATTGGGGGAAAGAAATGGAAATAATACCCATAAAATTTTCTGTGTTCTTGAAATATTTCTTTTTGAATGTAACATTTTACTTCATGTTTTATCTTACAATTTTTTAAAGTAGTTTAAACGATTTGTCTGATAGCTGTGGTTGAACTACCATGCTAAAAAAAGAGAGAGTAGCTGTCATGGCACAAGCAGCGGGAGAAATTAGGCACCCTAACTATGTGCTTGGTATCTAAGGGTGTGTCTAGACTACATAGTTTTGTCAACAAAACTGGGCTTTTGTTGACAAAACAAAACCTGCGTCCACACTACTGTCGCGTTCTGTCGACAGTAATTAGACAGAGCGCATCAGTTTTGTCCTTCGACAAAGTTCTGTCAACAGAAAGTGTTGTCTAGACGTGGGGGTTTCTTTTGTCTACAGAGAGAGACTTCCAGGGGACGCCCCCTGCTGGACAGTCGTTCTTTAGGGAAAACCTCTTGTTGCTGTCTGTAGCCATGTTTTAAAGGCACAGAAACCCCTGCTAGGCATTCAGACAGGAAGCTGGCCACAGAGTAAGCCTGTGACCACACTGCTCTCCCTGTTTCACTGTCACGGTGCCATGTCTGGAGCTGCAGAGCCACAAGGCCTCCAGGGACATTCTGGGGAGCCAGCCCAAGTGCCTGCAGCAGAAAAAAAGGGAGCCCCCAGCATGGTCAGGGCCAGAGGTTCTGACAGTGTTAGAAATGTGGGGAGAGGAGGAAGCAGTCAATGCCATGCACATCCAGCGCAGGAACGCCAGCGTCTATGGCAGGATGGCCCAGTGACTGGCTGATAAAGGGCACCACCCCAGGACCCTGCAACAGGTACAGGCCAAAGTAAAAGAACTGTGCCAGGGGTACATGAAGGCTCGAGAGCAATGTTCCTCATCAGGTGCAGCCCCGGTGCACTGTGCCTACTACAGTGAACTTGACCACATCCTTGGAGGCTGGGAACTGTTGTCTGCACCGGTTCTCATCCAGACTGGGTTGCCCACACCGGTGCTGCAGGGGCGGCAGGAGGTCCCCCAGGAAAATGTGGAGAAGGAGGAGGAGCAAACACAGGAGACCATGACCCTGATCCTGCAACCTGTCCCAGACACCTAGGAAGCCTTGCGGCCATCCTCTGACCAAGGCAAAGGAACATCAGGTGAGTGCAGTCAGGGTCACAGACACAGAACGGGGGAGGTGGGAGCAGAGAGGATGCAGAGCAATGTGCACGTCTTGGTCCTCCTGCATAGCTTGCATCTCTCTGTGCATGTGCAAGTGGGTGGGCAGGTGATGGGTATGTGGGTGGGGGCCATGGGAGATCCACGGTGCTGAAGGCCCCTGTCCCACCATGACTGCACATTTACCTGGCCTGGACAGCCATGGTGGAGGTGGGGGAGGATGCAAGGGGTGAAGGTAGACATTGCCCTAGACACAACGGGGCCCTTTTGCAGCCAGATGTGGCCTTACAGTATCAACATTCCCATCCCTTGTTTTAAGGACTTGTGTGTGAATTCCTAACAGTGATTTGTTCTCCCTCTTCTACTCCACAGCCAGACAAGCTGCAGCTGACCACCAGGCAACATCGGTGCCACCATCCACCCGGTCCCACAGCACCTACAGGCATTGGAGGGCCTACAATGACCTCCTGCGACAGCATGTCAAGGCCATGGAGAAGATGGAAGGGACCATGGCAAAAATCCAAGAGACCATGGTAGAGGGAACCCGGGAGGAAGCGCGCTGACATGATCGCCTGCTCACCGAGTTCCTCCCCCAGTGGAGTTCCATGTTCACCACCGTTCAGGAGGCCCTGGCTGTGCCAGGTCCTCCCGCCCTGAGGATTCCTCCTGTCCATCCAGATCCTGCCCCCCTTCCTCTCCTTCAGCCCCTGCCACCCCTCCTGCCCTGCCACCCCCCTCTCTCCCTGCTAGAGCAGAGCCCTCTGGAGCCCCAGCTCGAGGAGGTGTCAAAGTCTTTCGGCCCAGGCGATATTGCCAGGATCCTTAAACTGTCTTCCTTTCATCCCCCCCCCCCCTCCAGGTTGACATCCCCTCTCCAGTTAAAACTCAGGGTAAAAGTTCAACATTGGGGAGACCTTGGGGAGTCATTGGGCTCCAGGTGAAAAGCTCTCATGCAGAGCCTCCCAGATGCGAACCCCCACCTGATGGGCTTGGCGAATGGCAGCTGTCCGAGGCTGCCCAAACCACCTCCCCTCCACTTCAGCCATTGGTCCCCAGCCTGGGAGGAAGGCCTCCCTTTTGCTCTCCACCAGGTTGTGGAGGATGCAACATGTTGCCACCACCTCTGGGATATTGTCCCCCATATCAAGGTGAGTTAGCAGGCACCTAAACCTTCCCTTCAGATGCCCACCTGTAAATGTGTGCATGTCAGGTGCGTGTTAAACACTTCCCTGCTCAGGGTCAGATGCCCTGTGTAGGGCTTCATGATCCAGGGCATGAGGGGGTACGCTGCATCGGCCACAATGCAGACCGGCATCTCTACATCCCTAGTAGCAAATGCTCACTGGGGGAAAAAGGTCCACGGTGGTCAACCAGGGTCTGCAGCACAATGGAAAAGTACCCTTTTCTGTTGATATACCGGGCGGCTCGATGGGGTGGTGCATGGATGGGAATGTGCGTATCATCGAGCGCTCCTCTGCAGTTTGAGAATCCCAGCCCTGCAAAACTGGCCATGATGGTGTCTAGGTCTCCGAGGCCTACAATCAACTCGCAGCTGCTGAATCAGATGCCCCTCACCCTCTGCAGAAATAGACACATACAAACACACACAGAATATGAAGTGAGAGGGGTTGCCCAAGTCCTTGGGAGGCCCTCCCTCTCCACCCAATACCCCAGTATCTCCCCCCCCCCCCAGTGATTGCTCCCAGCAGTATGGTGGTGTAAGGCGCAGGAGCCCTCCACCACCTCCGCTCCATTGCCCCCCACCCACCCTTTCCTGTTAGTCCCCTTACCCTTCATGGACTGCCCACCCCCCGCCACCGAGGGACTTGCCTCCATCAACACGGTGCCAACAGTAGATCTCCGCACACCAAACTGATGTCCCACTGACCAGTAGCTGTCAGAGGTGGCCAGCTTCCAGAGGGCAATAGCTACCCTCTTCTCCAGCAGGATGGCAGGGCACAGGTGCGTGTCCTGTCATTGCGGGGGGGGGGGGGGAGGGCAAGCCAGTTACAGAGCTCTAGGAAGGTGGACTTCCACATTCTGAAGTTTCGGAGTCAAGCCTGATCATCCCAATGCTCCATTACGAGCCAGTCCCACCAGTCCGTACTTGTCTCCATCCTCCAAAATCGCCTCTCCAGGAAAAAGTTTGGAGGCAGGAACAGTGCTGCTGCATTCTGAAGAAGGGACTCCAGTCTGGATTCAGGATCCGGACCAGGCATTAACAGCATGAAAGTCTCATGCAGTTGCAGCAGCATTTGAAGCACCGTGGAGTGGGGCCAGCGCCTGCCCTGGGGTAGCTCTCGCTCCATGGCAAACAAAGGTTTGGAAAAACTTTAAAAAAAAAATCACACTGCTGTGCTGCGCCAGGAAGCAGGGCACTCACAGCAACCACTGCAGAACCTTTGCTGTCCCTTCAGGAGTTAAGCACGGCAGCTGCAGCAGCAGAGCAACGGCTAGTCGGGGGGGTCCCTTTTAGCACACATCTCTGCAAAGGGCAGGCAGCAACACCAGGAAGTACATGCTGCCCCTGTGACCTGGCAGAAACAATTCCAGGTACTTTCTTCTGTCGACAGAGCGAAGTATTTCCGGAAAATCATGCCAGTCTAGAGTCAGCCAAATGGTTTATTTCTTGACAGCTAACAGCTGTGCCCCATAGATGGAAGAACAATATAACAAAGAAGCAGCATATTTTACATTCCTTCTGCAAGCCTGGGACCCTGGGTAGGCTGCGGACGAAGTGGGAGATTGTCTCAGTTTCCGAGGCGCTGGCATTCACAGCCCATCGGTGAAGTCAAATTTGCTAGGCTCTGAGGCAGCCTTAAATACAGTTTTCCTGCCCTGTTTGGCAGTTTGGAAATTTCCAGGGCTTACTCATTAGTGCTAATGTAAAGCTTAGCTGTTAGTTATCAATCTGGTTCTGATCTGGTTCTTCTTGTCCTTTGGCCCTGTTTACGTAATCAGTACGTTAGGGTAAACAAAGTTGTTTATGCGTTCTTGTCCTTTAACCTTATCTTATACTTGTTCTTGCTATACTGGCAACAATACTTATCTTAAATGGCGTATGTTCCCAAAGACTTGCTTCTGGCTTATCAGATATAGGGAAAAGGGGGAAAGAATGCAGGTCTTACCACCCCAAAACTATCACGTACAAATTTCTTCCGCAGTTGACCACTACATCTTCTCTTAGTATGCTAGCTCTTATTCCAGTGAAAAATTTAGCCTACTGACATTGTGCTTGCTTATATGTCAGTGATGAAACAGAACCACTGTGATTAGAGCTGGTCACGAACTTTTACAACAAAATGTTTTCTTTTGGAAAATGTTGATTCCTCATAACCAAAATGTTTATTGCATTTGTACCAATTCTCATCAGGAAAGGTTTTTTTCAGGTCAAGGCTGGAGTATGAGAGGGTAACAGAGCCCCCTGAGCCTATACAGCCAGTGAGCTGGCATACGTGGGATGGGGAAAAACCAAGTGCAAGTCACCGCTCTAGAACAGAGATTTATACTTGAAAATCCCACATACTCTGAGAGTATGGCCAGAGTCTTCCGGGACAAGTATGCTATACCACATTGAAAAATATTGAATGGTCTAACATTCATCTTGATGCACAATGGAAAAATTTGAGCTTCTGCCTGGCTCTTACTGTGGTGAATGAATTCTGCCTAACTTGCTCAAACGTTATCATCTGAATGACAGGCTACCTGTAAACAGAGGGCCTGATTTCAAGAGTGCCAAGGTTGTAAATACATTGGGAGAAGTGACACACACAAAAAAACATTAGTCCAATTGACATCAGTCGATCTACTTGTAAAAGTAACTGCTCATCAATGTAGCAGATTCAGAATCTTGCTCAAAGTAGAAACATAGAACACTAGAACTGGAAGGGACCTCGAGAGGTCATCAAGTCCAATCCTCTGCCCTCATGGCAGGACCAAGCACTGTCTAGATCAGCCTTGCCTGGTGTCTGTCTAACCCACTCTTAAATATCTCCAGTGATTGAGATTTTACACCCTTCCCCCACAGATAATTTATTCCAGTGTTTAACCACCCTGAAAGGCAAGAAGTTTTTCCTGATGTCCAACTTAAACCTCCCTTGCTGAAATTTAAGACTATTGCATCTTGTCCTATCAACAGAAGCCAAGGAGAACAATTTTTCTCCCTCCTTCTTCTAACACCCTTTTAGATAACCACCATCATGTCCTCTATCAGTCTTCTCTTTTCTAAACTAAACAAGCCCAGTTATTTCAGTCTTCCCTCACAGCTCATGTTTTCTAGACCTTTAATCATTTTTCTTGCTTTTCTCTGGACTCTCTCCAATTTCTCCACATCTTTCTTGAAATGTGGTGCCCAGAGCCGGACACAACACTCCAATCAAGGCCTAATCAGTGCAAAGTAAAGCGGAAGAATGACTTCTTGTGTCTTGCTCACAACACTCCTATTAATGCATCCCAGAATCATGTTTGCTTTTTTTGCAACAGTGTCACTCTGTTGACTCATGTTTAACTTGTGGTCCACTATGATTCTTAAATCCCTTTCTGCAGTATACTACTTCCTAAACAATCACTTTCTAGTCTGCATGTGTGAAACTGATTGTTCCTTACTAAGTGGAGTGCTTTGTATTTGTCCTTATTAAACTTAATGCTGTTTACCTCAGACCATTTCTCTAGTTTGTCCAGATCAATTTGAACTTCGACTCTATCCTCCCAAGCACTTGCAACACCTCCCAGCTTGGCATCATCTGCAAAATTAATAATCATACTCTCTATGCCATCATCTAAATAATTTATGAAGATATGGAACAGAACTGGTCCTAAAACAGTCCCCTGTGGAACTCCATTTGTTATGTCCTTCCAGCATGATTGTGAACTGTTAATAACTACTCTCTGAGAATGGTTCTCCAACCAGTTATTCACCCACCTTATAGTAGCCCCATCTAGGTTGTATGCCCTAGTTTATTGATAAGAAAGTCATGCAAGACCATGTCAAATGCCTTACTAAAGTCTAAGTATACCATGTCCACTGCTTCTCCCTTATCCACAAGACTTGTTATCTTATCAAAGAAAGCTATCAGATTGGTTTGACATGATTTGTTCTTTACAAATCCATTACCTATCACCTTATTATCTTTCAGATGTTTGCAGATTAATTCCTTAATTACATGCTCCATTATCTTCCCTGGCACAGAAGTATCCATATATAAGTATCCATATATATAAGAATTAATGTGCTTTCATGTACTTAATTTGCTTTAGGGTACTGATGTGTCCCTACAAACTCTGGTTTCATACATTGGAGTACATGCATATGCTATTAAATCATGTGCCAATTAATTACATATTTGCACAATAAATCCTCACATTTCTATTCCTTTCCCGGACCTCCTAGTATTTCTCTTATTGCTGACAGTAAGGGCTCGTCTACACTGGCCCCTTATCCGAAAGGGGCATGTTAATTTCAGAGATCGTAATAGGGAAATCCGCAGGGGATTTAAATATCCCCCGCGGCATTTAAATAAAAATGTCCGCCGCTTTTTTCCGGCTTTTAGAAAAGCTGGAAAAGAGCGTCTACACTGGCCCCGATCCTCCGGAAAAAGCACCCTTTTCCAGAGGATCTTATTCCAACTTTGAAGTAGGAATAAGATCCTGCGAAAAAGGGCGATTTTCCGGAGGATCGGGGCCAGTGTAGACGCTCTTTTCCGGCTTTTCTAAAAGCCGGAAAAAAGCAGCGGACATTTTTATATAAATGTCGCTGGGGATATTTAAATCCCCCGCGGATTTCCCTATTACGATCTCTGAAATTAACATGCCCCTTTCGGAAAAGGGGCCAGTGTAGACGTAGCCTAAATGTATTGAAAATCACCACTGTAAGAGGTTAAAAAAGATTTTTTTTAAATACTTTGTAAAAGATAATACAGAAAATTTAGAGATAGGCATTGCACTACCAGGCTACCAGATATGTGAGTTTGACTGTTTGCCTTTGGGAGATGATAATCTAATGTAGTAATGCAGAGGTCAGAATGTGGGGAACATTCAGAGAATCAAAAATGTTAAGCAATGAAGTACCAGATTAGAAACACTTCTACTGTAGTTATAGACATCTTTTCAAATCCGGAAGTTTCCACTGTCTCAGAATAAATCAGGAGACCTGAATTTTTAATCGAAGTTTCTGCATGGTTCAAAGGAGAAGGGGCAATGTTGTATGTAAATGTTAGCAATATCTTTGCATCTGGTTTAATATATCCATATTCTTTAGTCCACTGATTATTTTGGCTTTCATTTAAGCATCTAAAACTGTAGGTCAAAAGGAGGCATTAATACTTGGGGGGAAATAATAAGATTATATGCAAATTCTACTTTATATTTTCCTTTACAGCATTTGGGATATTTTAGGACATTTTTTTCTTATGCTCTAGAGTTGATGAAGTATTTTAATTAGTCCCAGGAGATTTTGGTTCTTATTTAGACTTGGTCTGCAAATTGTTGCTCTATTGAATTTCTTTGCATTCTTTTCCCCAACCAAAAACAGAAGGAATCCAAGATGTATCCCTTCTTTGCCACCACCACAGGAATAGTCAAAATGGATTCACCAAGGGCAAGTCATGCCTCACTAATCTGATTAGCTTCTATGATTAGGTAATTCACTCTGTCAACATGGGGAAGTCAGTGGATGTGATAAATATTGACTTTAGAAAAGTTTTTTATATGATGTCCCACAATATTCTTGCCAGCAAGTTAAGGAAGTATGGCATGGATAAATGGACTGTAAGATAGATAGAAGGCTGGCTAGATTGTCAGGCCTAATGGGTAGTGATCAATGGCTCGATGTCAGGTTGGTGGTTGGTTTCAAGTGTAGTGCCCCAAGGATCGGTTCTAGGGCCAGTTTTGTTCAACTTCTTTATTAATGACCTGCAGATGACACTAAACTAGGAGGAGAGGTAGATACCTTGGAGAGCCGGGATAGGGTCCAGAGTGACCTAGACAGATTAGAGGATTGGTCCAAAAGAAATATGATGAGGTTCAACAAGGACAAGAATCCCAAGCATTGTTATAGGCTGGGGACCGACTGGCTAAGTAGCAATTCTGCAGAAAATGACCTGGGGATTACAGTGGATAAGAAGCTGGACATGAGTCAACAGTGTGCCCCTGTAGCCAAGAAGACTAATGGCATATTAGGTTGCATTAAGAGGAGCATTGCCAGCAGATGTAGATAAATCATTATTCCCCTTTATTCGGCACTGGTGTACACATCTGGAGTACTGCATCCAATTCTGGGGCCCTCACTACAGAAAGGATGTGGACGCATTGGAAAGAGCCCAGCAGAGGGCAACCAAAATGATTAGGGAGTTGGAGCACATGACCTATGAGGAGAGGCTGAGGGATTTGGGCTTATTTAGTCTACAGAAGAAAAGAGAGGGGGGATTTGATAGCAGCTTTCAACTTCCTGAAGGGAGGTTCCAAAGAAGATAAGAGAGAGGCTGTTCTCAATAGTGACGGATGGCAGAACAAGGAGCAATATTCCTAAATTACAGTGGGGGAGGTCTAGGTTAGATATTAGGAAAAACTATTTCACTAGGCGAGTGGTGATGTACTGGAATGTGTTACCTAGGAAGGTGGTGAAATCTCCATTCTTAGAGGTTTTTAAGTCTTGGCTTGACTGGGATGATTTAACTGGGATTGGTCCTTCTTTGGGCAGGGGGCTGGACTCTTCCAACCCTATGATTCTATGAGGTGCAGAATGGCTCCTAGGTGGATTTTCAAACCAGTCTAGGCTCCCATTTTCTATTGATTTTGTTGGGAGCTGCCGGGTTCTCAATTATAGCCATTTGATTTTTTTTTAAACCAAGCCATTTATTCTTATAATTTGTGAAAATCATCTTGGTCTTGGAGGGTACCCAGCTTTACAAAAATAATAATGTTAACATTTCCAATTTATTGTCAAGTACTTTTGCCTTCATAATGCCATTCAAGTGGCCTTTGTTTTTGTGACCTGCCTAAGTCAAAGCAAAAGTATCACTAATTCCCTAAATTAAAATACTGCTGCAGAAAGTATATGTCTGAAAGATTAAATAAGTCTATAAGATCTGGTAACTAGAGAAGTTTGAATTATTTATTGCAAATAGTATGTATAATTAATTTCGACTTTTTCCCACCATTTGTGGATTATCCACTTTCACATGCTAATTTTGTTAATCATTCTTAATTGCATTTGTTTGCACACTAATACACTTCTTCACATGATTTTGAAGGAATGCAATTGTTTGTAGGAAGAACAGGCAATTCCCCAAACATTGGTATAGCAGTTAGTGAATAGCACATAAAGATAAGGGGAAGAAACATGGTAGACGTTAACAGTGTTTGGAGCAGTGATGTATCTGATTGACCAATCTTTTCTTGCAATCCACTGATAGACCAATACATTTATATTTGCTCTTCTTTTTGAATATACACTATAGATAGGATTTCAAAAAGAAATTATATTAATCTGGTTGTATATCTTTATTGAGCCAGAGGATATACAAACACAACAAAAATATGTTTTTGCACCAAAGAACTTTATCCAGGACTGGGTCCCTTATGCAGTATTGCAATATAATTAAATTATTTTAAAAATTAACAATCATTATATTAAAATATTTTAATAAAATCTATAGGTAACCCTTTAATATGATAGGGATCTTGAAAAGGGATAAGAAGGCAAAATATTTGTTAGTTGAGGAAAGAGAATGATGGGAGGAACTTGAAAGGATTTTCCAAAACATTTGGAAGGAAAAATGTCAGCACCTCATTGGGTTCCAGGTTAATCATATTCCAGTAAGGAAACAGACATAGGTATCATCATAGGCTGAATGAAACGTCAGTAAGAGTTGTCAAAATAAGGGCAGAACTGAAGATGTAAAAAGAATGGGATTGAATATAATATTGAACATATTGCAGTGACACTATTATCTATCAGTGATATACCACTATATGGGGCATTGTGTTCAATTCTTGTTACTCCATCGAAAGAAACAGCATAAACTAGAAGAAGGACCTCAGCTGGAGTATTGTGTCCAGTTCTGGTCACCACATTTCAGTAAAGATGTGGGCAAATTGGAGGGAAGACTAAAAGAATTGTGTTTGCCTAATTTGGAAAAGAGAAAGCTGAGAGGGGACATAATAGCAGCTTTCAAGTACCTGAAAGGGTGTTACAAGGAGGAAGGATAAAAAATAATTTCCTTAAATTATTCTCCTTAATCTCTGAAATTAGGTCAAGAAGCAACAGTCTTAAATTGCAGCAAGGGCTGGACAATAGAAAAAGCTTCCTAACTGTGAAGGTGGTTAAACACTGGAATAAATTACCTAGGAAGGTGGTGGAATTTCCATCATTGGAGATATTTAACAGCAAGTTAGATAGACATTTATCAGGTATGACCTAGATGGTGCTTGGTTCTGCCATGAGGGCAGGGGACTGTACTTGACCTCTCAAGGTCTCTTCCAGTACTAGTATTCTATGATTCTATGTATGGGAGATACAGAAGTCTCTTTAATGCTCTAATAATTTTTATGAGGCAATACTAAATACACTAGAACTGTTTATCTGAGAGAAGGCCAAGGAGAGATGATGGGGATATATAAAATAAGTAATGCTAGATACAAGTAATTGAATCAGCAACTCCTTTTTAGCCTCTCTTCATCCAAGCTCAAATGAGACATTCATATGAAAGACGATGAATTTAATACTGTTGAAAATAAAACCTTATTTTCTACATGGTATATAATTAACCTGTGAAATCCTGTGCCACAAAGTATCATTGAGAAAAATATTTTATTAATACTAAAAAGAAATAGACATTTATAAGAATAATGAGATTATCTGGATTTACAATAAGTAGGATTTTTTTTTAAATTAAAGAGAGATAAATACTCCTGTTTCCTGACATACAACCACCACTAAAGGTATATCTAGATTACATTGTGTAAACTGCCCTTAAAAAAAAAAAAGTCACCTGCATCCACACTGCAATCACAGTCTTTTTAAATTAAATTGAAAGACTGGAGGGTTTTTTTTGACATTGGTAAACCTCAAATTATGGGGAAGAACACCTTTTTCAAAAGTGCTCTTTTGAAAAAAGTCACGTGTGGTGCAGAACAGGGACATTTTTCGAAAGAAGAGGCAATCAAAAAAAAAAAAAAGCGCAGGTGCCCTGGTGGCCATTCTGTGAAAAGCAATCAGGGCTTTCTTTTGAGAAAGCATCCACACAGTCTGGACACTCTCTTTTGAAAAAGCAGATCGCTTTTTCGATGTGGTTTTGAGGTGTGGATGATCTCTTTTGAAAGATTTTTAGAAATAGCTCTTTTGAAAAAGCTTCTTTCGAAGGAAGCTTGCAGTCTAGACGTATCCTAAGGGTGTATCTAGACTACGCCGAATGGTCAAATTCCCACAGAATTTGCATATCTTCTTCCAATCGCACTTTCAAAAGCAGAGCTTTTGAAAGTGAAAGTAATTAAGACGCGGCTTTTTCAGTGAGCCTCTCCCTTCGTTGAAAAGCCGTTTTTCCTTAAAAAAAGGAGGTTTACGTAGCTTTCCGTGGAATTTGCATATCCTCTTTCGACTGTTCGGCATAGTCTAGATACGCCTAAGTTTAGGAAGAAACTCTCCTCTCTACAGGCTTTTGCAAAACTGCCCGTTACAGTGTTTCTTATAACTTTCTGTGACACATCTGGCATTAGTCATGGTCTAAGATGAGATACTGGACCATTTGTACTGGGGCCTGTTCTGATAAAACAGTCACATGTTTTTCTTTGTTCCTTAATTATTTTTATACAGAGGATATTTTTTCCATAAAAATAACCTTGCAGATTGCTTTACTCTTCCTTTAAGAGTTACAGTTACAATGGACACAATGTTGTTATTTGTCTACCAGTTGTTATATCATTTTGGCATTGAAAGAGACTTATTTTGGAAGATGGGAAGAGAGATGGGTAACAGATAGCAGCTTTTCTTGTATCAGGAACATCCTTATCAGAAGATTGTGCTTTGTCAGTTCTCTGAAACTATATCATAAAGCTAACCACACTTCCATGGCTGCAAACTGATTGAGGTGTATAACCTTCACTATTCGCAAAGGAAATTCTCCATTGGCATGATCTATTGCTTATATAGATGCTTAGCACCAGTGAACTAGCAAAAAGTAGGCATAATACATTGAAAAATTAGGGCCTCTGTTTCTAGTGTGCTCATCACAACAGTTGGAGTGAGAAAATACAATACAACATTTTCTTAATACCAAATACCATGATGCAGATATCATTTTGGCTTACTGTAATTTCATTACATTTTGAACTGGCTGTGCAACTGCATTCTACATTCATTAAATTTGATGTAGGGTTCCCTCCATGATGCAGAATTATAGAGCAGAATCTGAGCCTTCAAAAAACAACAACTAAAATCTATGCTATTTGGTTGAAAATGTAAACCCCCTAAATATGAACAGAATGCAAATCATTTCAGTGTTGTCTTCACGAATTTGCTGATTCCCTGAAAGGAAAAAATATCTCTGAGAAGTGCTACATGTCCCATGCTTCTAAAAAAAAGTATTAATCTTGAAGGGAAAATAATAATAATTCAAATACTGATATTGGTAAACTATTTCACTTCTGGGAAATATACCAGAAACAGACAGCCTTGCCCCACAGTCCCAACTATACCCATAAGACATAATTCTCCAAATCTGTATGTAACCGCTCATAAGAAGTTATATTTTAATGCCAAGTTATCCAATAAAATTATAATTAATTTAGGCTCACCATAAAATCTCTAGGCCAGTTTCCTGAATATGATGCCAGTCAGTTATGACTGAAAAAATGTTCATCTCTATGAAGTTCCTACTAGACAGATTTCTACTTCACAACAACCACCACCAGATTTGGTGTCTTTATTGACAGAGGTGCAAATTGGCAGAGGTGCAAATGATTCTCTTGATTTGGAACAGGTATAGAGACCCAAATAATATTTTATTTCCAAGTCATGTGTGAAGCCCTTTAAAAATGGCATTCTGATTTTGAATGCACAATAAGTATAGTCCTCCTTCCTTCCAGTGAAGAAATTACATCTCCTGTAAATTGAACAAAAAATACTTTTCTGCTACTCTGTAAGAATTTTATACCTTAAAACAGACACTAGGAGTCCTTCTAGTTCTCAGTCATAAAGGATGTCCTTCTGATATCTGTCTGAATAGTGTCCACTCCACAGTTCAGAAACAGTTTAAAAGGGTCCAACCCTACCACGTTGGTAGTACTGCTCTGGGAGACTGAGGAACCTTGCTAGTGTTTGGTAGGTCAGGGCCTTTTAAAGGAACAACCACATTGTCTATGGAAGGCCCAGACTATTTCTGGAAATGTGACTCTGGACTATAGATCTCGTGATTTCCATTATTTGAGAGAGATATTTAAAGGGCTGACCACTTCCACCTTGATTTTTCTCATATGAGAGATCAGACTTAAGCTAGCATTGCAGCCCTAAACAGGAGTCTGGCATCTAATGTAGAAGGGTGGAGAGGCTGGGTGTGCTGGTATTTTCTGAAGTTTGAATATCTTTAGCTAACCATGAATGGACATGGTGATCAATATACTTATAATGTACTATTTTTGTTTGGGATCAAAATGGTAATATCAGAAGTTTCCAGAAAAAGCTTGTTGTGAATGAAATAAGTATCAAATGAACATCCAATGTTTTGTATTACTGTTTGAATCCAACATATAAGCACCCAGAGACACTTTCTGAACCTCTTTGGCTAGAAATAAGGTGATGAAATTTTCTGGAAAAAAACTCTCATGAAAATTCTGGAGCTGTACTTATTTCTTTCCTGGTCAAATACCATATGGATAGCATTTCTTGCAATTTTAGGTGTATGCATACCTACTCAAAACCAGTAAGCAAGTAGGGTGCATCTACACTTCACCCGGAGCTCGAAATAAGCTATGCAAATTGCGTAGCTTATTTCGAGTTAATTTCAAAATAGCTTACTTTGAAATTTGGATAACTTTTGGACAACTCCCCCAACCTGCCCGAAAATGCACACTTATATTATATAGATCAAAATATTTCAAAGGAATGTGGATGTTATAAGAACTTACACAGAATAAAATAGGACACAAACAATGCACATATCTTTAATAAAGACATCTCTGTGGCTCAGATTTTGTGTTTTCATATAAGCTCTCTATCTGAAACAAAACAAAAAAGTCAGTTTGAAGGAATTTTACATTTCTAACAAGCAGTTTGAGGTATGAGCTAGGCTGACCTTTAAAAAGGAGGATAGGTGAGTATATGTGAGCGTTTTTGCTCTTACTATAAATAAATTTTGGTCATAAAACTGTGAATGTCAGGCATACTCCTGATAGCAGATAAAATGACATTCCAGTCAAAGGAGTGATCAAAGTTATGAAATTCCAACATAAATTGGCAAGTAAAACGGGCCTTGTTTTTGATGTGAAAGTAAAGATGTCACTGATTTTGGAAGCAAGAGACAGCTACTGGATATGCTGCCTTCCTCTGCATTACTGAATGTTCACATAAATAAATGTCTCCTCAGGAGCATGGAGAGTAAGCCCACTACACAAGCTGTGACAACATTTGAATTCCATTAGTTTTGATGCAGCTGGAAGTGGGAGATCTGGGAGTTCCACACTGTAGCATAGATGACCTTTAGAGGTGACTTTGTCTTTGGAATTCTAAGTGTAATAACTGTGGTTTACCACTGTGAATTCAAACTTTCCCATAGGTAACTGCCTTTCACAACATAGCAAAATGGCTATGATGTACTACTTTAAACACATTGTTCCATTTTATATTGCAAAAGAAAGCTGAAGCAAACAGTAGCTCTCAGAGAAGTGTAAGCTGTCCCATTTAGTTCAAAGTGTCAACTCTAAAAGCTACATATTATACTATTCTATTAGTATAACATTTTAAAATATTTCTCTTTTGATAGTTTTAGCAGATATATGCAGCTAATGTATCTATTCAGTGTGGCTGGATGTTCTAGATGCTAAATATGGAAAAGACTTATCAGACATGCAGGGTGTGTCTAGACTGGCAAGGTTTTGCGCAAAAGCAGCCGCTTTTGTGCAAAAGCTTGCCAGCTGTCTACGCTGGCTGCTTGATTTTGCGCAAGAACACTGACCTTCTTCTGTGCGAAATCAGTGCTTCTTGCGCAAATGCTTTCACGCTCCCATTCAGGAAAAAGTCCTCTTGCGGAAATGATTTTGCGCAAAAGGGCCAGTGTAGACAGGCAGCTAAGACATTTTGCGCAAAAGCTGGCTAAATGGAAAAAAGCCCTAGTGGACGCTTGGAGACTCCGTAGATGCAGTCAGTTCCCGGACTTCCTGGTAACCTTAGCCCCCTTAAAGCAGACGCAGGCTGCTGAGGCCACGAGGCAGGAGCCCTTCGTGACCTCTGGCCAGAGCTGTGCCACGTGGCCCCTGCCGTCCAGCAGACACCCCCAAGCACTATGGCAGCTCCAGGTGGGGATCAGCCACCCGCACCCCCAGCGCAGGAGGCCCCCAGGGCCAGAAAAAGAATGGCCCCATCCTGGTCCCTGGGGGAGCTTCAGGCCCTGCTTGACCTGTGGCAGGAGGAGGAGGCCCTGCACGAGACCCGCTCCCAGCACCGGAATGCAGAGCTCTTCAATCACATGGCCCAGACACTCACCCAGCAGGGCCATCCAGCCCGGACCTTGGAACAAGTCCGGGCTAAAGTAAAGGAACGGCGCCTGGGCTACAGTCCGGTCCAGTGAGGGCCAGGGGGCAGGAGCCAACACCTGCCCCATTGCCGACGACTCCATGCCATCTTGGGCCAGTGAGCACCACAGGCCCGAGACGTCCCCGTGGACAGCAGCATGCACCTTCCATCACCAGGAGCACTGAGGCGGGGGGAGGAGACAGCAGCAGTGCGTCGGAGGATGAGGCCAGCACTGCCACCCTGCAGGCCCCCTCCAGCAGCCCCGACGTCTCTCGTGCATCCTCAGAGGCTGAGGAAGGATCCACCGGTGAGTGTTGCACTTTGCACTCACAAGGGCGGGAGCCAGGCGCCCAGAGAGGGGAGGGGAAGAGCACATCATTCAGGCCACATGAGCTGCACACTGTGTAGCATTAGGCAGGAAACAGCACATGCAACCATGTGCAGCCTGGTGACCGAGTGACACGTGGCCACGGCAGGTAGCTCCAGGGCACGCCTGGGACCGTGCTGCTCACACACGTCCGGTGGGACCAGGGCGGAAGGGTGGATGCCGGCTGAACCAGCCAGGGCCCCAGGGACTCAGGCCAGAGCCTGCACCTCAGCAAGGGTGCAGCACACAGAACGGCTCACTGTCCCATGCCTGGCTGTGAGGCACAGCCAGCTGCTTCTGGGAAAACTGCAGTGTCACAGCCCTGTGAGCGTGGCCCCCACTGAGCCCTTCGCCTGCTCCCGGTGCCTTGGCTGGCTCCCCGAGGGAAGTCCCCACTGCGGCCACACATGTCCCTGGGCTACGTGTGTGAGCGCTAACGGGAGGGGGAGGGAGGGAAGCTGACATGGCCGTGAAAAAGGCAAATATGGTCCTGGGATGTATTAGGCGGGGTATTTCCAGTAGGGATAAGAAGGTGTTAGTGCCATTATACAAGGCATTGGTGAGATCCCATTTGGAATACTGTGTGCAGTTCTCGTCTCCCATGTTTAAGAAGGATGAATTCAAACTGGAACAGGTACAAAGAAGGGCCACTAGGATGATCCGAGGAATGGAAAATCTGTCTCATGAAAGGAGACTCAAGGAGCTTGGCTTGTTTACCTTAACCAAAAGAAGGCTGAGGGGGGACATGATTGCACTCTTTAAATATATTAGAGGGATAAATACTAGGGAGGGAGAGGAATTATTTAAGCTTAATAGTAATGTGGACACAAGAACAAATGGATATAAGCTGGCTAGGAGGAAGTTTAGACTTGAGATTAGATAAAGGTTTCTAACCATTAGAGGAGTGAGGTTCTGGAACGGCCTTCCAAGGAAATTAGTGGGGGCAAAAGATCTATCTGGTTTCAAGATTAAACTAGATGGCTGTGTCTAGATTGGCATCCCTTTCCGGAAAAGGGATGCTAATGAGACACTTCGGAATTGCAGATGCCGCGAGGGATTTAAATATCCCCCACGGCATTTGCATGAACATGGCTGCCGCTTTTTTCCAGCTCGGGGTTTTGCTGGAGAAAAGCACCAGTCTAGACGGGATCTTACGGAAAATAAGCCCTTTTCCGGAAGATATCTTGTTTTCTGCAAGATCCCGTCTAGACTGGCGCTTTTCTCCGGCAAAACCCCGAGCTGGAAAAAAGCGGCAGCCATGTTCATGCAAATGCCGCGGGGGATATTTAAATCCCCCAAGGCATTTGCAATTCCGAAGTGTCTCATTAGCATCCCTTTTCCGGAAAGGGGTGCCAATGTAGACACAGCCGATGGGTTTATGAAGGGGATGGTTTGATGAGATAACATGATCTTGGTAACTAATTGATCATTCATTATCAGTGGGAAATAGGTCAATGGAGGGATGATAGGAGTTACTATAGAGAACTTTCTGGGTGTCTGGCTGATGAGTCTTGCCCACATGCTCAGGGTTTAGCTGATCACCATATTTGGGGTTGGGAAGGAATTTTGCTCCAGGGTAGATTGGCAGAGGCCTTGGAGATTTTCCGCCTTCCTCTGTAGCATGGGGTACAGATCACAGCTGGAGGATTCTCTGCATCTTGGGGTCTTCAAAGTATTTGAAGGCTTCAATATCTGAGATATAGGTGAGAGGATTATTCTAGGAGGGGTGGGTGAAATTCTGAGGCCTGCACTGTGCAGGGGGTCAGACTAGATGATCATAATGGTCCCTTCTGACCTTAAAGTCTATGGGTATGTCCACACTACCCTCCTAGTTCGAACTAGGAGGGTAATGTAGGCATACCGCACTTGCAAATGAAGCCCGGGATTTGAATTTCCCGGGCTTCATTTGCATAAGCCGGGCGCCGCCATTTTAAAATCCCGGCTCGTTCGAACCCCATGCCACGCGGCTACACGCAACATGGACTAGGTAGTTCGGACTAGGCTTCCTAGTCCGAACTACCGTTACTCCTCATTCCACGAGGAGTAATGGTAGTTCGGACTAGGAAGCCTAGTCCGAACTACCTAGTCCGTGCCGCGTGTAGCCGTGCGGCACAGGGTTCGAACGAGCCGGGATTTTAAAATGGCGGCGCCCGGCTTATGCAAATGAAGCCCGGGAAATTCAAATCCCGGGCTTCATTTGCAAGTGTGGTATGCCTACATTACCCCGCTAGTTCGAGCTAGCGGGGTAGTGTAGACATACCCTCTGAGTCTATGAGAAGCGCTTGGGCCGGCCCATGGGCCACCTGAGTTTTGCTGCAAGGATGGTACACTCCCCAGTCACCCCTGGTTCCGTACAGGAGACATCCCACGCGATGGGGATCTGAGAGCCCAGACCACGTCTGCCAGATGTGCTCCCAGGTCCTGTGTGGGGATGCATCTCGCTCCCTGTCAAACACCATTGATTAGCCCAAATCCTCACAGCCTCCACCGGCAGGGAGTTCCACAGGTTAACACAACACAAGCGTCCTCCCACTCTCCACGGGGCCAGGACACAGACCGGTAGTTACAATACATGGAGGAAGATCCTACTCCAGGGGCAGTCCTGTATGCAAACATACAACATGGAGGGGAGGGAGGTAACCGAGTGGGCCCAAGCCACACTACTGTGGTGTCACCTGGGCTCAGGGGTGGAGGGCATGAGGTGTGAGGACAGTGACCAAGCTGCCTGACTGACCCATCCTTTCTTCTCTTCCCTGCAGTGGGACCAAGCACAAGCCCAGGACCCTCTAGTCCAGCAGCAGCAGCAACCCCAGCCGCCCAACCACTGAGGCAGTGGCTCCGTCACCAGGAACAGCTCCTTCGGTGCCACATGCAGGCCGTCAAGCGTGTCAAGGCAGCCATCACTTGGCACCAGGAGGTTACAACATGCCTGTGCAAGGAAGAGACGGCCCAAACCCCTGGGTGACTCAGCCTGGAGTCTTGGCTGCCCCTGGGCATGGAGTGAAACACCCTCCCCCTCCCCACTCCCCCTGGGACTTACCTTCATCATGATGAAGATGGTGGCTCTTCCCACCCTGAACTGGTGTGCCACCGATTGGTAGCTGTCCGGGGTGGCCAGCTCCCATAGTGCGATGGCGACCCTCTTGTCAACGGGGATGGGTGCTCGCAGCTGGGCGGTGGTTCTCTGAAGTGCTGGGGCAAGCCAGGCACACAGCTTCAGGAACGTCTGCTTTCACATGCAAAAGTTCCGGAGCCATTGCTGGTCGTCCCATTGCCCCAGGACCAGCTGGTCCCACCAGTCCGTACTGGTGCCCAGTCTCCACAGTGGCCTCTCCACGCTGGGGTGGGGATGCCACAGGGACGCCATGGCCTCCGTGGCAAGGGAGTCCAAAGCGATCTGCGCCTCCAGGTCCTGGAACAGGAGGACAGCAGCCTGGAGCACCAGGTGCAGGCACTCCAAAATGGCCAGCAGGGGCCAGAGCAGGCATATGGCCATCCATGGCTCCATGGCAGAAAAAACAAGGGAGATGAAAAAAAAACAAGCAAAGGCTCTAAGTGACAAAAGGCAGTGGTGACCAAAAAGGCAGAGGGCAACCACCAAAACTGCTACGGCTGACAGTCCCTGCAAGAGGTCCTATAGCTCGCAGCAGGAGAGAAACGGCTGTCTAGGGAGATCCACTTTAAGCACGTGTTTCAAAGGAGCTCCAGCCCCCACCCCCTGAAAGGGCTGCTGCCCTTTTTCCCTCTTCAAAATGGTTCCGGGCTTCTGCTTTTGTGCAAAAGCGTCCTGCCAATGTAGATGCACATTTGCGCAAAAGCGCATCACTATAACGATAACATTGGGACCAATATAGACGTGCTTTTGCAGAAATACTTTTAACAGAAAAACTTTTCCGTTAAAAGTATTTCCACTGAATCATGACAGTCTAGACATAGCCGCAGTGTTCACTGTAGAGACCCGAGATGTCTCCAGCATCAGTACACCTTAGGAGAAGTAGAGGCCTCTAAGTACTAATGGAAGTATATTAGGGAGTGGTCTAGAGCTCTCTTGAATGTGCTAGATGGGCTGAATTGTTCAGAATATTTCAGTAGGAGATAGCCACGGAGATTCTATAATGTACAGAGAGGTCATCACTCATGCAGCACTTGCCCTACTTTGCAAGTTTGAAGTTGCTTCTGATTGTTGACAAAAGCCAGTTTTGAAAAATATATAAATATTGAACTTCAGTTGGGAACAAGGACTTCTATTTCGAGAGGGAAGTGAAGGCCTTGGAAGCTGTCAAGAAAATGGGCAAGTTTAGACTTTTTGTTTGAGCTACAAGGGAAATAAGTTTTCTTCCAAGTTAACCACGTGAACTACCTCTCAAGCTGTGCTCGTTGTGAGTCCAAATGCCTGCATAAGATTTCATCCACAAAAATGTAGCCAAGAGTTACCAGTTTTAGAGTCAGATGCTTCCTTGCATCTAAACCAGGGTGGCTCCATTATAAATCCTTTAGAATTGCCTTCTGGGATAAAAGCCATATCTTGGCTTCTAGAGAAGGATTTGTAGAGATATTCAGATGCCTAATGGAAAATTCAAAAAGCATCTCAGTATCTAATACCCATTAAAATCAGTTGGTGTTGTGCATGGAAATTAGAGCTGTTCTTACCTATACTCAGTATGAACAGCTGCATAGGGAATCAAAACATTTGGGGCATAACTGGGTCTTAATGTCCACTCACCTGCCTCTTCCCATCCCTGTTCTGAGGCTCTGCTTCCTCCAGAGTGTATTCAGTTAACTTAGGTCTGACGGGCTATTTCAGTTTTATTAGCAAAACCTGTGAAAGAGCCATTCAAGTGGTAAGGAAGCCATTTAACAGGCATTTTCAAAGTCTATGCTGATATTTGAATTTACTGTGTTAGTCTACAGGGCCTTAGTTTAAAATGTTTTAAAATATCTCATTAGTTTGTTAAAGATTATAAAAATCACATCTCTAAATAATTGTCATCCCCCAGGTACCATCGGCCATAGGGGCACCATTTTAATAGTACTCTGAAGGGCCCCATTAAGTCCTAAGGACAGCCCTGGCTGAAATATCTTGGAAAATCCCCCTACCTGTATAAACACCTTTAAAAATATTGGCCCCTTAGTGTCCCTTTTCCATTGTCAAATGGCACTTCTTTGAAGGTGGCATTAAGGTTGTTGTTGTCCAGTGGAATTGTGGCAGGCATGTATGGCAGGTAGCCACTTTTAAACATGCCCCTTCATGTCACAGCATAGTTGCAGTGATGATGACAACGATGGTGATGACAATGGCGATGACGACAACGGTTCTGCTAGTCTAACCATTCATAAAATTCCTTCCTGACCACCAATATGGAACAGTAATTACTCGTTTAACATGTGCCCACTTAACACATTTTTGCAATAGCATGATTTTATTTTTAGGGAACGTTTTTCGAATAACACGACTGTCCCCGAAATAACACGAAAATCATCAAGTGGCAGACTACTTCACGTGGCGGTATGAGTTGGAGAAAACAGTGGTAATATGCACAAGCGGATGAATACACGTGGTCACAGCACTCCTCCACTCACTCATGTTTATCTTTGTGTTTTAACAAACTGCAGTGACTTGTGTTGCTAGTTATCTTGTGTTGCTAGATATCTAATGCTGACATTAACAACCCAGCACCAACAAAAAATTGACTTTGCCACCACCACCACCCACCACCTGAAATGCAACCACCACCTTTTCCATTATTTTTAATGGAAAAGTTGACCCCGCATAGCACGTTTTCGCTTAGCAAAAATATTTTCAGAAACGCATCTATAGCGTTAAATGAGGAATTACTGTACTCAGTTAGGAGGTATCCCAAAATTGCTATTCTGCATCATTTGAGCGCACCTGTTGTTTTGAAATGTAATGGGCTCAATATTCCAATGTCCTAGAAAACCTCATTCCGCAAGGAGTAAGGGATGTTTCAGAATAGAGATTTATTTTGAAAAAAGTGCTATGTAGACAGTGCCAAATTTTGAAATAAGCTATTTTGAAATAACATGAAAATATGACACACAATTTGCATAGCTCAATTTGTGTGTCTTATTTCAACCTACGATGCAGTTTAGATGCAGCCTTACAATGCTAAGCATATGAGCAAGACCCCACCAGTGTGAAGCTAGGGAAAGAGTTCTCTGTAATAACTCATCTATTGAGCTCTGATAGGCCTTAAAATTCCCAGGTGCTGATTAGTCAGTTAGCTGCTAAGCAGACACCTAGACAACTAATTGCTACAGGCGGGCCAATATGAGTGTGTTCTCCCTAAAGAAGCCGATCACACCCTGGACTCTCCTTAAAGGGACCAACTGCCCAGTGACAGGATGACAGGAATAGAGTTCCAGAGGAATTACTCAGAACTTAATACTAAAATGATCCACTTTCTTTAGGTTTTTTAAAATGTTGTACAAAATTGTGTAGCAGGCATATAATGAAGTTCTATACAGGCCCGGCCCTAAGGCTAGGCAAGCAAGGTAAAGGACCTGGGCCCCATGCTTTCGGGGTCCTGCGCTGCTGAGTATTCACCATTCCCCGGCCAGGCCCAGGGCACTGGTCCCAGCATACTGGCGTGGGCCCCGCAAACCCTTTGGCCAGTCCTGGTTCTATAGGAGCTTATAGTTGAAATGAATACTGAGTTAAGTATCACTGTCTATTAAATGCTACAAAGCTTTTCCTTAAACATTGTTTTTGTTGTAATACTGGCTTGTAATACCTGCTTCTTTTTAAAGGCAAAATGACGAAAAGCAAAATATACTTTTGTTTCTGTTTCACATTATTTTATATGCAAAGTTTTCACACAACTTCAACAATTAGAGCTGCTTGGTGACACTCAGGTTTTGCTTTGTGAAACTTCACATTACAAGAAAAAGTGAGAAATATTGGGGAATTTTCACAGACATAAGTTCACCACTTTTTTTCCACAGTGAAAAAATGTTGACATTTTATCATGGAACATCTAGATTTTCATAATTTGTTCCAAATGAAAAGTTACATTTTTTCCCCAAGATATGGCACCATCCAGAGTTATCTTTCCTCCCATGCAATTTATGAAGTCATTTTTTCTCTTTTCATTGAAACTATGTGTGGTTCATGGGGGGAAGACCACAAAATATTCACAAGGTTTTGCTGGTTGTGATAATAGACATGATTTCTGCTTGGGTTGTTGGTGCTACAATTTTGCTTCCTTTCCCTACACCAACTTTGCTAGATTGTTGCTGTTTTGGACTCTTCCATAGGGAACACTGCTGCAAATAAAAGTTGTTTAGGAATAGCTGATTAACACAGGGATAGAGGATTTAAAGGACCTAATTCCAATTAAACGAGGTGAAGTGATTTTCATATAATGTTTTCAACCCCAGAGCTATAAGACAGCATCACATTTAGCTCTGTGGGCATGAAATTTTCTTCATTTGTATTTATTAGATACAGCTGGCACTTTCTCATAATTTATATGCAGTAAATTTCTGAAATAAATACCAAATATACATACCACACATTTACTATTCTGCTATTATGTCTTTTAGATAATTTAGTAGTAGGTGTGCTTTGCATTTCTAATATTTTCTTATCTTGACTTCATATAACAAGTGAGGGGAACTATGCTTTTTGTATGATTACTAATTGCTTAGGAAAACATTCCTCTTGTTATTCATGAAATCAGAAACAGCCTTTGAGTCTGCTATGCTTGTTAGAAGCAGCATATAATGATGTGGTTAAAAAAAAGGGAGAAAAACAAAATAATAAACAATAGGGCATAAATGTCTTCTTTTAAATTTATTGGAATGGAGGAGAAAGTCAGGCTTCGGTACTTGAGAAATCTATTACAGGCAGTCTTTATTAGGAAGGCTTATGATTCCTAGCTATATAACAGCTCTCTGTGACCTTGTGCAAAATACTAAGTGAGATAGCTTATACCCTTCCATCTTGTGAAGTCTCACAAAAATCAGCCACTTTTGCCCTCCCTTCTCTGTGTGCTGAATGGATGCTCCCAAGGATCTGGTCAGCTTCTCCTAAAATTAGAATCATGCCACACCAACTCCTATTCAAGGATGTGGGTTGTGGCTTAGTATCCCAGTGTGGACAAAGGTAGGTATGTGTGTGAGTACCTGTCAGTCAAGCAAAACAGACTAAAGCATGAAATCACCATAATAATCAATCTTGTCTGTGTGTGCTAATACTGTGCTCTTTATACTGCACTGAATTGTGTCTTTTAATCCTCAGTCCCTTGTGGAGCAGCATGTTACTGGACAACATTGGTGGGAGTGTATGACAACTATCAGGGATGGTCTAGATCAGTGTTTCCCAATTTTATTTGGCCATGGAACCCCTAGAGTTGCCTTTAAAAAAAAAAAGGCCGCTGCCACGTTTCGTTGAGCGGAAAAAAAAAAAAAAGCCCTCGCCATGACTCTGTCTCTTTAACAGGGGGTGCGGGAGTGCTGGGTCTTTGCAGAACCCTTGCTTTCGCTTTGTGGATCCCCAGGGTTCCACGGAGCACTAATTGGGAAACACTGGTCTAGATGGTACTTGGTCCTGCCATGAGGGTGGGAGACTAGACTCGATGATCTCTCCAGTCCCTTCTAGTTCTAGTAGCCTATGATTCCATGACTCAGAGACACAGTCTCTCCTCTGCTGAGCCTTGTACACATACAAGAGAAGAGGCTGAGCAATGAGTTCCTTCTAGTATCATGCTCTGCCTTGGATGTCTAGCAAGAGAATTAAGTATGGAGACATTCTGTTGCATTGGTAGGGGAGTAGGCTCCATCCCTGACATAACTTCATAGCATTTCTATGCAGTTGTTTTTTGGAGTGCTCCTGCAAGCCCCAAATAGCCTGAGATGGTTGACCTCAAACTTGCACAGAAATGCTATGTACTGTATTCTGCCACCTTACTCAGACTTAGGGGTACCTTACCACACATAAAGCCACACTGAAAAGTGCTTAAAAAGTGTTGCCTAGCATGAAAAAGGATGGCAGAATGAAGCTGTATGTATTTGTCTGAGGTCAGACTGAAAAGGATGGGAACAGAATTCCTAGCAGTAAGCCAGATTTTTCCACAGTCAGTAGTATTCTCCTCTATGAAAAACCATATACAATCAATGGGAACATTGGATTTAAATGGTTCTCTGCATATATAAGGGGTTCAGAATCTGGCCATTTGTGTTATAATCACAGGAACAACCTCTTGTAATGAAGTGACTATCATGTGGCATATTGTGCAATAACAGTGGAATGCATGTGAAAAGGGAAGAAACCAGAGCAGTCTCATTTTAAACTCTGCTAAAACCTAGCTCTCATCTGTCTTGGCAATTTCTATAATAAAGAGCAATGAAAGCTGCAAGTATATTTCCTGGGCATTTGCTATTCTGTGAAGACTACAAAATACTCGTTTAAAGCTACAAGATAGAATCTGCTTGCGAAAGTATTAGCTGAGTCAGAGGTATCAGTTCATTGGAACTTTTGCTTTTTTATGCATCAGTAACTCTGGCAGTAATAGCAAATTATTATAAAAAAAACACAACGTCGGCAGCATTGTTGCCATCCTGATCTCCACTGAACCAGAATCTTAGTGTCATGTTAGTTTCCTCTCTTCCCTGTTCAGAATGGATATTCAGGGAGTCAATACAAATGAGAGAGCTCCTGGTTAAACACAGTCGTGTAGCAAGGATCTAATCTTTTTCTGGAATGAATAGGAATCCAATTTGAAAACAAATGGAGACATACCATAGCAGTTTAAAGGTGACAGAATAGCTGAAATGTGTCCATGATGTTTATAGGAATGTTGTTCAAAGAGAAAATTAAAATCATATATACACAGGGAGCAGACACCGATTACTGGAAAAAAGATCTTGAAAATAAAACACTGGATTATGATGTTAGATACACATCGTGTATCAAGGCATACACAGTCTTAGGGTAGAGCAAGAGGAGGAAACACATTACAGGTTGGACCTCCATGGTCCAGCACCACTGAGACCGAACTGGTTCTGAATGAGAGAATTTTCCAGACCATAATAAATGTGCATCAGAAAATGCACATTAGAAGAGTGATCAGTGTATTTAATCTCAGAAGCTTAATAAAGATCCTGTCATGTGTTTTGAGGCCAGTTGAAAGCACTTTGAGCCAAATTCTTTTTGGCATAATTCCACTGAAGTCAATGAAGTTATTAGAAATGGCTATTTGTTTTTGCATGGCCAGAAACAAACACAGGAGTAGACAAATAACACCACCCCTCTCTTTAAATATAGCTTCAGAAATGGTGGTAATTTTTCTCTGAGCACTGGTCATTACATTTCTAGAGTGTAGATCTTCGCTAGTTTGTAAAAGGGCATGATCTGGTAATCCTAATACAGTAAGATCTGATGCACATTTTAGTTTGAGAATTTTGTTTTTCACAAGGCCATTGTGCAGAGTTAAGAATTTTATTACTAGGTGAATGATTGTGCAAAAATTATAAGACCGATTTAAAATTAAAAAAAAAATAGGTATATAAGGGTGAGAAGCAGTCCCTAGGATTTATGACTTTGAAGCATATGGTTCAACTTGGGCCAGACTGCTTAAAAAGAACAGAGAGAGATTACTTCTCTTTTAGGATAAAGACTAACAAAACACTAATTCGGCTACCCCTCTGAAGCTTCCCTTTTAGGGTATATCTATGCAGATGATGATAACCTTGTGGGGTCCCAAGGTTGGGTGCCAGCTGAAGCCTAAATGCTTAGTGATTTTCCAGCTTGGTTTCCAAGCTGCATTCCTGAATACACTGACCAGACTAGTATTTACCGTTTATAACTGGGTGCTGGGTGCTAAGTACCTTTGGTCACCTCTGTTAGGTAATTAAATAGGAATTGCAGGCTGTAAACCTCTTTATCAAGCTTTTCATCTTTCCTATAGTATTTGTGATGTCTTCTCCTATCTTCTTTAGTAGATGGAGCTAATGTATCCCAGATATTGAGGATCTCGTATAGTTATCACTCGTATAGTTATCACTCATATTCATATCTCGTATAGTTATCTCTCATTAAAACTCACCATCTCCTTGCCTACTATTTAAAAATAATCCACAAAACTTGCTGGTCTGTGGCCTTCTCCCAATATTCCATAACTGTGGTAAATTATTTATAACTATTTCTAATGTGTCAAAACCAAAGTCCACTGAGGTCGATAGAAGGATGACCATTGACTTCAATGTATTTTTGATCAGGCCAATATTGACAATGAAATGGGGCAACTGATACCATGTAGGAATAACAAAAGACAAGAAAACAACTTTGAACTTTTAAACTGAAAAAACACATACCCTGTGTTATGGGACTGTTACAAGGGATGAGGCTAATAATCACTTTAAAATGATACATGAAGCAGAGTTCCCCTGATAGTGAAAATGTACAAAAATCAGTTTATAATAATTCAACCAAAGGTAGGGGCAAAAGCACAAAATTTCTTTCCTGTGTATTTTTTAATATAATATGTTAGATTTCCAACACTGACATTCATTTGACCACATTTTTATATAAACGTTCAAATTAAAAAATATATATGTTTGAACAGGATAAATTGGAAAAAACTGTGTTGGCATAAACCTATCTCCTAGAGATAATGAATTGTGCAGGTCCTGGGTCCTACTGGAACTGAACTTCCCTTGATGTTGTTATAGCTAGCCTTTAATGATGGATGTGTATGTAGAATATTTTGTGAAAGAAAGAAAGAAAGAAAGAAAGAAAGAAAGAAAGAAAGAAAGAAAGAAAGAAAGAAAGAAAGAAAGAATCACTTTCATGTACAGCATACTCATGCCTAATAGCCTGGATTAACAGAAATATCACTGAAGCATTTGAATAATATGCGGTCACATTAATGCTTCATGTCTTATTAATATGATAGTTTTAATTGTTGCCCTCAATTACCCCCACTGCTACCGTTCATAAAATAACTCCCTTTCCCACTTCACCTCTTCAAGCCTCAATTGCCCTCTTCCTTTTCAGAGCTGCAGCCTTTACTGACTTCCTTTCTCTAGTCTCCTTGCCAGTCTCCTTTTTTTTAATGTGCATATGTAGGTTAATTAACTGTCTTTCTCATGAACATTAGAAATTCTGCATTAAATAAGTATTTCATTAATATTTTGTGCGCTAAGGTATTGAAAAATCTCTCATTATGCCACTAAATGAATGACCCACAAATTAACACCGATAAATACTACTTATTTTCATTGCTTTGTGCTTATTCTAATCAGATGTATTTTAAAGGTAAAGCTAGAGATGTACCTGAACTACAATCCTACATCTGGAAAATATTTCAAGTTTTGGGAAAGTCTGCATTCTCTCCAGTTATGAGTTTTGCAATCAGATGGTTGTTTACAAGAGAGTCTTATGAAAAGAAAGGGCTGGAAAAGGGATTCAATCTATGTCTGCTGATATAAATACAATCTATGTCTGCTGATATAAATAGGTATTGGAGACAGTGAGTAGTCCTGTAGCACCTTGGAGACTAATGAAAAAAATATATAGAGTATCATGAGCTTTTGTGGGGAAAACTCTCTTTCTCAGATGAGCAGAGACAGGTTAACCAGTTTGAAGGAATTGTTAGAATTGTTTCCATCACCTTACAAATTCACACATTTTCAGAGCAGAACCTGAACTTTAGGTTAAAATCCATTCCCCATTAAAATCAAGGGGAAATTTTGCCTACCTCTGTGACTATTTTTATACTTATTGTCTCTAGTCAGGAGTGGAAATGTCTGGTGAAAATACTGTGTGTGTGCACGCGCATATATAGACAGAGATTTCTAGCCTACATAAGCTTTTGGGGGCAGAAGCCTGGACTTCAATGGTGTTAGAGGGTAATCATAGAATACTAGAAAAGGAAGGGACCTCAAGAGGTCATTGAGTCCAGTCCCCTGCCCTCATGACTGGACCAAGCACTGTCTAGATCATCCCTGATAGATGTTTATCTTACCTGCTCTTTAATATCTCCAATGATGGAGATTCCACAACTTCCCTAGGCATTTTATTCCAGTGTTTAACCTTCCTGACAGGTTATGGGCTTTAGTGGCACACATCACTTGAGAATCTGCCCCATGTCATATATTCTAAACTACTTATTTCCAGACTGTACATATTTAGAGGATCATCCACTTCTGACAAATATACAAGACCAGATGCTGTCCTTCTTCAGGCAAAACTCAGATGTATTTCAAGGGAAGTTATGTAGGAACAGAAGATGCAAATTCAAGTTCACTACCCAACTTTTCCATATGATGCTTTGGACCTCCCACTGAGCCTTAATATTTCCTGCTGACCCCAGTGCAATCTAAGCATATCCAACACTTGGCATGGGCAGGATCAACCTTGACTATGCTGAAAACTTATTGAAAAGGACAAGTTTTTTGGTTCCACAATCTGGGCCTGATCTGAAGCCTCTTGGAGTCCATTGAAATCTTTCTGTGACTTCAAGGGCCTGAGCCAATGCCCACTTGAGTTTAACACTGGAATATGTGGAGCTCCCTTCCTTTTACTGAGGTTCCCAGCATCTACAGGTACTGAAACTAGTAGTGTTGAAGGTGCAGCAGCATGCCTGGCTTCAAGTGGTTTGCATCATAGATAAAATGTACAGTTTTGTTCAACGACTTCCAGCACCCCCACCATATAAATCGTTCCAGCACTTCTGTCAGCATCTGGCATGACTTGTATTCTAGCTACCTACTTGAAATACACATTTATCTGGTATGTTTTTTTTAAGATGGTGTAATATGTCAGTTAATGGTGGATTTGGATTATCAGTGTAGAGATATTGATCAGCTGTACAAACATTAGTTTTCTAAGAATGATACAGCAGAGATTTCTCCTGCCTATAACTAACATATCGCCAGCTAGTAACATATATCCCACTGAAGATAAGCTTAATACGGTCAGATGAAATGTTATAATTGAAAACAACCTTTTAAATCATTGAACTGCTCCATGGCAGGAAAGGTGGACACATCCAAAATGAGAATTGATTAAGCCTCTCAAGTAAATTACTTTCAGCACAGCCTGCACCTCAAAGCATTAGCTGTTTAAAATGTGTGTCTTAGCAAGGTGTAAAAATTCATGCAGAGGAAATCTGACTGTTCCTCAGCATCTTATTTCAGCAAATGCAAAATGCTTATTTTATTTGTAATGTCTATATCATAGTAACTCTAGACACTCTGTAGAGATCTGGGCCTAGTTGTGTTTGGTGTTATACTAACATAGGGTAAGAGAAAGTCCTTGCCCCCGAACCATCTTACAATCTAAATAGGCAATGTGTGGAAGGGGAAACTGAGGCACTGAAGGGTGACAGAAGTTCTTCCAGATCAAGGCAGTGCCAGATATGACATCCATGTCTCCAGTTCCAATCTATCAGACCATGCTGCCTCCTATGTGTTAAACTAGAAAGAGGTACAGTGTCAACATCAAGTAAAATAGCACAAATACTTTCCATTTGCATTGTATTTGTGATAATATAACAATGTAGTTTTACAATAGTCTGATAATAAAGGCTGAACACATTATTAGAGCTACTGTCACTGTAACAAATGCAGTTTGGCTGGATTAATGAACAAGTTAGTGCCCATTAATAGTCCTGACTATTAAGATACAGCACCACTCATTTTTAATATTAACTCTCTCTGTTGTGAAAAACCAAGCTACCTCACTTCTTCTACAGTAAATCTTAAATAGTACATATATGTCAATATTATCAATGGTTCCCTCCTCATGCATCAATTAGCAAAAACATATCTTTGTAATGTCAACAGCTGTCAGAAGTCTATAGAAAATCTAGCCTGTCCAGTGAGGAGATTAAGGGTTAAAGATGAGGAAACCAGGAAATTTTGGTTGGGTTCTCAGCTCTGCAGCTGTCTTCCTCTGTGACCTTGAGTGTGCATCTACACAGCAACATTATTTTGAAATAACTAGCATTATTTCAAAATAACTTAGTCCATGTCTAGGAATACAGCAAACATCAGGTGCAAATTAATTGTATTGCATAACTATGCAAATTGAGCTACATCAATTGCATAGCTTATTTCAGAATAGCCTATTTCAAAATTTGGAGTGTCTACACAGCACTTATTTCGAAATAAGAGTTGGAGGAAGAGTGCTCTATTTCAAAATAAGTTAAGCCCTGCTGAATACATGTACCCTATAAAAGTTGCTTAAGCCAGGCTTATACTGAAGGGGAAGATCAAATTACGTAACTGGAGTTGTCATACCTTGATTCAAGTTTCCCCGCCAACCCCACAGTGGGTGGCCTATGGGAGCAAATGCTCCTTTTGGCTTCTCTTACTCCTCGCAAGAGCAGAGTACTGGCCACCAGTGGGGACAGTCTCTGAGTTTGATTTAGCAGGTCTTTACTAGGCCTGCTAAATTGAACCCGAGAAAATCGATCATAGCAGTATCAGTCTTCCATGGAGTGAAAACATGGCCTCAGGTAGTTGCCATGCTGTTCCCATTGCAGGCATTGGGAGGAGGAGCAAACCCACAATTCCATGTATACTTCAGTTTCCCTTTCTCTATCCCTAAAAGAATACATCCCCGTATAGAGACAAAAACATTGTTATTGCTTCACAAATAATACATGAATAAATAATGATAATATTGTAGCTGAGTGGTCTCTCCCTTTCCATCTCCAATATATTACATTCTGGTAGGGAAATAGTAATTTTTTTCTTTGCAGAGTGTACTCCCTGTTGTTTAGGGGATAATAGGGTGTGATCTCATATGCAGTATAGAGATACAGTCTCAGAAAGCTTTATATCATTGATGAGGCCATAAAATTTTTCCTCATGAACATTTGGAGGAAATTAATTTAAGCTGGGGACACCAACATTGCTGAACTGAACATCCCTTTGGAATTCTAGTGTGCATACTTACATATACTATTTTCTAATGCCTACCCAGGTCTAGCAATGACTATCATTTTCAATCTATTAAGCATTGGGAGTGGTGAATGCTTCTTATTTGTTGTGTAAGTCAATTTCAAATAGAGCTCCATTAAAACTTAAAAAATTAGAATGAGCTAATGAGGTTATTAATATTAGTTTAAAACGCACGATCTTTTTCTGTTACATAATTTGACTACCACATTTGTCAGTGCATTGTTTTGAATACTCACAATACTCTAGAGAATGTCACAGATTCATGCGAGTGGATTGCTTGATAATAAATGTATATCTCTGAATAAGCTCTAGGACATGTAAAACCACAATTAGATAGACCAGAGCTAATTCATTAGCTATTTGAGCAGACCTCCACACATTATTTATTCCAGAAGTATGTCATACTCAGCATGAACTGTGTAATACCTTTACTTGATTTTTTTATGGGAATATGTGAAATGGTGGACGACATGTAGGACTGAAGTTGCCCTTCTTTTGAACAAATAGGTGAAGTTTGAAGGGGAGGGACAGTTAAGCACAGTTACTTTAGATATACCAACTTTGAGTGATCTTAAAAAAAAACATTACTCACATTGTAACTTTAATCTGTGGACTTCTGTTCACATTAAGTCAAAGGAAAAACTGAAGTTTAATGGGAAAGTCAAAGTAAAGCACTGTTTTTACAGTAACACATATATCAGTTCCAACTAAGGCTGTAGGTCAAAAAATTTCCATTGAAATGGTTTTTTTGACAGAAAATTGGGTTTTCAGCTGACTGATTTTTTTTTATGGAAACCATTTGCTTTCCGAGAAAAAAATGCAGCTTTTTGTCAAAAGTCCAAATACCTGAAAGTCAAAATATTTCATCGGGGCAGGAAGCATCCAAATGATAGCTCTCATGAGGCACTATGGCAGCATTATGAAATTAAAATGTTTAGTTTTCGGACAAAAAAGAAATCAGTTTTGATTTTCCTACAATTTATAATTTATTTGGAGCCTAAAACAATTGAAGGTTCATTTATGCCGAGATTATTCTAGAGTTTTTCCTGTGTGGGAGCAGAAACATATATGAGGACCTCAGCTCACATGAATCTCAGTGGTACTCTGTTATTCAATAAACTGAACATTTTATTATGTCCTTTTAAATTACACAGCCCATGAATACTATAACAACAAAAAAAGTTTTAGAAGATTATTTTACTCAAGGTAAACTTTGTCCATGGGTCTATCCCTTTTTTTTTCTTCTGTCTAGTGGCATTTAGGAAACAGGCCAAGTTAACTGTCAACTTAATTTTAAAATGAGAATAGAATCCATCAACTATTTTATGGCCGTATGTCCGGGCTAATATGATTTTAAACAATCTTATTAGTGCTTCTTAAGAAGGGAAGGGTTAAAGTAGTACAACAGATTTCTACGTCTTTCTAGTGTTCTTGTTAATATGTCAGAGAGAACAAACAAAAGAATTATACAGCTGTTTGTATTGATTCAACAAATCTTTGATTTAGAAA
This sequence comes from Pelodiscus sinensis, assembly GCF_049634645.1. Taxonomy (NCBI): domain Eukaryota; kingdom Metazoa; phylum Chordata; order Testudines; family Trionychidae; genus Pelodiscus; species Pelodiscus sinensis. Next base: position 153,631,173 of record NC_134712.1, read on the forward strand.
CATTAGACAGAATCAAACCTTTGTGTACAGTGTATCTTACTGCTTTCATATTCTTGGTTTAGAAATTGGGTTTTCAAAACCTTTCAGGATGGACAACATGACAAGTGAGGGCTAGATCACAACATTTCAACCATATCTTGGTCCCATTGAAGTCTCTGGCAAAACTCCCATTGACTTCAATTAGACCAGTTTTTGGTTGTAAATGAGGATTAGAGTTTTAGGGGTTTTGAACAATCAGTAATGTCTGTCTGACCCATTTAAGCCATTTATAAGATAACTTTCACCTTTGTATCTAGCCAATGATAATCATCAAAAGCAAACCTTAGGATCCTGGCTGTTATATATACAGGTAATGACCACAATTTTTTCTCATAATTCAATCAAGATACATGGCATATATTAGTAGTAGTAGTATTTATTTAGCTACAACAATTTGAACCTTTAAAAAAATGCACAAACTCCAAGGTTGAAGAATAGGCATTTTTAAAATACTGACATTTCGGAATATCTTAGTAGAAAATATTAATCTCTCTCTCTCTCTAAAAAAATTCCTTTGGGATGACAAAGTGATGTCATTACATCACAGCATCCGCAGGCTGGGGGATAGGCATGGGTGGGTAAAGCCCCACCCCCTCTGCCCCATCCCTGGAACCAAGTCACACCCAGCCTCCAGGAACAAAGCCAGGCCTTGCACAGCCTCAGCTGGGATTGGGGAGTTAGATTTAGATGGGGGAAGTGTGGAAAAAGGACCTGAATTGGCACAGCCAGGTGGGCTGGTGGGGCATGTGAGGGGAGGGAAAAAAGGCCTAAGCTGGTGAAGCAGCAGCCTGATCCTCCCCGGTGGCAGGGGGGAGAGCCCAGGTTGCCTCCCCCCAGGAAGAGGGGGGGATTGATGAGCATAGCGAGCAGGACATACAGCTCCCTAGCAGAAACAAAATATTGTCTTTAATACATTATTTAATTTTATTTCCTCAGCTTTGAGTGAATGTGCCCGTGTAATTAATCTTCACATTTTTGCTTTGTCGTGCTGTGTAAACTTGTGGAACAACATGAAAGTAGCCAGCAAAATCTTGAACTCAGTCAAGATTTCCACCCTTATTCTCTATTTTTAAACATAATTTATATTTCTTCACATTCAGAAAGAAGAGTTGAATAAATGATAACCATCTGAATGGAAAGATGTCTTCCCAACCCAACGTGTGCACTAAATTGCTTTAGCATGTTACTTGGGCAATGTTTGTAGTAGTTATTTATGAAGAGCTACTAGACAACTCAGGGAAAGGAGAGGTATTTATTGACCCTGGACATTTCCTAGATAATATAAACTTAAAAACCAACAAATGGTCTGGTAGCACTTCATAGACTAACAAAACATATAAATGGTATTATGAGCTTTTGTGGGTACAGCACACTTCTTCAGATGGCTGTGCCCATGAAAGCTCATGATACTATCTACGTGTTTTGTTAGTCTATAAAGTGCTACCAGACCATTTGCTGGTTTTTAAGTTTATCCTGTACAGACTAACTTGGCTACCCCCTGAAGCTCCTAGCTAATATGTAATTTAGTGAATATTCAAATAGCTACAGAAATGTTTTAAAAGAATTGGAGATGCAAATAAGGCTATTGTATTTCATAAGCTATGTTTCATGAGAACCAGAAACAATCTCCCCTACTACTACCACAAGGCAAAACTTCAGGGATGTTGTAATTCCTCTTTCTCTAACTGTACTCCTTTTCCTGAGGATAATTGTATTGCAAAATGTGGGGATTTTAAGTAACTCCCCAGCACAGTTATAGTTTATGAACTAGCTAGTAGAAGAAGTCAAACTGATTGTGGAACTTTTACTCATACTGGTGAGTACTTACACAAGTGGTGCATCTATGTAACACTACTCAGCTGTTTACCAGTGTGAGTGAAAATTCTACAGTTTGATCCTAAATGATGAGCTACCACAAGTTATGCAATACAATTAATTTGCACCCGATGTATGCTGTATTCCTAGAATCATTATGATTCGGGGGAATTGGAAGCTGGGTAGACTGAGTTCATACCTGCTCATTTCTAAATTGGACACAGGGGAAAAGATAATGTTGGTCATATCTGTGGACATGATTGATTTGTGTCTCTAGGGAAGCAGGGAATCCTACTGGAAAAAACAAAGTGGTATTAATTTTTAAGACAGAAAAATTGGTAAATATCTTTAGGGAACTGTTACCTGTCCTTGGAATCAGCCAAGGAATAAAGACAAGACAAAGGGTGAACTGAAGCAGTACTAAAGCTTGTTTATTAGTACAGATTCTTAAGGGTACGGTGGTACTCCCATAACCACCACGTTCATACTGACAATTTGGAGGCCAGCTGCAAGTGCAGCGTAGATTACTTTCTATGTCACAGATGGCTGAAACTGGCAAGATGATAGCCTCCAAGAGATCAGGCCGAGAGGCGATGAGAGTTCCTTGGGGTATTTTCAGATCCATGGGAGATCTACTGCTTCTGGTCCAGTCCTGGGCTTGTCATGCTATTACATCTTGTTGGAGAGAGAGAAAAAGAGAGAGACCTGGTCACCTGCCATGTTAATTTAAGCACTTTGCAGGATCCTGTCTTGCCTTAAAAGGTTGCAAATGCTGGACTGTCTCATGCATACATACATATTCATAAGCAGGAATACAATTAATTATATTACAGTAATGTGACTTTTTCAGGTAGGCTGCTAAAATCGGGCCTGTCCATAATAGGAACTGCCTAACCTGCATTTGTTCAATACAACAGGAAACTTGCTTATACCACAGCTGAAACAGTTAGAAATACAAAGGGAGGGGGGAGGAACAGAGGTTTGTGTCCAGCAGCTATATTCTAATGAGGGAGTGAGTGTCCAGCTGGCTACAGGAACATTCATTAATTCAGCACTTTATTTCAACTTCCTGAAGGGAGGTTCCAAAGAGGATGGAGAGAAGCTGTTCTCAGTAGAGACAGATTGCAGAACAAGGAACAATGGTCTCAAGTTGTGGTGGGAGAGATCCAGGTTGGATATTAGGAAAAACTATTTCACTAGGAGGGTAGTGAAGCACTGGAATGGGTTACCTACGGAAGTAGTGGAGTCTTCACCCCTAGAGGTATGTACGTCTTGGCTTAACAAAGCCCTGGCCGGGTTGATTTAGTTGGGATTGGTCCTGCCTAGAGCAGGGGGCTGGACTTAATGACCTTCTGAGGACTCTTCCAGCTCTATGGTTCTATGATTCTATGAGTGGTATAGTACAACATAATTATGAAAGTAGTTTCTGTAAGTTCAAATCTGCACTGAAAATTTTGGTCTCAGTTAAACTTTAGAAAAAGAGTAAATAATCAGACTTATCTGGGTTGAAGTTGAAGAGAAATACAGTTGATTGCCTTCAGTTCTTGGGATGCATTTATTAAATTATAAGTTGATGGATGCTGATCTGAAGGGAAGGAGCACAGGTTGTCAGCAAAGCTAGAATATAAATTCAGAATAAGCTTTAAATTCCAAAGAAGCTGGAAGACCTGAGTTTAATCAAATTCTCAGATCTGAGGATTATAGTATTTTCAGTAGATGTTAATTATTTGGAAAAATGATAATTGTATATATTAATAACCATCTTTCAAGTATGCACAAAAGAGTATATGAAAAAAATACCAATCTCGGATATGTTTGATTACATCAAATTCTGGAATGACATGAGTTGTAGAGAGACTTTGATATCTTAGTACTAAATCTTTGAAGTTTAATGATAGTGCTCAAAGATTCTCCTGTTGTAGTGTCCAGCATTCACTATATGTTGAGAAATGATATACATTTTTACCATTCCAACATAAGTCACAGTTTTCTGTGTAGTATTTTTAAGTGTGTTTCAGGTCAGCTACTAATGTGGCAGGTAGAAGTCTTGTGCTGCTGGCACATGCACTTTGTAGATCTATATGGACTCTTGCTTCTTAAACCTTCCTTTTTTTGTGGTGGGCTTGGTGCACTCAGCACCTGATTGGATCCTGGAGTTTCCCTGAAGACTGTGAAGCTCAGTGCTATTCACAGGAAAGAAATCTGTATTTTTGTGTAAGGAATCTTATATATATATATATTGTTTGTTTACTTGGGTTGTCTCACTTAAAAATTACAGGACTAGTGTGCTGACCAGTATAAACTTTGAACATAAATGTAACCAATAGAGAGGTCACATGGTCTAGTAGATAGGGAATTGAACTGGTATGGAAGACGGAAGATGTAGATTTTATTCCCAGAGTTGCTGCTGCTGCTGCTGCTGCTGCTACTACTACTACTATCACCATTAAATGCATATTTCATATATAGTACTTTTCAGGAGTAAGCCTCAAAACACCTGATAGTCTTTTGAATGTGTTTATCCTTCAACAGCCCTATCAGATAGAGAAGCATTCTCATCTCCTTTTTTTTACAAATGGGGAATTGAGGCACAGAAGCTAAGTGACATTGCCCCTGGTTATAGAGGATGTTCACAACAAAATATGGAATGTTAGGTCTCCTATGTCATAGGCCAGCACTCTAATTTCTTGACCATCCTTCCTATCTATTGGCAGCTTTGTGACCTGATGCAAGTCACTTAAGCACTCAATGACTCTGTTTCCTGTCCCACCTTTTGTCATTTCTATTTAGACTATAAGCTCACCTAGACAGAAACTTTTTTTATTGTGTGCATCTAAAGTGCTTAGCACGATGGTGCCCTAGTGTTTGTGAGGCCACTAGATGCAAACATAATATCAACAGATAATACATAGAAAATGTAGTTTGATTGGCTTGAATCATAGACTCATAAAATACTAGAACTGGAAGTGACCTTGAGAGATCATCACATCCAGTCCTCTTCCCTCACAGCAGGACCAAGCAACATCTAGATTATCCCTGACTGATGTCTGTCTAACCTGCTCTTAAATATCTCCAGTGATGGAGATTCCACAACCTCCCTAGGCAATTTATTTCAGTATTTAACCACCTTGACAGTTAGGAAGTTTTTCCTAATGTCCAACCTAAACCTCCCTTGCTGCAGTTTAAGCCATTTGCTTCTTGTCCTATGTTTAGAGGTCAAGGATAACAATTTTTCTCCCTCATTGTAACACTCTTTTAGATATTTGAAAACCGCTATCATGTCCCGTCTCAGTGTTCTCTTTTCTAAAGTAAACAAGCCCAATTATTTCAGTCTTCCCTCATAGCTCATGTTTTCTAGATCTTCTTCTCTGGACCTTCTCCAATTTTTCCACATCTTTCTTGAAATGTGGTGCCCAGAACTGGACACTATACTCCAATTGAGTCCTAATCAGCACAGGTTAGAGTGGAAGAATGACTTCTTGTGTTTTACTCACAACACTTCTGTTAATGTATCCCAGAATCATGTTTGGGTTTTGTTTTTGTTTTTTTGCAATAGTGTCACAGTGTTAAGTCCTATTTAGCTTGTGGTCCACTATGACTCCTTGATCCCTAAAGCAGTCATTTCCCATCCTACATGTGTGAAACTGATTGTTCCTTCTCAAGTGGAGTACTCTGCATTTCTCCTTATTAAACTTCATCCTGTTTACTTCAGATTATTTCCCCAGATTTTCCAGATCAGTTTGAATTTTGACCCTATCCTCCAAAGCACTTGCAACCCCACCCAGCTTGGCACAATCTGTAACTGAATGAGTGTACTCTCTATGCATTCATCTAAATCATTTATGAATATATGGAATGGAACCAGTACCAAAAGACACCCCTGTGGATCCTTACTTGTTATACCCTTCCATCATGACTCTGAGCCATTAATAACTACTCTCCAAGAATAGTTATCCAGCCAGTTATGCACCCACCTTATAATAGCCCCATCTAGCTTGTATTTCCCTAGTTTATTGATAAGAAGGTCCTGTGAGACCGAGTCAAATGCCTTACTAAAGTCTAGGTATACCATGTCCACCACTTCTGCCTTATACACAAGGCTTGATATCCTATAAAAGAAAGTTATCAGATTAGTTTGACATGATATGTTCTTTACAAATCCATGCTGGCTGTTACCTATCACCTTATTTTCTTCCAGAAGTTTGCAGATGAATTCCTTAATTACTTGCTACATCATCTTCCCTGGCACTGAAGTTAATCTGACTGGTCTGTAGTTTCCTGGGTTGTTTTTATTTCCCTTTTTATAGATGGACACTATATGTGCCCTTTCCAGTCTTCTCAAATCTCTCCCGACTTCCATGACTTTTCAAAGGTGTTTGCTAAAGGCTCAAATACCTCCTTTTTCAGCTCCTTCAGTATTCTAGGATACATTTCATTGGGCTCTGGTAACTTGAAGACACAAACTTTTCTAAGTAATTTTTAACTGGTTCTTTTTTTATTTTTGCTTCTAAACCTACCCAATTTCCACTTGCATTCGCTATGTTAGGCATCCTGTCATCATCAAATTTCTTGGTGAAAACTGAAACAAACAAGTCATTTAGCACCTCTGCTATATCCACATTTCCTGTTATTGTTTTTCCCTCTTCACTGAGCAATTGGCCTACCTTGTCCTTGGTCTTCCTCTTGCTTTTAATATATTTGTAGAATGTCTTCTCGTTATCCTTTATGTTTCAAGCTAGATTTAGTTCTTTTTGTCCCTTTGCCTTTCTAATCTTGCCCCTGTATACCTGTGTTGTTTGCTTATATTCATCCTTTGTTATTTGACCTAGTTTTCACTTTTTATATGACTCCGTTTTTATTTTTGGATCATGTAAGGTCTCCTGGTTAATCTATTATGGTTTCCTGCCATAATTTCTACCTTTCCTATACAGTGGAATAGTTTGCTTTTGGTTCCTTAATAATGTCCCTTTAAAAACTGCCAACTGTCTTCAGTTGTTTTTCCTCTAAGTCTTGTTTCCCATGGGACCTTGCTAACCAGCTGTCTAAGTTTACTAAAATCTTCCTCCCTGAAATCCATTGTCTTTAGTTTGCTATTCTCCCTTCTACCATTCTTTAGAATCACAAACTCCATGATTTCATGATCACTTTCACCCAGGCTTCCTTCCACTTTCAAATTTTCAACTGGTTCCTCCCTATCTGTTAAAAACAAATCAAGGACAGCTTCCCACCCAGAAATATATTTATTTCTCAATCTTCTGAAATAAAATAATTTTCTCCAATGCAGTTCAAGAACTTTTTGGGTAATCTGTGCCCTCCTGTAACCACTGTCACCCTTTCTGCATTCTTACCAGTCGACCATGCAAAATCAGCTCAGACATATTGAAGTTAACAAGAGTATGGAGCTAAATCATCTCTTATGAGACGGAAGTGTAATATTTGAAAACTCTTGCTCTTACTAAAGTTTCTGGCTTAAATATTTTTTAATGAAAGGGGCACCTCATTAAGATCTCCAATTATGCAGTATTTTTAGCTGTGTAATTGCTAACCTAAAAAGGCAAAATATTCAGAAAAAAAAGAGATTTGAAATGCACTTCATAATTATCAACAACAAAAGTCCAAAGGGAATAAAGTATGTTCAAAATACATTAGGGGACAAAATGCAAATATTACAGAATTGCAGATTATGAAGCTCTTTCACTGTAAAAGTCTATATCTAGTTTATGTTATTACCATTAGGGATGAGGTAGGCTGAGAAAATTGTAATATAGTTTTAATTTTTAATTTGAAATGTCAATGCTGTTTTCTTGCTGTATTAATTAGCATTAATTAGTTAAGATTAGTAAACAATGCTCTGAAAATATAAAATTCTATACAGAGTAAGTACTAGATATTATTGTGACATTTACATTTGTTAGCATTGTATCATAAATTATTCAAAACAAGCAATTTGGATGTCTGTAGAGACCTACCAATGTATATATCTCACTTAACCACAACTTGTATTGCAGAATGAAAACATTATTGCTGCTCTTATTAAACATGGAAGTCTTATTAAAAATAGAAGTTATGATGTTCTGATAACCAGTACAGATAAGAGAGTAGATAATAAAAAGACACAAAAGGACATAATTAATTTTTACCATGTACTTTAGGACCATTAATGACTTTGAAATAAAAATACCAGTCTGAGAAAACAGCTATTGAGATTGCTGCTGTTCTCTGTAATGGTACACAATGCTTCAGAATAAAACTGCTGTTCCTTCAGTTTCAGCAGAATTGTCCACACAACTCTGAGGCTTAACAATTTTCACAGCTTAATTTATTTAGGAACAGGAGCTGAGTAAAGGAGTAAGAGCACTAATCAGGTTTTTTTGTTTGATTTTTTTTTTGTGATTTTTTGCTGCTAATATGAGTCCCATTTTTTTCCAATGCACTTATTTGTAAGTATTCAGCAAATATGTCGGACAAACAATATTTAGATTATGGGTTGTTCCTGAGATATCACTTTGGGCTTGATGCAAAGTCCATTGTAATCAATAGACAGACTCCCACTAACTTCAGTGGGTTTCAGATTAGTTCTTTTTGAGTATGTGAAATTCATTTTTTCTTGGTGTGTTAATGGTTTCCTAGATTATATGGTATTGTTCCTTCTCCATGACTCAGGGCATAACACCACTATGGAGTTTTTTTCAGAAAAGCCACCATTTTTCTGAAAAAAGTTCACTTATGTCCACACTGTAATTGCGTTCTTTAGAAAAAAAATCAAAAGAACAGAGGGTTTTTGCGACATTGGCAAACCTCTTTCTATGAAGAAGAAGCCTTTTTCTGAAAGAGCTCTTTCTGAAAAAGGTGTGTGTGAATGGGGAAGAGAGAGTTCTTTCGAAAGAAGAGGAAAAAGCACAGTGGCCCTGTCCATAGTAATTACAGCTTAAATGTGAGATAGCATCCACTCAGTGTGGGCGTTATCTTTTGAAAAAGCTGATAGCTTTTTTGATGCACTTTTGCTGTGTAGATGCTCTCTTTCAGAAGAAGTTTTTTCAGAAAATCTCTTCCAGAAAAGTTTCTTCCAGAAGAAGCCTGCAGTCTAGACATAGCCTCAATGACTGGAACTTTAAAACATGAGAAATGATAAATGATAAATAGTGAATATTCAGAAGACAATAATGCACTTTCATAATAAACTTTCAGATAAATAATTATCCATGCTAAACTCCACAGAACATTGGGCATTCACAAACATCTCTTTGCATACTAAGTAGTCATGTGGCTTGCCATACATAGTGAATAATGTGGACCCTGAGCAGAAGAGTAAATTCACCCAGTTTATTCCAAATCTGGTTTTTTTCATTATGTGAAAAGTAGATTATAAAGATAGCAAAAGGAAAAGCAAATGAATAATTATATTATGTACAAGTTAAAAGACAACAAAGGCATAGCATAGCCAGGGATAAGTTGGGGTTGTGGTGGGAAGCACAGAGATCGTCTATTGAACTTGCTAGAAAATACATAGTCTGTCAGGGAAAAAGTGGGTGCTTTTGTCCCTCATTGGTGGTCTCATCTGACACCTGTGGGAGCTTACATAGCCTATTGGGGAAAGAAATAGGTGATGTCCTGGCCATGTCCCTCCTTAGTGGGCAACCTTGTGTGTCTCTATAGCAAAGGACATAGTCTGTCAGGGAAGGAAGCAAGTGCTTTTCCCTAACCAGGTCCCTTGTTAGTCTTGGTCATTCATCATTGTCCCCGTCATTGGCTTACCTGACACCTGTAGGGAGATACAAAGCCTGCCAGGGAAAAAAGTGGGTGAAACCTCTGGCTGTGAGTCTCCTTAATAGGTGACCTCATGTGTCTTTTAAAGCAAAATAAATAGTCCATCAGGGAAAGAAGTGGGTGCTTCTCCTGACTGTGTTCCTCATCAATGGTCTTGGTCATTCATCAGCATCTCTTCTCTTTGGCTTTGCCTGGCATCTGTAGGAAAGTACATCATCTGTCAGGGAAATAAGTGGGTGATGTCCCTGACTGTGTCTCTCCTTGGTGGGTGATTCTGTGTGTCTTGTACGTAAAGTACATAGTCTGTCAGGGAAGGAAGCGGTCCCGGATCACGCTTTTCATTGTTTGGTCTCATGTGTTTGCTGTAGAAGGTCGAGGAGTTAGCTCTAGTGGAGGAGTCAGGTGACTTCTCGGTCATGTCTCTCGGTCATGGTTACTCATTCTGGTATTGGTGTCAGCCCATGACATGATTTTTTTGTGATTGTTTCTTACTTGAAGTGTCTGAAATATTTTTAATTTAACAACTATTGGGGTACGTCTAAACTACATGTCTCCATTGACGGAGCCATGAGATTAATGTACTCAAAAAAGGGAAATGAAGTGGTGATTTAAAATAATAATTGCTTCATTTACATCAAAATGGCTGCTGTGCTGGGCTGATCAACTGTTTTGCAACAAAGCACAGTAATCTGGACGCTCCGCGGTCGACAAGGGAAGCCCTTGTCGACCGCCCTGGTAAACCTCATTCCACGAGACATAACGGAGAGGTCGACAAGGGCTTCCCACAGAGCATTCAGACTACTGCGCTGTGCCTCCAAACAGCTGATCAGCACAGCGCGGCAGTCATTTTGATGTAATGAAGCAGTGATTATTTAAATCGCAGCTTCATTTCCCTATGTCTAGAAACCTAATCTACATGGCTCCGTTGATGGAGTCATGTGGTCTAGACATATCTTTAGAGACCTTATAGTTTAAGTTGAATGGTGTCGTCTGGCATGATATGGAAGGCAATGACTGAGACCAATTCCCCTATTTATGATATAGTTATTGTCTCTTTAAATCTCAAAACACATTGTCTGGGATGTTAGTGTTTTCAAGAATCCCAGTAGTTAGTGATTCTGCAATCTTTCCAAAGAAAAAAAAGCTTCATATTAAGTGACAGGCCTGACAGGAAACAGCATTGATTTTCTAGATCAATACCCAAGTTACAATAAATATCTTTACAGTTTAGAAATAAAACAATTTTTCCATTTTCACATTGTGTCAGCTGAATTTATTGTTTTAAAAACACGGGAGACCCGCAGTACATTTTATATTTTATTATCTAAACAAATGTGAAGTATAGTTGTGATACTTTCTGCAACTGGCAACAGTCCAGAGAGAAACCAAAGCTCATCTCTTCACTGAGATTGCAAAATATTCTTGGATGACACTCTCCAGTTTTTGTAGTACTTTCTGCTGAATGAATTAAGTGTTGATGAATACTTGCATCATAAAGAGCTACTTGCAGCTACTTGCAAAGCTTACTGCTTGTTTCAACCACAGAAAATGAATTTTTCAGTTACTTTAAATCAAATATATGTCAAATAACAATATTAGTAAAAAAAGGACACTTTGTAGATAAAATCTTATCCTTTTTATTTTCTTTTTGACTATCTAATTTAACATTACTGCAATATTTATCATTCTCTTGTATAAGTCTCTGAAGGTTTTTTTTTCTTTTCAGTGTATTACATCTGGTAAAATTTTAATTTCAGGTTTAGAAGCATTAGTTTCTGTTCTCTTGACTTTCTCCAATTTGTCCACATCTTTCCTGAAGTGTAATGCCCAGATTTGGATACAGTATGTCAGCTGAGGCCCGTCAGGTCCTCACCTTGGTGGACTGGATCAAACCCATGGGCCGGTATTTGCCCATCCCTGGCTTAGAGTCATGAATGCTATCATTTCATGATCACTTTCACCCATGCGTCCTTCCCTTCAGATTCACTGTTCCCCTTTATTTGTTGGAGTGAAATCTAGAACTGATGATTAGGTAGTTGAAGTCCACCATCACCATGAAATCCTGTGCTTTGGATGATGTTGTTTGTTGTTTTAAGACAGCCATATCTACCTTTTCTTCCTTGTCATGATTCTTTACAGTAAGCTCATGTGAGACACTGTGGTGCATTGGATGGTTCTCTATATTGCAAGCCAGGAGATGAGTGTGCTATTCCTTGCTCTGTAGTATGTCCTTGGGAAAGTCACTTTATCTCTCTCTCTACTTGCTTTCCACTCTTGGATGTATTTAAATTGTAAGATATTTGAAGCGATGACTATTTTTTACTGTGTGTTTACACAATGGAGCCTCAAATTTCTCAAGACCCTGTAGACACTACTGTATTGCAAATAATAAATAGTAGTATATAAACTGAGTGATATGTTGCACTTATATCATTTTGGGGGGGGGGGCTTTAAAGCATTTTGGAAACATTAATTACATCATTTTATCTTCTTTTTCAAACCTTAAATAAATGCCATTTTCTTCTCAAATGAAAATTCTAAATCATTAATCTAAAAATATACAAGTGGAACAAACAGTACTAATTTGTGAGTAAAAAAATGACTAGGACTTGCATGTATTCCAGTTGTCTGGATTTTTTTGCCAGCTCACAGATATTTCTTCTTTAAATTTGGGGGAAAAAACCTCAGGGGAATAAGGGACATGATCCTAAGAGAAACTGAAGGATGAATTTGTATCTGCAACCATTCAGAGGTGGAACAGTGCTTTTCAGGATCAAACCTTTTGGTTGGGTAAGAGGAAAGAGATGTCAATTTAGATGAGAAGAGTTTGATTCTCAGAGTTGCTAAGTACCCTAAACTCTCTTTTTAACAATTTGGCATTAGTATGTTTTGAGAGATATCTGGTTTTTCTAATTGTGAATTAGAATATTTAAAATTCACTTTTCTAGATTTGGTACATTCTGTTAATTTCATTTATAAGTTGTACACATAGAAACTGTAAGAACATCATCATGATTCCTTTGACATCAAAACAAAAATCTCTGGGCACATCTACACAGCAGGGCAAAAGTTGAATTAAGCTATGCAACTTCAGCTATGTCAATTGCACAGCTGAAATCAAAATAGCTTAATTCAGCTTTTTGTGCTGTCTACACAGCAGGAAGTCGAAGGAAAAACACTCTTCCTTCGACTTCCCTTACTCTTTGTGAATGAGGGCTGCCATGAGTTGGAGTAAGAAATCCTCCAGATCGCCATTATTTCAAAATAATGGCATGCTGTGTAGTCGCTCTCTATTTTTTTGGAATAATATTAGTTAATCCAAAATAACGCTGCTTTGTAGACGTACTCCCTTGATTAAATGGGAGCAGATCATCCCTCACAATGTATGGATCACTTTCAATTATAAGGTGGTTTACAAAACAAAGATTCCAGATTTTGTGTTCAGTTAGGGTGAGTATCTCAAGCTGAGGCTCGGGACTAAAGTTGGGAGAGAACTCTCTGCTCAAGCTATGAAGCTGCTGCAGCTAGCAGGGTCCTCCCCACCCCACCAGCCTCATCATGGAGTGCGGATACGGGTACAGAACTGCTGTAGCTAGGGGAAAGTGGCCCCTCCTCCCTATGCCCAGCAGGAGGCTGCCTAGGTAAGCCTGAGCCCCAACCGCCTGGTGGGTCTTGAGCTCCCCACGCTCTCCTGAGAATCCTCCTGAACACCAAAGCCATCATCCCTGGCCCCACCCCAAAGCTCATACCACTAGGTCAGGGCCTGTGACCCCTCCCACTCCTCAACCCCCAGCCCTCCTGTATCCCAGCTTTCAGCACAGAGACCCTCACTATACCTGGAGCCCCCCTCCAACATCCCAAAGCCCTCAGCCCTAGCCCCACCTTAGTGCCTGCAGCCCCAGATGGAACCTTCACATTCCTTAACCACAACCCTCTGCCACAGTCCTGAGCCCTCTCCCATATTCAGAACTCTATGGCCCCACTCCCATCACATTAATTTTATGTGCACCACTATGAAGGCAATATGTCACATTAGAGCCCATTATTGCATCTCTAATATCTGTGTGTACATCATGTGTAAAAAGTTGTGTTTGTAGTTGCAAAATGGGCAATAGTGCCCGCAAACGCAAAGTGATATTTGTACGTACATCTCTCAACATGTGAGTGCTCAATTACTCAGTTTGTAAGTTCAGGGTTCAGCATTCAAAGACAAATATGGCTACATGTTGTCTGGATCGAGTCAAAGTATTTATAACCAGATCCAAGCTACCCACAGATACTTAAGGCTTCCCCATATACTCACCATGACCATAGTCGTCATCTCCACAGTTCCTTTAGGATGGGCCTACACGTGTCCTCTTTGATCAAGCATTTAGATGGATCTTTTTAAATCAGTTTCCTACATCTCTCAGCCTGGTTTAAAATATCTGGCAGGGAATTTCCCCAATATAAGTATCTCCAAATCAATTTCAGGTTGTCTTAAATTAAAAACAACTTCATTTTAGCAAAATAGAAAGAGAAAACAAAAAAGAAATTAAATAGAATAGACATATGGCTAGAGTAAATGCACTGAGTATGAACCGTTAGCCAATGTTTTGATCAGACTCCTTTGAATGAATAGAAAAAAATATTTAAATTAAGCATTCAAGTTGGTAGTTCTCAAATGGCTTTTATTTCATGTCTCTTCAGGGTAGCATCTATAGACAGTGAACAGATTTTAGCTAGCGGAAATTGGTGTAGCTGCCCTGGCTTCAGTGAAGCCAAGTTGATTTCCAACAATTGAGAATCTGGGTCCCAGGAAGTCAATTTGCATCTGTAATGGTTTGTCAGCCTTTCTTTCAGCTTTTAAAAATAATAGCTCTTCACCTTTGTGGTCTGCAGTTTACATTAATTCAATATTTAGATCAGAGGTTCCCACTCTGTGACTCACAAATAATTTGCTGTTGTTTTCCAGTGACTGGCTCCTCCTTGTTTCAAGTTGCTAAACTCATAAAATACAGCTATGGGTATGTTAAATACTTTCCCCACAATACTACCCTACATGCAAGCAATTACTGTACTTCCTGCAGAAGTGATACACATTCATCAATGAGAACAGAGGTGGTCTCCCTGAGTGCAAATGAGAGGGAAGAAGGTATATGAAATCATGTTTGTTAAGGAATGACCCCACACTATGATTACAATTTGAGAAAGAGCTTATTTTAGATACCACTTTTTCTTTTTATCTCTGATGTCAAAGTGCATGTAACATATGCTCACAATTATATTTCTTTCTTACAGCATGTTTGATTGAGTCTAGCATCCATTGATATATAAACTTTTCCTTCCCTCAAAATCTTTCCTTTCCTGAACACCTTTTAAACAGTTTCATAATGAACATTTCAAGAGTTCTTTTGATCTTGCATCTAGTTAACACCTTTGGTTTTGTTTCGGGGGACACATTTTGTTTTGTCAGAACAAATATCCTACTTGGAGCAAATTTTTAGCATCCTAATTATTTTTTCACTCCAGGTAGCCTTTCTGGATTCTCATCCAATTAGTGAACATTTTATGATTTATCTAAAAACTTTTAAGTTCACTTATATTACATGTCCACTAGTATTCTAGCAAGTCAGTCTCCTTCTCGTGTCCTTGTCACACAGGCCTCCTGAAAGAGCTGGAAAATGACTAGCTTCTCAACAGGCTACACCTCACCACACCCATATATATTCATGTCATTAGAGTAGCCCCATTTAGTCATGTTAGTCTTTGGTCTGCTGGTTTGCATGCACACACAGTTCAGGCATCACCATATTGACCATTTTATATTGGCATTCCAGATCTCTTTCAGTGCATCTGCATTTTTATGCCATGACCTCAGTCATGCCTTACCAGCTGTCGTATCCAAAGGCACAACACTAGTTATAGAAGTCTGTTTGTGATTTAAGGTGTTGGTTATTCCTGTGTGACAATATAATAGGTACCTTGGATCTTCCATCTGCCATGATCTTTCTCTTTGGCTTGCTACCTGCCTCCTGATATTAGGTGGTTCTATGCAAGCTAGTAAGTACAAGCTATCCTTTGGTGTTGGTGAACAGGAGCAGCTAACAGGGAGTTTGGAGAGGGAGTTCTCCAGTGTTAGCCGTATCTCTTTGAACAGAATGGAGAAGGTCTTATGGACACTACTCCCGACAGTCACCTAGGGTGTGTCTAGACTACATGCCTCCTTCGATGGAGGCATGTAGATTAGCCAGATCGGAAGAGGGAAATGAAGCTGCGATTAAAATAATCGCGGCTTCATTTAAATTTAAATGGCTGCCCCGATCTGCCGATCAGCTGTTTGTCGGCAGATCGGGGCAGTCTGGACGCGATGCGCCGACAAAGAAGCCTTTCTTCATCGGCACAGGTAAACCTGGTTTCACGAGGCTTACCTGTGCCGATGAAGAAAGGCTTCTTTGTCGGCGCGTCGCGTCCAGACTGCCCCGATCTGCCGACAAACAGCTGATCGGCAGATCGGGGCAGCCATTTAAATTTAAATGAAGCCGCGATTATTTTAATCGCGGCTTCATTTCCCTCTTCCGATCTGGCTAATCTACATGCCTCCGTCGACGGAGGCATGTAGTCTAGACACACCCCTAGTGACTGAGCTCATCCGCTAGGGATGGTATGTCAGGTGCGTGACCCCCAACCGTATCTGATCACCGGAGAGTATCAGATCTTAGATTAATAGGGCGTGTGAAATAAAACTGAAAACAGGAATTTCACTGAAAACCACAAGACTATATTGTTTAACATAATATTCAACAAATATACCTCTAATGAACATGGAAGGGGGCAGTCCTCTCTTATATTTCATGGACAAGGAAGGGAAGTCCCTATACCTACTTACAGAGTCTGCGGCGACGAAAAGGGCGATTGAGGTGGTGCTGGTGACCTACAACCCTCAGGCTTATTGAAAGCCTTCAGGGAGGAACTGCCAGGCGTCCCTCATCGGAAGATCCCGATGCTTAGCGACCTACGATCCCTTGGCTAATTGGAAGCCACAGGAGAGGGACAACTAAGGAGATCCCTCGAAGTGCAGATGGAGAGCGATGATGGTCGGTTCACCTTCCGCAAAGCTTCTGGTCCTCGACACCTCTTCTCCACGCTTTGGAGCAGCAGGATCAGGCGATAGAAGCTAGACTCTATCCTAACCTACCCTAAGCTTAACCTAAAAATAAAACCTTCTTCTAAATCGCAAAGAGCCCGACGAAGAAGCACGAGGATGGCCGACATGCGGTGACCGACGCAACCTGCTGTACAGACTCGATGACGAGAACTAACCTAACTAAAATACTAAACTAACTAACCTAATTACCTAACCTAAGTGAGTAGATCTGACCTTCCATCAGATTTAACCCTGGAAATAGCTAAATTAACATTTAAAAGAGTGAAGCATGGCCTTGCGCCAGCTTCCCTTAAAAGAATCTCTTTATAAGACCTCTTTCATATACCTAGGACAAGAATGATAAACACTCTCTCTCTCTCTCTCTCTCTCTCTCTCTCTCTCTCTCTCTCATCTAGCCTAGAGCCTATCCCGATTGAACAAGAACCCGACACGACAGCAACTGCTGCACGGCAGAGGCTTAAATACTCAAGGTTCATACATATTCATAAGTGTTCCACTCAAAGGTGATTGGCTCATAGGAAATGCTCTCCAGGCGTGGTTTAAAACCATTGGTTGACACATGGCTTATGAATATTCATGTTATATTCAAATTACAACAGGCAGGTGAGTTATTATTTTCAAACTCTAACAGCTACCTGTAGACGTAACAGATCTATATTTCTAAAATGGATGACCAAAGAAAATTCTATTATTTCAAAATGGAGTTTTGGAATCCATTTTGAGATGAGGCAGTATTTTGCATATAGTTGGATCTACATACATTTCAATGGGTAAATAACCTCATACATATAAATGACATCCATCCTATAACATGCACATAAACACTTTACAGATGTTCACAGGGTAATCTCACAGAAGATATTTTACATTGGCATTCAATCATTCAATCTCATTGTTCACATTTTACATGAATATATCAGTTCTGCCTTACACCAGGTAAAAGAGGAGTAAATATGGGACCCTCGTGGTAAGTGGCTGTCTGTAGTGTGTGTTTGTGTGTGTGTGTGGGGGGGGGGGTTATTTGCTGTGTGATGAGCTTGTGTTTGTCTGTTTGGTTTGTTTGTTTGTTTGTTTGAAGGAGCTTCTAAACAAAAGGTTTGAAATCTAGAAGCCTCTGTTACTTGGCTGAGCCTCAGTCAGGGGGAGGGGCTACCAGGGTTTTATAAGCCTGTGAGTCAGTGACCAGGGAGCTTGCTAACAGGGATTTTGGAGAGGGAGTTTAGAGGGCACTCGTGACTTCTGACCTTCTTTAAACATAACTTTTATAATAATCTGTATTCCAGACATTTAATAAGCCCAGTTTATACTTAAACTTATTCATAAGAAAAATGGAGACAGAAGCCCAGCAGCAGAGTGGGGGCTATCCTGTTTATTGCATCGAGTGTAACATGTATGATTACCTGCCCTGTGGGCGGGTGGCATATGTGTGCACCAGTTGCAAGTAGCTCCTGACTCTCAGAGACCAAGTTCAGGCTTTGGAGGCCAGGGTGGCTGAATTGGAGGAGCTAAGGGAGGTAGAGCTATATGTTGATGAGATTTTCTGGGCCACTGTACTTCTGTCCCACCTCCAGTCTGAGAGCCCCAGTGCTCTTAAAGAGGATGAAAGTCTCAAGGGAACAGAGCATTCAATGGGAACAGAGGGAAACCATCTTGTAGTTGGGACCCTCCTTCCAGAGGATGTTGTGGTATCCTCTCGCACTGAGGATACCTCTGAGGGGGAGGGAATGCCAGATGTTAGGAAGAGGCAGGTGTTAGTAGTGGGTGATTCGATTGTTAGAAACATAGATAATTGGGTTTGTGATGACCTGGAGAACCGTATGGTCACTTGCCTGCCTGGTGCGAAGGTTGCGGATCTCTCGAGGCATCTAGATAGACTTATGTGTAGTGCTGGGGAGGAGCCGGTGGTCGTGGTACATGTAGGTACCAATGACGTAGGGAAGGGTAGGAGAGATGTCCTGGAGGACAAATTTAGGTTGCTAGGAATGAGACTGAAATCCAGGACCTCTACAGTGGCATTCTCAGAAATGCTTCCAGTTCCACGCGCAGGACCAGGTAGTCAGGCAGAGCTTCAGAGTCTCAATGAGTGGATGAGACGATGGTGTAGGGAAGAGGGGTTTGTATTTATTAGGAACTGGGGACACTTTTGGGAGAGGGGGAGCCTATACAGGAAGGATGGGCTCCACCTAAACCATGGTGGAACCTGACTGCTGGCACTAAACATTAAAAAGGTCGTAGAGCAGTTTTTAAACTAAGAGATGGGGGAAAGCCGACTGGTGCGGAGATGCACATAAATCAGAGGGAGACTTCTCTTAGAGGAGAATCCATTGATAGAGATTCTCTAAGCTGTAGTCAGAAAGAGAGGAGGGGAGAGGACAAATCATGGGCCAGAGCAGACAAACAACTGCATATAAAGGAATCCAATGCATCAGGGAAGGGCAGACAAATAAGCAGTGGCAAATTTTTAAAGTGCTTCTACACAAATGCTAGAAGTCTGACTAATAAGATGGGTGAACTGAGTACGTCATATTAAAGGAGGAGATTGACATAATAGACATCACTGAAACCTGGTGGAATGAGGAAAATCTGTGGGACACAATCATACCGGGATATAACATATATCGAAAGGATAGAGCAGGCCAGGTGGATGGCGGAGTGGCGCTGTATGTGAAAGATAATGTAGAATCAAATGAAATAAAAATATTAAATGAATCAACATGTTCAATAGAATCACTATGGATAGTAATTCCATGCTCCAATAATAAGAAATTAGCAGTAGGGATATATATCTTGAATACTGTGTACAGATATGGTCTCGTCACCTCAAAAATGATATTTTGGCCTTGAAAAAGGTTCAGAAAAGGGCAACTAAAATGATTAGGGGTTTGGAATGGGTCATGTATGAAGAGAGGTTAAAGCGACTGGGACTTTTCAGTTTAGAAAAGAGGAGACTGAGTGGGGATATGATAGAGGTATATAAATCATGAGTGGTGTGGAGAGGGCGGATAAAGAAAAGTTATTTATTAGCTCCCATAATAGAAGAACTAGAGGACACCAAATGAAATTAATGGGTAGCAGGTTTAACACTAATAAAAGAAAGTTCTTCTTCACACAGCATGTAGTCAACCTGTGGAACTCCTTGCCAGAGGAGGCTGTGAAGGCTAGGACTATAACAGAGTTTAAAGAGAAGCTAGATAATTTCATGGAGGTTAGGTCCATAAAAGGCTATTAGCCAGGGGATAGAAATGGTGTCCCTGGCCTCTGTTTGTCAGAGGCTGGAGAGGGATGGCAGGAGACAAATCGCTTGATCATTGTCTTCGGTCCACCCTCTCTGGGGCACCTGGTGCTGGCCACTGTCAGCAGACAGACTACTGGGCTTGATGGACCTTTGGTCTGACCCAGTATGGCCGTTCTTATGTTCTTATGACATCTGTGGTTATTCCATGATAACTCTCATTTAGAAGAAGGCCTAATAGTTAGCATGGATGAATCATTCCCTCACTGGATATGCATACTGCGCCATGGAGTAGCACAAGCTGATAGTAGTGGTCTGCAAGGTAGCTGGATTGAATTCCCACTTTTTAGAGGATGTTGTTAGGAGTGTTAACTTTCCCTTTTGTCATCTGCACATGTACTTTGAAGGAAAGTATGCAGTCCAATGTCACCCCTAGGTATACAAGTTTCAGTGGAATTCCATCCTTGGTGATGTTTAGTTTCCACTTTGCTCCACTTACCTTCTAAGTGGCCATTTTTTGGTGGGGAAAGGGGCATTGCCAAAAATCTTAGCAAAGAAACAGCACAGAGTTTCCTTCCTCACAGACTGCCTGTGACCTTGCTCCTAGCTGGAAATGCTTCCCAGAGCAGGACAGGAGTATAAAAGGAAGGTGCAAAAACTTGAAGAGACTCCTCTTTCTGTATATTTCTGTCCAATGCATTTCTGCATCTGAAAACATTCATTTGACTCTTTGAGTGGCGGTCTTGACCTAAAGACATTGGTCAGTAAGACTGCTGAAAGCATGTGGTGAGAGAACTTTGCTCTGAATGTAATATGCTTTGATAGACAGCCATAAGCATTTTACTTTTATATTTCTTGTAAGCATGTGTGACTTTTGCCATGTCTCATTACTTGTACCCACTTCAAATCTATCTCTTTGTTGTTTTTATCTCATCCAGCATGTTCAATTTAAAATGTCTGGAGAGTGCTATTTGTTGTGTGCTTCCTATTCCCTTAAAGCAATGAAGCGCAACCCGTGGGTCACAACCCCCTTTGTTTTGTAAACCACTTTCCTAGGGGGTCGCAGTACTTTGATCCAGCTGGTATTTTCTTTTCCTGGCTTGGCACCTGATGTACATGCGGTGGGGGTGAGTGGAGTGGCAGGGGAGCAGACTGGCACTTTAAATTAAAGGGGCTGCAACAAAATGTTCCCGGCGTGTTTTTTGAGGTTTTTTGCTCAAAATTTTTTTCCCGGCTCCAGGTGTCACGAATGAAAAAAGGTTGAGCACCACTGCCTTAAAGGAATCACAGACTCAATAGTTTGAACTGTCCAGAAGTGGGCTGGGCAGTACAGGACATAAAGTTCTGAAGGAAAATTTGAGACTAGAAGTGTGTTCAGGTCACTCTGTGGTAATCTTTAGGTTTGGTAAGAGTCAAGGTGTGGTTGACTGGCTGACAATGGATATAGCTGAGAGTGACTAACATGGAAGCTATTTGTGAACAATCCAGGCTGGAGGCTACCCAAATGAGGCATTGTAAAGGGCACCCCAGATTACAAAGTAAAGGTGATACAGGCACATATTGGTCTGGATTGTATCCTGGCCTGTCACAGCTCTCCCTTCTCTCTTATGTCCTTCCCCCACCCCCTTTTTTTTTCAACTTCCTTTTCTTTGTCTCTTCTTTCTGACCTGACTGTACTCTGCCCCGCTCTCCATTTATTTTCACTAAACACTGAGAAGGCACTACAATTGGTGGGGAAAAGCCACTACAATCTCACTGCATGCATCAGAGCTTGGGGTAACACAGTCCAGCTAAAGTCCACAAGAATGAGCATTAGAGGAGCTAGTCTTTTATTCATACCACAACTAAAAATGCCAGGGGTTGGGTTGGGTCTGATATTTATGTTAAGCTTTAAAAATTGTTAGTTTATTTTACTGTGATGACCAAAACATTAGCTTGCAATTGTGTTACTGAAGAATGTTGCAGTACACTAGATGAATAATTTAACCAGCATTAATTTAAAATCTACCCCAAAACAGGTAGCCCAGTCGTGTGATTTAGTGGCACTATGACATCAGAATCAATTTTAAGGATGCTAGCTGAGCTGATAAAAGCAGACAGGAGATTAATTTAGACAGGAAACAATTTGACGTGCAATTACACCAACACACAATAAATTTGAGCAATTAAACCCAGGATTGTCTGATCCTGGAAAGAAAAGCTCTGACTTAGAACTTAGCACTGAATGGCACAAGGCCATATTAATCAAAGTGGATAGGACAGTAAATCTCTTTGAGCAGAATAACCTCTAGAACATTTGAGGTTCAATAATGTATGAATACAGAATGCCAGAGAAGTTAGGATTAGATGCCCCAGAAATCTTTTATGAAATGGATCATCAATTTGATATATAAACCGATTTTGATGGACTGTTTGCAAGTAAAATAAATATATCAGGTACAATTTTAAAGCTTCATAGTCTCCCTGTAACCTTGAACTGGCATGCAACCTTTTTCATGCAGCAGAATGTACCTGCTGGCTGCAGTATCAAGAATAATAATCAGTAGCCCTAATTATATATTTGTTACATGGGTTTACAAAATGAGGGTTCTCTTGTGTCCCCATTGGCTTCTGGATGTTCTGATGGCCATAGCTTTCAAGTGTGCTTTTTAGCATTGGAATGTAACAAAATGGTTTCAAACTTTCCTGTCAAATGAAGACCTCACTATGGTTACCCATGCTTCTGGCACTTTGAAGTTGGATCATTGTAATGTTCTCTGCATGGGGCTATGCCTTAAAAACATTTGAATTTGCAGCAAGTGCAGATTGAAGTTGCTTGTTTATTAAGTGGTACTCCCACAGGTAGCACATCACATCTTTGAGGAAGACAGCCCCAAAACAGTAATGTTACTCATGCTGCGTGAAGGATTAAGTGACGGTGCATGTGCGCACATGCACACACACACTCATACACACAATTTTTTGGGGGAATCTTTGATTTATGTAATTCTAAACTGCTGCCAGAAACCAAAAATTGAAAATAAAGAGGAACTACAGTGCAAAATTCTTCATTTATCTCAGTGCAGGGTGCATTCGAAATACTACGAGACAGCAGTTTCCAGCTTAATTTCTGGAACAAAAATATTTGCATAATTTTTAGTGAGAGAGATGCTTATTGATGTTGCATATTAAATGGCAAGAGCAGACAAAGGGGTGGAAGTAAGGAATAAAGATTCTCACTAATAAAAAAACAGCAAATTAAGTTTTTGTGTCTTATTTTGTGATTTTGCCTTAATTTTATTTTCTGATTGGTGAGGAGACAAAATGTAGTTTCTGTGAGGGAAATAGGTATTATTTTGTGATCTTTTTCTCGCTTTCAAAATCCTACCATGTGGTATGTTAGTGGCAATTCACTTTTTTACGTGTCTATGCTCCCTAGGCTGCCAAATAAATCCTATGTTCAAAGTAGCTATGCTTATTTATAAAGATCTAATGAACAGGGACTTGTTCAGAGATGTCTTCAGTTTCTTCACCCACAATGCAAGGAATAATTTTATTGGTGGTCCCAAAGAAATACCAGTAAGAGCTACAGAATGGATTTTCTTGATGGATGTTCCTCTTTGGAATTTGTTCCCACCAGAGATATGATTTGGCCAAAGTCAAACTTCCTTTATGGTACCTGGCTGCAGACTTATCCCTATATACTGGCTTTCTTGTCATTTGACTCTGTCATGGTCCTAACATTGCATTCTAAACACAACCCAGATTTGCCACTTTTATTAAAAAAGCAGTTCCTGCCCAGAGAACAGAGGAGATTCTCATCCCCTCTTCTTTCCTCCTACAGTGAGTAGATGTGTTTTTAAATGATTTGAGGGATATACCAGATGTGCCATTATGGGTGCCTTATGAATGCATACCATAATGATAACAAGTAATTATTAATACCTGTGCTATATGGGACAGTCCTGGGAAAAACGGGATGGATTGTCTCCCTGTGACAAGATCATCGTAAATCCCAGTGTAATATAAACCAAGAACCTGTTAAACACTAGTCCCATTTGAAATTGGGTTAATAGTGATTGTGATGTTAATTGCCCTCCAGCTACAAAGTGTGCAAGAAAGTTCATATCCTTTTCCCTGTCCTTTCAGAGCTTTATACAGCCACAGCAATTAGAAACAGCAGCGTAGCATATTCTATCTAGCACATCCCCTGAAGAGACTTTTCACTCATTTCAGAATTAAGGATAGCCATACTGAGAGCCTGAGAAACTTAATTGGCCAGCTGGGAATCTATACAGCTTCTTGCCAACTGAAAGGCAACTACACAGAATGTAAGAAGAATTCATAAGGTCCTGAAATGTGAACAGTGTTTTTGAGTCCAGTGGGTCTTAAGAGAAAAAATAAAATCTTGATGAGCCTTTCAAACTATCTGGAAATAATTTGCTATCTTGCCATCAGTCTGATGCATATTATCCATTAGCTCTGATTAGGCAAGTTAAATTATTATTTAATTTTGTTTTACTTGAATTCTTTTCCTCTGGTTGATAATATTTTTCCCCAAGTAGCTTTAACTTTACTTAACCACTGATGGATTCGCAAATACCATTTATGTCAACCAGATTCACTGAAGCTGTTAAAGAGTGCTGGGAGCTATCTTTTGCACCTCTGCAGAAATTCACTTTACGGTGGGGTAGGAGGTGGAACAGCTGCTGTCCTATTTTTATTGTTTTTAGGAGAGTCGAACAGTTTTATGGTTATAGTTGGGGGCTGCATAGTGTAATGATAATTCTATTTAACAGTTACTTGTATCAGTGTATGTGTACATAATTCCTATTAAGCAGTGGCTCTCAACAGTTACAGAATACTGTAACCCTTTTCAAAGTCTTGCATATCTCCTATTTTCATCTCACTTAAAAACTACCTGCTTACAAAATCAGACATCAAAAGTTGTAAGTATTACATTATGCTTTTATTGACAAATTTCTTACTTTCTCATTTTTATCATATAATTATAACTAATCAGTTAGAGTGCAAATATTGTACTTACATTTCAGTGTATAGCATATAGAGCAATATAAACAAGTCATTGTCTATATGAAATTTTAGTTTGAATTGATATTACGAGTGCCTTTTATGCAGACTGTTGTAAAATTAGGTAAATCTAGAGGTGAGGTGATGTTACCCCTGAAAGATCTCTGCATGCCCCCAGGGATATACATAGCCCTGGTTGAGAACCACTGAAATAGCCAGTAGTTGATTTGGTAATTTATATAGCCCTACGTGAGCAGGCCTCAGCAGCAGAAAATAGCAATGACTAGAATTTGAACACCTGAGGAGAGCAACAAATGAGAATAGCTAGAAAATCAGTGCACCAGAGCAAGCCCAGAAGAGAGGAAAAAAAAGATGCATTTCTGTTTATTATTTTGATGTAGACATTTCTTTCCACTTTTATTTTTCCCTTCTTTTTCTCTATGAGATTTCCAGGAGGAGACCCGCTGCTTGCAGCCATCACCCTCACCAAACAAGTGAAGAAAGATGCCAAAATTCCTGGATCATTTAGGTCCCCATGACAGAGGGCCAAATTCAGAGGTGAAGTGTAAGACAGTTGAAGCTTTAGTCTCCCTTTACATCATCTTAGCAGCTCTCTGGTATGCAGTTAGGCTTCATTAAACTTATCTACATCTGTTCTTCCAACGTATGAGGTAGTCTAAATTGGTGTAAATTTGAAAGGAAGCCAAAATAAAGTGTAAAACTATTTAAAGGATGTGGAGGTTACTGTAGATTACACTTCCTTCTGGTGCCTCACTATTACGTACAGTTAGACTTTCTTACACAATTTTAGAATAGGTGTAATTGTATCAAATAGATTACCTACAATAGAAATGTATACAATTTTAAAATATGATATTGTGGGGAGTGGGTGGAGGTGCCTAATGTTGTTAAACATTTGAAATCTTGTCTTTGTTGAAGTGTATGAGTATTTTGCCACAGACTTAAGTGTGGGGCGAGGAGGGGCAGAAGTTCACCATTCGTATAGACAGGGATTATCATCTTTAAAATTGCTCAGCCATTCATAATTAAGCCTAGATTTAACAATGGCCAGCTGACATGATGGGAAATACAACTTTTATTGCCTATACCAAATGCTAAATTCACTACAAACACATGATTTTCTAGTCAACCCTAAGGAGACTGAGAGTAGATGAATATGATTTACACTACCTTTCACATCGGGCTCGTCTACACTGGCCCCTTTTCCGGAAGGGGCATGTTAATTTCAGCTATCGTAGTAGGGAAATCCGCGGGGGATATTTAAATATCCCCCGCGGCATTTAAATAAAAATGTCCGCCGCTTTTTTCCGGCTTTTAGAAAAGCCGGAAAAGAGCGTCTACACTGGCCCCGATCCTCCGGAAAAAGCGCCCTTTTCCGGAGGCTCTTATTCCTACTTCAAAGTAGGAATAAGAGCCTCCGGAAAAGGGCGATTTTTCCGCCCTTTGAAGTAGGAATAAGAGCCTCCGGAAAAGGGCGCTTTTTCCGGAGGATCGGGGCCAGTGTAGACGCTCTTTTCCGGCTTTTCTAAAAGCCGGAAAAAAGCGGCGGACATTTTTATTTAAATGCCGCGGGGGATATTTAAATCCCCCGCGGATTTCCCTACTACGATAGCTGAAATTAACATGCCCCTTCCGGAAAAGGGGCCAGTGTAGACGTAGCCATCATGTCTAGCCTTTTGAGAGTCTAAGTACAGTCACTGATTAGCTGAGATGACTATATAATTTGTAGACCATATACATTCCTTTTAATCCCAGTGGTCACCAGCATGATGAACAGCAGTTTGCTATTTGTTTGAGTGCTAATGGTTCTTATCAGCCTCTTGTAACTATTTAGTCTTTAAAGTGCTACTGGACTATTTCTGGTTTTTAAGTTTTTCCTGTTACAGACTAACTTGGCTACCCCTCTGTAGCTTATCTATTCAATGTCTCTCTTTCTTCTTTCTCCGCTCCTTTTATTTTCCCTTCTCCTCCCTTTCCGTTATTTATTCTTGGATCTGGACTTCTAACACTTCTGTCATCTGAAGAAGTGGGTTGTGCCCACGAAAGCTTGTGATACCGTCTACTTTCTTTGTTAGACTTGAAGGTATTACTAGCCTATTGTTATAAAGTTTTATCAAATAATAGCTGTTCCTGCGTAAGGAACATTGATAATTAATGGTCTCATAAATTCATATGATCTTTTAAAATAGAAAACTTGTGTGGTGGTAAAATTTGATCACTTTGCTTTCATAAGAAATAGTTTGCAATCAAGGAATGATGCAAGGTCTGGAATTTAATCCAAACAATTTGACAATCTAACCAAATTTCATAACATTCATTTTTTATTCTCCCATATAAAATGTACTGTTATGTGAACTCTTCTGGTTGTGATCGTGTTCCAAGTAATTAATTTAGACTTTTGTATGTCAAAAATGTCTGAGGTTCATGAATATTTTGGCATCACTAGGCCACATGAATTTAAGCTGTTTATGTTTTAAGGAGAAAATCACAATAAGATGAAGGGCTGAGATCTGAAAACATGTAAAACTTGATTATTTTGGTTGTTTCCTTGTCCTATTTTAGATTATATCACTTTTTTTTTGGCTTCATTGGCTGATTTGCTGTTTCTGGTAACAAATAAACAGGCATCCAGAAAACAGCATTGCTATGGTTCATACAGCTCTAAAGCTATAGTAAAGCCTCCAAGAACCTTTTACCTCTTTCAGCTCTTCAGCAATCTCTTTGCCAAATCACAACAAATCTCTTTTTTTTCTCCAAGGTCCTTGTGCTCTCCTTGTCAAGTGATTTCCCTGTCATCATTGCATGGGATTTAAAATAATGTAAGGGTTATTACAGGACACTAGCATATAGCAAATTATATTGTATTGGACAGTTGTCTGAGTAATAGTAGCATGGACTTGTGGCTTAGCATCCATTATCTCCATAAACACTTTGTCACATAAACAAGGATAAATTGGATGTGGATTTAATTTATGGTGAGTTTGTAGCACAATGGAATAAGTTAGCTAATTTGTCAGTCTGCTTGTTAGTTAATAATACTCTGCAGTTGTTTTTTTATTGAAATGTTTGTCTCATATCTTTCCTACAAATCTCTCCTCTAATTTCCCTTCAACCTGGTGAGATTCTATGGTATACAAACTATGTTCAAGTTTTTTTTCAGAATGTCTCAGGGATGTATATCCATTGTTGTACATCCATTCTTTCATAGGGTTCCTCTGAATGCACCATGCTCATAACAACTTTGTGTTTTCAGAAATCAAGTAACTGTTGCTAGTTTTGACTATAAAAGTTACTCCAAGTCAAGCAGGGTGATAATGTTACCCTTGTATGAGATCTGTTATGCTCCACTCTTGACTTTTCAAGGCAGTTCTTCAGCTCAATGTCAGGAGCACAATTTCTCACGTGGGAAAGTGCAGAAGGTGAATTTTGAAGAGCAACAGTAAGTAACCCTTCTCTAGGCATCCCTGATCTAGCTTTAGATTAATTTCTAAGAATAATTGTTGAGCCCACAGGGGTGCATGCACATTGATGATTATTTGCCTACTTACAATGTTTAAAATATATTTGGTAGATGTCTTAACAGGGCAGAGAGCCCCAATCACCAGAAATGAGTCTCAGTTGTAGGGAATATTGCTATCAATTAGGGGCTAGTCATGAGTGTGAAGTGAAAGCTCATATTTTCCAAATGGTAATTGTGACAGACCCCCCCCCCCCCCCCCCCCAATGCTTTATGAAATGGACTCAGGAACATGAACAGGGCTCGCCAAGCGGCGGCGAGCCCCACTCGCTAGCTGTGCGGTTCTGCAAGCTGCGCATGCACAAATCGCGCTGCGCATGTGCAAATCACGCGGCGCTGGCTGTGCCAGCTTGTAATCTACTTGCCACGGGCGAGTAGATTACATGATTTGTCGAGCCCTGGACATGAATATGCATAACTCAAAGGTGGTTTGAGCAAATTATTTCATGTAACCCATTGATCTTCATGTCATGATCTGCTGGTTTGCTTTATCTTACTCTGTTGTATGTACCATTTGTGTGTGGAAAATTAGACACTTGGGCTACGTCTACACTGGCCCCTTTTCCGGAAGGGGCATGTAAATTTCAGCAGTCGTCGTAGGGAAATCCGCGGGGGATTTAAATATCCCCCGCGGCATTTAAATAAAAATGTCCGCCGCTTTTTTCCGGCTTTTAAAAAAGCCGGAAAAGAGCGTCTAGACTGGCCCCGATCCTCCGGAAAAAGTGCCCTTTTCCGGGCACTTTGAAGTAGGAATAAGACCCTCCGGAAAAGGGCACTTTTTCCGGAGGATCGGGGCCAGTCTAGACGCTCTTTTCCGGCTTTTTTAAAAGCCGGAAAAAAGCGGCGGACATTTTTATTTAAATGCCGCGGGGGATATTTAAATCCCCCGCGGATTTCCCTACGACGACTGGTGAAATTTACATGCCCCTTCTGGAAAAGGGGCCAGTGTAGACGTAGCCATGGAGTGGGGAATACTTTATGGGTTTCAAACATGTGAATGAGAGACATGGAGGGTGTTACCCTCAACTATTAAACTATCTCTTTTGTCCTTCAGTCTGAGCAGTGGTTGGTAGGGAGGGGCCTCAATTCTTTAACAAAAAGAATAGGAGAGGCCTTGGTCTTTTGGTTGGGCTGCACCTGAAGGAAGGAGCTTGAGAACCCAGGGTGGGGAAAACAGCCCTGGTTTAGAGTGGCAGCTGGAAAAGAGGTTTTAGGGTGAGTTTAAGTTTGCACTGAGGTTTCAGTGGAAAATTAGCCAAGCGGTTTTGTTTCTTTTGATTATTTGTAATCTACTTTGCTCTGCCTACTTTATTGTATTACTATTTAAATCCTACTGCTTCAACTTAATAAAACCATTTTTATTTTCTATCAAACTCAGTGTAAGCAATTGTTACCTTGGGGGGGGGGGAATCAGTGTGCACATCCCCCTTTCATTGCTAAAGGGGGCTTACCTAATTCTTTGGAGTTTGATCCCATCTGGGGAGTGCTCTCTCAGGAGGCTGGGCCCTAAACTGCACTCTCCTTGGACCTGGAGTGGTTCAGTGTCAGTATTGCTTCTCGGTGGAGGTAGGGACCTCAGCTCAGGGCCTTGGCTGGGGGAGACCAGTGGAGCTGGCCCAGCAGGATCATGTGGTGAGGAGCCCCAGAGAGCAGGAAGGTGAGTGGCAGTGGCTGTGTCAGCACCCCGGGAGGCACCTCCGAGGGGTTGTCTGTGACCACACCCCATCACAGTAACCCTAATGTCAGGTGAAAAGTTGGAGATTAGGTTCCTGACGCAACATGTTACATTGCCAAGGGGTAAATGGGAGGTAAGCATTCTTCTGGATATCAAGGAAATCGTGCAGTATCCATACATCTTGGGAGACCTTCAGAGGGTCTGAATCAGTGGAACTAACTCTATTTACACCAGCAGAAGCTAGGACTCATCATTTTTAAGACAGAGGGATGCACAACCAAAAGCATTTTTGCTTTGGGGATTAATTAATCCAGAATGAGTCCCTAGTTGGAAACTACATTGGATGACTATATTTATTCTGGCTCTAGTCCAAAGCTGGTAATCACACCAAATTGCTTTGTTGTTGCCCTGTTTGGGATACTAGGAATTAGATGCTAAATTAGTTGTTGGTCTGAATTGCTGTTGCAGCTGATGAAGGCGGGTGTGGGGGAGCATAGCCCCTCCCCATAACAACTCATGAATAACCTATTTCATGGCTGGAGCCTGTAATCTTTACTTTTTTCCTGCGATCAGATTGAAGGTCGTGCTGTTTATCAAATCAGTAGGTTAAACATCTGAGAAACATAAAGCTGGGTGTACCATGCCTGTACCCCAATGTATTCCTTTATTATGTGTGCCCCATCACATTTAGAATCGGCAGTTCATTCATCAGGTAATAAATTAAAACACTTTGTTAGCATACTGCATGCGAATGGGGGCCCATGAAATAGCTCATTATAAATACCTGAGACTGGAGGCTTAAATCATTATCATATAAACTGCCTCATTTTTAACATATTAAAATGAAACATATTTGCTTAGATAAAGTACTTCATATAAACTAAACCAGAAGGAATTTCAGAATAGGACATTTGGGAATAATATTGTATCTCTAAATGCCCTTCCTGTTTATGAGTGTACTTGGCACTGAGTCTATCAAAATGATCAGTATCAAGACCTTTATGCAATAAGAACAAAATAATTAAGTCAACTAAAATTGTAACTTTCTAAAATGTTAATGGCATTTTTAGTCAATACAAACTTTCTTCTACACCATAAAAGTTAATATTTAAAAACAAATAGGCTAGGGGAAGCAGAATTGCTGTTGTTGAATGTACTTGATTTCATAAGAGGGGGTGGGGGAAGCTCACTTTGATTTCAGTAAAAGCCAGACAAAGCCTAAAGGAATATTAGTAATTGGATATTCATCATACAAGCTCCCGTGTATCCTCAAATCAATGAAGGTTGAGGGCATTTATCTTCTTGCAGGAGGTGCTCTGTCACTGTGGATGATATTGGTCAGGGGAAATTTAGGTCACACATCACCTCACATAAGGGGACTAAAATCCTGAATATTGCAGCAGTTTAACAAAAATAAAAAAGAAGAAGAAGATTTGCAAGGCAATTGTAAAGACACTGTAACATTAACAGTTATATGATGGGGCTTAACCTCCATCACCTGCAATTGGAATGCACTCAATTAGTCATGCTTTGCACCTGGGAAGATGAGTGGTGAATTGGCACCTGGCCAGGTGGACAGAGCTAAACCATAGTAAGTGGATTGAAGGAGCTCACTTGGTGAAGAGTCCGCAGAGGATAGGTGTCTCTCTCTGGCAGAGCTAGGACTTAATGGGAGGTTAAAGGGAGAAACATGCTATAGAGACAGGGTAGAGTTCTCCTGGAAACACTCTGAAAAAAAGCTTGCAAGCAGAGGGGGAAAAGTTCAGCAGCATAATTGGACAGCATAATGAATCAGGTTTATTTGGAGTTGTGTGAGACTCTCCAAAAGGAGTTTAAACATTGCACATTGTTGGGGGGGAGAAGCTGGAGCCACAGAGGCTTGGTGCCAGAGCTAAGGGTACTGGCAATATTCCCTTCAGTTATAAAGGCTTGTTCCAAGGGGCAGCATGCCCTGCCACTGGCACCAATATTGGACCCTAGTTCAGCGAAGCAGTTTGAGCATGATCTCAAACCCAATATCAGGTCCTACACAGAGTGAGGTGGGGATGACTATTGGTTTGCTCAAAGTTAAGCACATGCTTAAGTGCTGCTGGGTCAGAGCCTTTTGGGAAAGCTTCAGTAAAACAACTACTGTTGTTTTCTTTTCTTCCATGCTGTGTACATTGATCTTTGTAACCCTCATAATTTTTGTTCCTAAGTCTCCTCACAGTTCCCCAATCCCTTAAAAATGCCCCCATGCTGTATGGAGAAAGCGGAAATGCTACAGTGGACGTGGTAGAAATTGGAAAACCTGCAGAAAATGGATTCTCTCCATGCACTATCTAAGAGGTCAGGTTGGGAATGATTCTAACCATCATAACTAATCTGTGCTCTGTCATAGGTGCTGTGCACATGATACGGATAGCTCTTCAGTACAGTGACTTTCTAACCTTTTTCTGGGGTAGTCATTTTGTCTAAATTTGTTTTAAGCTTAACTGTTAACTAAGGATAAAACTTTCTAAGGGGACTTGGGTACCTACTTTCCATTTTTAGAAGCTATTTAAGCTCTTAAAATGCAGATAAGTGCCTACTTGGATTCCCGAAGTGCCTACATAGATTAGAGTCCTACTCCCAATGATAGACAGAGAATCTCAACTGCCTAAAGGTATATCTACACAGCAGGGCTAAAGTAGAATTAAGCTATGCAACTTCAGCTATGTCAATTGTGTGTCTGAAGTCAAAATAGCTTAATTTGGTTTTTGATGCTGTCTACACAGCAGGAAGTCGAAGGAAGAATGGTCTTCCTTCGACTTCCCTTACTCCTCATGAAATGAGGGTTACCATGAGTTGGAGTAAGAAATCCCCAGCTTGATATTATTTTGGAATAAAGGCTTGTAGTGTAGATACACATTTTGTTGTTTAGGAATAATGTCAGTTATTCCAAAATGATGCTGCTGTGCATACATACCTCAGAGATTTTGAAAATGCACAGCATGTCGATCTGCATCTTTAGTTACCTAAATACCACTGAAATCTCTTTCTTTGGCTACTAAATACTATTTACTTTCAGTGTGATTTAGGATCTTTAGGGTCTGCACCTCAATTGAAAATTAGACACGGACTTCTAAGTCAATTAGCCACTTTATATAATTTTATCAAGTTTCTGCAAATTTTGCAGCCCTTTCTATAATCTTTCTTTTCTATTGTGCCTTCTCAATTTGTTCTGACCTTAAGCATAAGTTCAGAAACAGAGATGAACTTTCATTTTTAGCCTATATTTCCTCACATCTGATCTTTGATAGGCTCCCCATATTTATGTGTCTGGCAAAAATAGGGTCTGGTCATGCATAAATGGCAGCTCTTTGTGTACACAGTTGTCAATTAGGGTCTGGACTGAGGCTAAATTGCACTTAGTTATCAGTGGATATGAAAAAGATTAAGTAGTGCTGGACTGGGTCTATGATCAGTTTTTAATGACTTTGAATATCACTGAAAGGAGAGATTTATCTTTTTAAAGAAAAAGGAGTCTTGATCAACTACCCATTGAAATCGGTGGAAGTATTCTAGTTGACTTCATTGTGCACTAGAATGTTCCTTGTGCACACTACTAGAAGCTTGTGCATCTTCCCAAAAGACCCAAGTCACCTACATATTACATTGTTAATGGATGATGCAGCTGAAATATTCCTTGTACATCAACTATTGGTGCAACATGCTTCTCTGAGCTAATGTCAAAAGGGTATGATTTAGCCCTTTCTGATACTGAGTTTTTTTTCTAATTAAAGGCAGAAAGGAACTAAAACTTTCATTAAAGAGGAATAATTCAGAAGACTCAGACATCAGAGGAGCAGCATTCTTGCTTTGCAATAAATATACATGTTTTTGCAAATATTTGTATCTGCTATTACTCAATATCATCATTCAAGTTTAATCATATCTACCTTAGCAACAATACTACACATGAGCAATTGGAAGTAAATAAATAACAGATTTGGGTGTTTTAATTTAGTCATAAACATGGTGTGTTTCAAACTTTCATTTTTTTTTCTACTCAGTTTTGGCTCTTTTGTTTTGAAACAAATAATCTGTTTTAAAATATTATATTATGTATTCATTTTTATGACATTCTCAAATAAAGCAAGTGCTGATATAAAGAGACAGCTACTATTCTTACTTATTTGCCTCAGTCAGGAACACTTATCAAATATTAATAATAGATTTTTGCATCTTCAATAAGGAGTCATTAGACAGAAATAAATGTATCCAAGAGAGACACATATGCAATGCTAATTGACAACTGTGTACACAAAGAGCTGCCATTTATTTTATTACAGTCAAACATAACCTTTGTAAATGTCAGCTCTGTGTTCTGTTGACCAGCATTTTAATTTAGACATATTGTTCTTCCTTTTTTTTTTTAAAAGAGCGATTATCATTTTATTCCCCCTCACACTGCATTCATTTACATTAGATGCCATTGCATATTTCATGATTCTTTTGAAAGCAACAATAAAATTACAATTATTTTATGGGGGAGATGATAGCAAAACAAAATGGAAAAATTACCCCTTGAAATTGTTTCAGTAGAGCTTGTATGGTGAATAAGGTCATAGAGAACACAGCATTTGTACAATTTGTATGCAAGGTCCAAAATTAAGCTAACTGGTTATTACAAAGCTATTGAAGTACTCCATAAACAAAGATGTAGTAAACATGGATGAAAAAAGTGGCAACTGGAATTGTTTCAGAACTTTTATTGTGAAAGGCTGAGACAGTTAAAGTGCTGGATGTGAATTAGCTCAGACCCACTCAGCACGAAGACTGCCAATTTCTTGTTGCCCTTTTCCTAGCTCAAATAAGACATGTAGGACCAGATTCTTGACTGTTCCACACAGAGGGAGTGGCCCTGATCTTGTCACCTGACCCTGGCACAAGCTAGAGAGGTAAGGGAGAAGATCTAACTTATGTCAGTGGAGGATCAGGCTTAGTTTCACACTGCCATTCCATCTTTCTGCTTTAATCCCATCATGCCATGTATGCCAGTCAGGGGGGAAGATGCTGCAGACACAGAATGTGGTTATACTTAGTGGAGAGTACCCTTACTCTTACATTAATCCTGCACTAGCCCTCTTTGGCTACTTTTATGTGGTGCAGTGTGAATCCAGCTCATGAGAAAACCTGGTTCTCAGTTTTGAGGAACTATTGAAAAAGAGTTTATACTTTCCACTACTCATTCTGCCAAAAAGAAAATATAAATAGGCCCTAACTGTCAGTGACTTCAATGGGCACTTCATTGAGCTCTGCAGTTTTAGCAAGGAAGCTGTTTCTACAAACCTTGCATGTGCTGAAGAGAGTTTTTGGTGTTCAACTGAGGCAGAAAAAGAGCCCAAATGTCATCAAACTTTATATCTTGTTTGTAAGTCCCTTCTGAAACTTAGAGTTGTGTTGAGGTAACTTCTCCAGGGTTTCTCTAAAGTTAGTGGCTTCACATTGAGAGCCTAATTAAGAACTCATGGAGATCATTTGAATGGACTTTGCATCACGTCTTTAGTCAAAACTTGAGCCCAATTTTAAGCAAGCAATTGGTTTCACTTTGAAAAAAAGTGTAAATTTATGCTTTATACATTTCATTGCATCATATTTTCAATAAAATTACATGTATTGTAAAATTACACAGTGTGTAATGGAAAAAGTTTTCAGAGAAAAATAAAATCAATCATTAGAATTTTTTATAGTAGCATTTATTAACTTTTTAGATTTAAGCAATTAAACCAAACAGTTGTGCAATAACTGCTAGTTATTTTCCTCATTATGTCCTTCTTTTTCTGTTATTTGAAACAGCAAGAAGCAGCTGCAGTCCAGCTTTATGATCTTCCAGTTGGTTGCACTATCAATTTTTATGTTCTTGCACTGTGATGTTTGCAGTAAAATAGGTTAATTTTTTCAAGATAATAAAGTTTCCTAAGTCTGATAGGTAATACAAAGATTGCTATCTTTGTCCACTACACATTGATATACATTCAGCTAGTTGCTGAGTTATAAAGTAAGATTTGCAAAATTTTGCATTTCAAAATTCTATTTTCAGACTTGCTCTACTATTTATTATTAATGCAAGGCTTGAGAACACAGGAAATAGAACCCTTACAATAACTGAACCTACTCTGTGGAACTCACTTCTTCAAAAAGAATAAGCAGAGGCCTCTCCCTCTTCAAAACTAATGCAAAGTGCATTTCTCTGACTTAGTTTTCACTCTCATAGCATCCATTCACACATGCACAGAAATATATGTATAAAAAACATTCTGTGAACTAATCAGCTATTTCTCCTAGAGGCTACCTAAGGTGAAAAAGAGAAGATTAGTGTAATTTCTATTTTAAAATACTTGGAAAGTTGCTTGGTTACTGTGGAGATGGAGTCCATATACCTAACTAGACAGATGGAGAAAAAGCCATGCGAAATACATGGCAGGTGTGAAAAATCACACAAGTAACTTGACTGTTGCTTTTAAGGTTTTTTTAAAATGTACATATTTCAGATATCCACTACCACTTTTAGCACTGGACAGACAAAAGCCACCTTGTCTGTATTAGAGATGGCCTTTCAGTTTTACCCTGAAATGTTTACAAATTATTTTAATTATAAATATCAGAAAATGAGTATATTCAAATAGTATACTCAAATTGTATTTTATAATAAATACCTTCCCTAATAATTTCAATTGGAATAGAACATGATACTGTTTAAGGCACTGATCCTGCAAAGACTTACAGACATTCTTATCTCTGAACCACTTATCTGCAAAGAGCTAAGTATGTGCATAAGTCTTCACAGAAATAAGGTTGGAGCTTACAGATGGCAGATCAAGGCCTGAGGAGCAAGGCTCTTGCTATTCCAGTCATAGACCTATTCTAATAGACTGGGACTATGTCAAGACCATGAAACTAATTTTCTTTGTGACCTTTAAAGCCTGACTTAAGTGCAGGTTTCCAGAGGTGAAAGGCTACTGCATTAATCCACTGCAGTTCTGAGCCTGATCTATTCCTTGTTTTATAGGTCAAAAGTTGTTATATGAAGTGCTACTGGTATATGAGCCAGATTCTATATTCTCAATACAAAAAGAATTCCCACTGAAAGCTGCGGGAGATTTTCTTGCTAAGGAAAAGAGCTGTTGAGCTTGTATTTTATATAAATCAGGACAAATAATTTACACGAAAATGAAATCAGTGGGTGTTGTAACTTTTTCTGTCAACAAATCATTAAATTGTGGTATGTACATTTAAAATTATTCATGGATTTCACCAATGAGTAATTCTTGATCTTCAGATTGTTTGTGAATAGTTTTTTTTGCTGAGTTGACTAGTCACAAATTCATATGATATTGTTGCTTTTCCTTGATGAGTTAGCTATGGAAATAATCTCCTCAGAGCATAAATTGTATATTTTACAATTAAATACTTATTTTGAAATTCATGTTGTGATTGTTAATTACATTGCTCCCTACTATTGCAGGAGTGAGATGACATTAGCTGGACTGGCAGGACAACGGTGTGGGCTTTTCAGCTTCAGAGGTTGAAGATAGTTACTTGGATATTGGCTACCCATTGTTTGCCTTCCCCTAAGGGAGTTAGACTTTTAGATTGGATCTGTAGATTTTGGACTGAGTTTTAGCTAGGTTACTGAGAGACAATGTTCAAAAGTCTTTGGCTATGTCTACATTGGCAAGATTTTGCGCAATTTTTTTTAACACAAGAGTTTTTGCGTTAAAGTATTTGCACAAGAGAGCGTCTACACTGGCATGTGCTTTTGCACAAGAGATGTGCTTTTGCACAAAAGCATCCGTGCCAGTGTAGACACTGTCTTGCGCAAGAAAGCGCCGATGGCCATTTTAGTCACCGGGCTTTCTTGCACAAGAAATTCATGTTGCCTGTCTACACTGGCATCAGGGCTTATTCCTGAGTGGGAGCATCATAGTTCTTGCGCAAGAAGCACTGATTTCTTACATTAGAATGTCAGTGTTCTTGCGCAAGAACTCGCGGCCAGTGTAGACAGGCGGCAAGTTTTTGCCCAAAATCTTGCCAATGTAGATGTAGCCTTTGTGTTTAAGTTAGTTGATTAAGAAACAATATGGCTTATTCTAAAAATTATTTCATAGTCTCGGGCCTTCCTTCCTTGTCACCAACTTATGACAAGTTAAAAGTTTATATATTTATATATTTTCTGTTTCTGGGTGTTATGACAAATTGCATGTAACGGTGGTATACGACCTATATATCTAAAAGGAGACATCATTTCATTTTCTGTGTACTTCACTCTTAAGGTAGAGTTTTCCCTGTTGCCCAGGCAGTGGCCATGTTGTGTTTCAGTTTCAAATACAGAATGTTGTAGAGAAATATATAATGTTAACTTTGCATTCTTTGTTTTCCTTACTCTCAAGTAAGTCAGCTAGACTGAAAAGACATATTTTGCTATTTGTGTGAAGCACAATTTCTCCTCTATGGAAATAATAATCTCATATACTATTAGCTCAGCTCTTTGATTCTTTGGTTTTTTTATATATGTAGTCATTATATTTAATATATTCTGCAAAAATACTCCAATATTGAACTCACTTTCTGTCTCTTTTTAATATTTAATATTTTCATCACCAGATTATGAGAAGAACAAAACATAAGGTTCTATATAAAACGGATTAGACAGACCACTGCAAAATAGTGTGACTGCATTTTATTTATTCTTTTTAGCAGCTTTACACTTTTTCATAAGACTTGTTTTTATAGCTATTCTTAGGAACATGTATACAGTGGTGCAAATTAGCCAATATCTACAACAGAAAATAACCAAAGTATGACCATGAAAATGAAAATTGCCAAAAATTCAAGATTAGAGGTGTTCAGAAAAATTAATTTTCCTTTAGAAAAATGTATCACCCTTTTGGAGTTATTTTTGGTTCTGAATTGCAACAAGACCCCCCTGAAACATAAGAAATTCCATAAAACAGAAAATTTCAGTAATGTTTTTAATCAGAAATGTCCAAGTAGAACACTTAGGCATTTTTTAACAAAACAAAATGATTTGATGTCAAAATAGACATTTTTTGTCAAATGACACTTTCCAGGTGATAAACATCATGTCATTATAAATATCAGTTCAAAATGATATTTTTCAATTTGATTCCCAGATTGGAAAACTTGAAAAAAAGTTGAAATCATCATTTTTTCTGCTGAAAAATTTGATTTTTAATGAAGCAACATTTTCTATTGGGAATTTATTTGTGGGGGAAAAATTTGTTTAACTCTATTCAGGTTGCTGCCACTGAGGTTTTTATTTGACTCCTGACTAATCTACAACTGCAGTATGTGTAGTTCTATCACTGAAAATTATACATTGCCTTCTATATTTAGAATACAGCAGAAACAAAAAGCTCAGCAAACCAAACATGAAGAGCTTCCTTCTGCTTCAATTCTGCACACTCTGCTGCTGCCTAATTTCATCATTACCTTTTTTAAAAATGCTGCTGCTTCTGCTACCTTTCAGACAATTCTTTTTGAGGAGCATATTTCTGTGCACTTTTATTTATTGTAACATACAATGCTCTATAATGAGCTTTCTTTTTCCCCCCTAGAGATTGAGAAAATGTGAGAATATTAAAAAAACACTCTTAATGTAGTACATTTTCTGACTGATCTGGTGGCATTGTAGTGTTCCTTTTTTCTTTGTCAGCAGAAACAGGAATATAGGGAATTGATTGTAATGGGCTTTGGTTCCAGTCTTTAGTTACCACAATGGGCTAAATGTGATCTACTAACATTAAAATGGCATTAAACAAATGCATTGTTCTTTTACTACTGAAATATAGGAAATGAGATTAGTGAC
The DNA here is from genome assembly GCF_049634645.1 of Pelodiscus sinensis. Classification (NCBI taxonomy): domain Eukaryota; kingdom Metazoa; phylum Chordata; order Testudines; family Trionychidae; genus Pelodiscus; species Pelodiscus sinensis. The sequence goes on from NC_134712.1 coordinate 153,671,249, forward strand.
TAATGCAGGATACTAGAATCTAGGACTCCTTGGTTATCTTCTCAGTTCTTCCATTGGGTCACCTTATGACCTTGGGCTAGTAACTAAATATCTGGAGTCTTTCTCTCTAAAATCTTGTTATAGTTTGAAGGAGGAGGAGGAAGTAGAGGTCTCCCTTCTTTGATAAAAGCATATTTCCTTGTTTGCAGAAGCCAATGCTTCCCCAACACTTTCCCTTCTCTTTTGCTGGTTTGGGCTATCAGAGGCAATGTGTGGCAGGCACAAGAGGTCATATACTCCCAAACACAATGGACAGGAGGGGCAAAGGGCCAGCTAGTAGCCAATAGGGGGCAAGTGGGAAGACAGGCACTTGCAGGAGGTATCCTACCCTCCCGCCTCACACTCACTGGCAGCAACAGGGGAAGTGAGCAAGGCTGCTCCACCTGCTTTGTTCTCCAGGCGCGTCACTTGGGGAAGGTCAGGACTGCCCTTGCAGTCACCAGTGGGAAGCAGAGTGATGCAGCACAGCAAGCACAGGCTGCCTTTCCCACTGCTGCTGATGAGTGTTGAGGTGCAAGGGAGCGGTGTACCCCTGCTGCCAGCACTAGCCCACTAGTCCACTGAGCCATGTCCTCTCACCCTCTCATTTCCTCTCCCCAACTCCCCGCAACCTATCCACTAGCCTCTCCTGAATTTTAACTCGCACACTGTGCCTGAGTTGCCCTAATCCCTTCACAGCCTTCACTCCTACCATACGAACCTCTTTTATGCTTCTAATCCATGCACTGTACCTGCTTCATCTCAACCCAGCACTCCTCTCCTGTGTCCCAAATTGTTTGTCCTAGCAACCATCTTGGTCCCAGGATACTGGAGAGACAAGATGGGCAAGATAATTTATACTGAACCAACTGCTGTTGGTGAGAGACAGGAAAAGTCTCAGGTAGCACCGGTCCCCAAAAGGTAACTTCTCTTTCAATAATGTAAAATAATCTTGACTAAAAGGGGAGCCTTCTATAATGCTTAATACTAATATCAAATGCAGATGCTCTTGAATTATAATGCAAAGAAGGGTGTTTTTCTTCTAGTGTAGATTCATACTCCAGTTTTCAGTGGAAGTAAGATATAGGTCCTTCGAAGAAACAGCACCAATTATTTGATATGTGCAATTGCACTGAGAAAAATGCTTCATTAACTGCTGTGGTGTCCAAATTAATGACTCTTTGACTTTGACTTCTTTTTTGCCCTTTTTTTTCTATAAGCAAAGCATAGAATCCCAGGGGCCTAGTAAAACTGACCCTAATTAGCTGTTGCTGAGCCAGTCTTTCAAAGAAAGATTGCTGCTGAGTTCATGGAACAGATCACCAAGTTTTACTCTTGACCAATGTCCATCTCCACGTACTTTAAAGATTTTAGTTTGCAAACAATTCTTCATGTACAGAAAGAAAATTCGAAACAACGATATGAAGTTTGCATTTCTGCTAAAAATGAGTAAAGTACAGGTTGGACCTCCCTCATCCGAGACCATTGGATCCTGAAGGAGGGAGTTTGCTGGACCAGGAGAGGTCAAGCCTCTGGCTCTTCTGGGCTCTGCTTCTGCTCACCAGTCCAGCCAGTGCACTGCCCACAGCAGTTAGCGGAGATTCACTCCCAGCTGCCACTCAGCTCTGGTCTGTGGGGCTCCCTTCTCCCTACTGATGGGGCTCCCCTGTTCCTTGCTGGTGGCATCTCCATGCCTCTCACCACAAGGGCTTCTCTGCCAGTTGCTGGCAGAGGATCCATGCCCCCATTTGGCTGGGGCTCTATGTCCCTGGCCAGTAGCAGCTCCACACCTCCAGCTGGCAGGGGCTCCCTGTCTCTGGGTGGTGGAGCTATGCTCTAGGCTGGCAGGTCTCCCAGCCCAGGCCTGCTCTGGCTGCCAGCCGCTGGCTGGGCTTCCTGCTACTAGGACACTGGCCCTCTATTTAGGCTGCTTGCCTGGCTAAGGTCTCAGCCGCTGGCAACCTCTGTGGCCTGGCTGGACCAGAGAATCCCGAGCCACAGAGGTTCAACCTGTAATATGCAAAAATATATTTTCAACATGCAGTACAGTTCAAGAAAATATGTTCGTATCATAAAACACAAATTCACTATAGGACATTCTGTTCATTCAAATGGCCAGGTAATCACTATTATTTTTAAATATACAGAAGATGGAAATAAAATGAACTTTTTGACAGCAATAGGAAACTGCCCAAGAGCAAAGTATTCTAACTGCCATTCAAGGCTATCCTCCCTGCCAGTATAGCAAATCACTTTAGTAATTCATCAGAAAGAGAAATAAAAGCTACTTTCCTAATACAAACCTCCTCCTACTAAAAATTTCCTAATCATAGTGGTCCTCCGGGTTGCAAGAAGGCCCCACAACCTCACTATATGGCCAGGATTGAGGCCTAGTGTTAGGGGAATTAGCAGAGTAAGGGTAGCATTCAGGCCTTTGTAATGGGGTTCATGCCCAATAGTCAATATGTCCTAAGCCATTCCCTCCCTGCCTCCAACAGGTTAGAGTCAGTAAGCAGTCTAGGTGCTCATAGGCAGGGGAGCACTGGCAAGCAGTCTATAGAACTAACTGTTAGGTAGTGGAGTCCTTAAAAACAGGCTATTGTCCTGGTTCTGGCAGGTGACAGACAAAAACACAGACTTTCTGGTCTGTAGTGGGAAGACTGCCACTCCAGAGGTGGGTGGCAGCACTGACAGGAATAGGGGAATGCAAGCCCATCCAGCTTCACTGCATCCCAGCCCAGGGCTCTAGCAGAGGTGGGGAATTCCGCCACTGGGTTGGTGGGCTTCCTCTCACAACACCACCAAACTAGAATTCGGTTTCTCTGGGCAACTTCCTCCCTGAGTTCCAGATCAGGCTCCTCGGTTTCATCAGGATACTCAGCTGCTGGCAGTTTTGCCAACTCCTCTCTGGCCTTGGTCCTTTCTAGATCTAGGGCACTGCCTGGCTTAGCAGCAGAGACAGCAGCAAGCAGGACACATCTGTCTCCTTCCCTGGCTCTGCTGCAACTAACATTGTGGCTTCTGCCTTTTGTACTTCTTGCTCCAGTTCTGAACTTCCAGTGGGAAGGCTGAAACCAGCCTGACTGCCCACAGAGGCAGAGAGAGAGAGAGTGGTTCCTCCCCTTCTGGGTCAGAAGGAGGGGACACAGCCTCATTACATTAACACTAAAATAAAAAACTTATAATAGGATTCAAACTAAAGGTTGATGTTAGATTGGCTATCACACTGTCTAGAGTGGGTCACAACCAACAGTGCCAACTTCAGGGCTGACTGTCAAAAAAAAGGCAGAGATATCAAATTAATTGTATAATCTATGATTAGATTTTACCACCCCAGTAACAAATGTGAACTCCTGGATCAATCTTTTTGTCTTACCATGGAATCAAAGATAATCCCTTTGTGTAGTCCAGTCTATCTTGTTACCCACACAATCTACACTTAATGATAAATGGTCACTTACACCAAAAATCACAGAATATCCAGGCTGCTCCCAGTCCTAAGAGATCAATCACTTACCCCAAATCTATGTGCACCTTGTATCTCACAACAAAGATTTTGGTAGTCAATCCTATGCTAATCTAATTAAGGATTTATTAACTAGGAATGAATGTTGAAGGACTGTCTACCACCAATCAGGAATATATTGGTTCTTCAATATAGTCAACATTTTGGAGGTCTTCATGCCTTGAACATCGTTGATAAGAATGCTCTGGTTTGGCTTCACCAGTTTGTGTAAAATTAATAATTAGGAAAAAGAAATGAGGTTTATTTACAGGTTAAAGCAGGCAACATATATACACAAATGAGTTCAGCCAATGGTTCAAAAGGTGACAGTAATGTAGCAATATGTCAGCATTTAATTTCTTTTTAGGACTGACCCAAGTTGACCATAGACATCCTTGTTTTTTTGTTTTTTAACTTTGACCCTTGTGAGTATTTAAACATCAAAGAGATGAATAGTCTTCATGTCAATTATATCTATTTTCTACCTTAAGAATTCAAGCTGATGGGAAGTGCTTTCTCTCACATAACAAATTCATTGGAGTAAGAGGGCCGTATTCTGCTGGATGGGGGAGTAGATATCTCTTTTTGTGCCTAGGTTCACTAATTCTGAGCAGGGAGCTTTTCAATTATAAAGAAAAAATTTATTTATTACTTTATAGTGCAAGATATAGACATGACAGGTCAGATAATTTCAGAGTCTAAACATTAAACATACTCGTACAAGTTCAACACCTGTCTTGAACAATCTCAACATGTAAGATTTGATTTCCAGCTATGAATTTGTGAGTGGAAGGTTGGTACCTTTTTGACTATCATCAGACTGGGTACATTAGAGAACAAAGCAAACAAATCAGTAATCCTTCCCACTGATAGTTATACTTTTCCACACAATATGGCTATGTCTAGACTACGGGGTTTTTGTGGGATACCAGATGTATCCTGCAAAACCCCTGCCGTGTCCAAGGTACACGTTTGCTCTTCCGTGTTGTGTGGGGTTTTTTTGGGGTTTTTTTTGCCGAAGAGCAACTGCATTCTTTCAGGAAGCCCTGTATACCTCATTTTATGAGGCATAAGGGCTCTGCCAAAAGAGGAGGCTTTTCTGCCATTTAGCCCTGTCTAGACGGGGCCAAATGGTGGAAAATCCTCTTCCGCAAAAGCAATCGAAAAAAGCTACGTAAGTTGTACAGTTCAATTTGCGTAGCTTTTTCCGATAAAGCCCCATAGTCTAGACCTAGGCTATGAGTAAATGTTGGTTTTTTTATAATGGGATCAAATGTATTTGAATATCAGTGATTAAATAATTTTACAATGTAAGGGTCTAATTCTGCAAACTCTTACATACTTGAACAGTTCTAATGAAATCAGTATAGTTGCTTGTTTCTGGTTTCATAATGATTATAGTCTTCAGTCTGATATATACTTTAGATTTCTGGCAAATTCCTTTTTGAAGGAACCAGTTTCGTCACAATGAGGCAGCTATACATTCATCTAGAAATCAACAGATGTGTGGCTTTATCCAGGACACAATTCTAAATTAAAATATATCAAAATAAACCAAATATATTGGAGTATTTTTAATAAGTCAGATTCCCCTTTGTAGTTTCTAAAATTAATCTATCACTGTCATAATTTTTTAGCTCTGTTTATTGTACATTGTTCTGCAGAGTAGATTAGATGGTCCCTAGTTTACAGGATAAGAACTTTGTCAGTGGGAGTTTTGTCTGACAGGACACATCATGCTCAATCTTCCAAAAGCATTCTACCAGATGTAGTGGTTAGTAGTGGGAGCTGTCTCAACACTGTTTTGAAGATCAGACGCTAAGAGTATGTCTGTGCTGGAGCTGGCAGTGTAATGCTAGCTTTATCAGTTCTAGCCAAGGCATGTAATGAGTGAGAAATTACATCTACAGTTCAAGTATAGGCATACTGTTATTTAAGAATGGCAAGATTTGGTGCAGTAAAAACAGAATGCAAGAGAAAAGCATATTGGACTATTTAGAATCTTTTTAGTGACCTCTTTAAAGATCATCACTTTAGTTTCCATAAATGAAATTCTAGGTTTCCTTGAGTTGAATTTCTGGTGATTTTTCTTTTATCATTATTTCGTTCATATTTGCACAGTGTTCTGCTATTGATTTTCATTGTTCTCTGAGGCTCTCTATCACAGAGTGGTTTATTGGGCTTACTCTATAGATATATCTTCTGAATTCCTAGGCATCCTCACATTCCATTTATTGATTTTGGTAACGGGCATTGATTGTTGTGGTCTGGAAAACTTCAAAAGTTTCTATGGAATCTTAAAGTTTGTAAATCTTATACATGAGCAGAGACAGCCAGGCTTGAAAAACCATTTTAATGTTAAGGGCAGATCAATTAGATCCATGGCTTACTTTCTCCTTATTCTCTCATGGGACACTTATGATTTCAATATCTTAATGGCACTTTTGATACCTGCTGTCCTCTGAGATACTGTGTATCAGGATGGTAGTTCTCTGTAATATATACTGTCTTCATTTACTAGTCTTAATATTGTCAGAAGTTAATATAGAAGCCATCAGAGTCTTAGTTTTTGTGTGAATTATTCACAATGGTAGAAAATCTTTGATAAATCATCCTGCTAGTATCACTGTCCTTTTACAGGACTGTTTGCTACATCTTTATCAGCCTCTCTTCTTAAATATCTTACTTTTAGGACCAAGATAATGGTACCTTGTCTGGCAGATGCAACCATATCTTCCTTTGAAAATTGGAAATAAACCTGGATTTCTGTACTTTAACATTGCTAATTGTTTTGCAATACAACTTTCAAAGAGTTCATAATACATATTTTATTGTATTCACATAGGGCTAGATTTGTGTCATTTAGACACAGTGCTAAGAGACCCTCACTCCATATAGTTGTGTGGAGATATGTCTCTTGGAGCTCACTGGATCTATTTAAAAACATATGTTAAATAAGGTAGCCTGTACTTTCAATAAAAAAGATGGACAAAATTCATCAACTGATTTAACTGGAATTATCCCAGGGATGATCTGATGCAGATTTGCATATCGTTGTTGCTGTCGAGTAAACCAAAATTTGAGCTAAAAAAGTTTGGGGTGTTTTTATATGATGAATTAAGTAAAGGAACAAAAGGCAGCTAAGGACTCCTTGTTGACTCTGCAGAATTTTCTAGATGGAACTGGAATCAGAATCTGTCTGTAGATTTCTAGGACTCTGGTAAATTCTTTTATTATTTTGCTGTCTTGCTAACTATGAATTAGAAGAGGATATCTGCGGTTTAGAAACTGTTATGTACTTTATATGCTCCATAGACTTCTTCACTGTGTTTCAGAGAAGTGCTGAAACTAGACGCATGAAAGGGAAACACAGGAGAAGTAATCATTTTGCTTGTTGTGTAATGAGGAATACTCTGTTAATATTAAGGAGGCTATTCCAAGAGAGTTTTAATAACTATAATTTAGAATACAAAGTAAAACTCCTTAGGCATTCAAATTATTCAATATGCGAATCCTACAGTATTTAACATATGAAATGTTTCTACATCTGTCTGAAAATGAAGTCAACCCGCTTTCATGGTGTTAATCACTTTTATTGCATATATTACTTGACACTATCCAATTTGTCACATAGAAGCCTGCATTTTACACCATACAGTAGATACAAACCAGAAAAGAACTCTTATTGGAAGGAGAAATGTATTAATTTCTATCAGTTTTAACTACCATGTAATTATCCTCTATAATACTGTCTGAAAGGTAAAAAATGATAAATGGCTGCAATAAAGAGATATCATACATGCAAAATGAAGGTTCAGCAGAGCTCATTCAACCTCCATTTTACCAGGAGCTTGTTTCCGCCTCTCAATTTTATAGATGGGTTCTTAGCATAATCGAGATGAATGGTTCAAATAACGCATGGCTCAAAAAGGAATTAAATGTTTTTGTTGTTGTTTTCAAATTTGGATGCCAGTCTTAAAATTGCGGTGAGGTTTATATCTGTGAAATGTTTCACAAAACACATCCATTGTCAAAAGTTACTCCATATGCTAAACATTGAACCATTTATTTTTTTCATGAAAAGTAAAATACCATCTTTGGCTCACATAGCTTATGTTTAGAGGGATGTTTTGTAAATGTTACGGGACATTTAAACCACAAATATGGGCCTGTTATTCATAAGGAAATATGCTTGGGGACTTTTTTTTTCTCTGCCATGTAAGTAGCCATGGAACATATCATCTCCACTTTTCATGTAATTTACAAGAAATTATAATTTATCAATTTGGGTTGTTTGAGTCATGTACTTGAGAAAAGTAACAGATATTATTGAAAGGGGAAAACCTTTTCCGATAGAACAACTGAGGGGGGGCAAATATCTTAGAAAAGTACATATCCAGTACTTCAGAAAATTAATTAATACTAATCCAAGATGGAATGTTTTCATTAAGCTTCATAATTTATGTAAAGTTGAATTTTGGGTTTCCTATAAACTATGGATTTTTCTGCCTTAGGTACTTGTATGGTAGTATATCTATATTCTCTGAGTAGCCTCACTGACTTCAATATATTTATCCTCATGCTGCTTCTGTGGGCTAGGGAAGTACAAGTATCCCCATTTTTTACAGATAAGGAGCATAGAAACAGAGGAACTAAATGATTTGCCAATGGTCACCTAGGAAGTGTGTGTTGGAGCAGGGAATCTCACTCCAGTATCACACATTATAGGTTATTCCCCTATCTACTCATAAACCCGCATCCAAGGCAATTCTGCTCTAAATACTGGCCAGGAGCAAAATTATGACTGTGAGACAAGCTACTCTCTAGCTCCCAGTACCAAGAGAGAAGTACGGTAATGGACATCCACACTCCTCTTGAGACAGATTACTTCCTCCTCCTACTGCCTCAGCAAGGTTTACTGGTACATGTGAGACAAAGTTTCATCTAGGCTAGACCTCTGTCAAACCACTCCTCTGTGCAAGTCACCCCACACTTGCTACTTTCTCCTTTTTGCTGATCCCTGAGTAGTGAGTAGTCAGCGCAGAAGATCAGGTAGTGCTTTACACTCCCTAATTGCTATGTGTGCATATGTAGGACAATTTACATTCACTCTCCCAAGATCTGCAGTTTGTTTTCCTTTGAATAGACACCTTTTTTGCTTTATAATTTGTAGCCTTGTGAGTGGTAGCTTCATGGGTGCTGTGTCTTGTTGAAGCACTATACCTCTCCATGGCTGCACCTCTTGCTTAGTGCTATCCAGGTGCCAAGTCTCTTTCCCGTTCTGTGTCAGTTAGTCATGTGATCCTATTTCAGATAACAGATTGGGGGTCAAAACCCAAAGAAATGATATATTTCCCAGATGGCTGATTAATAATGCAAAACAGGAAGTACACATGAGACTACTTCAGCTGGTGCTACTTAAAAAAAGAAATATGTAGTAGCAAGAGGATGTTGTGTCATTTTTTAGCAAGTGCTTATTTAAATTCTAAGGGAAACAAAAGGATTGATCCTGAAGCCTTATGCTCATGGATTAACTAATGGTAATGGAATTACTCATGTGAGTAAATCACTGCAGGATTTGATTTACAGTTAAGTGGCAAACAAGAAGGAACATAACATTTTCTATATAGAAATATCTCTGAGCCCTGATTCTGGCTTGTGCTAAATTCCTGTGAAATGTGGAGTGACTCCAAATCTTAGTGACCTATGCAGCAATTAAGTATATTTCAGGATCTAGCCTGTTGGTAGTTCTTGTATTTTCTCTTCACAGTAATCATAGAGTGCAATCTTAATAGGGTGATTTTTCTTCCTGTCCTGTTCCAGACATTGCAAATTATTGACCCATTTGTAGGAAAAATCCCCAATTGTCTTCTGGAAGCTAAATATAATTGATTCCAGAGGCAGCTATCCTCCAACCAAGTTCAGTGTTAGCTGCCTCTACCACACGGTAGATAAATATAATTTACATTTGTCTTCCCATGCTTTGTATCAACCAGTGAGTCCCTACTTCATAATTCTCATAGCTAAGGAAATGGCCCATTGAAATGTTTGGGACCGATTAGACTATATCTCATGCCAGAAATACTGGATCTTTGTTTCTTCACATAAATTGTCTCAGTGTAAGTTTTTCAGTATGACATTTTCTTGAATAAATTCAGTACAGTTTTGTGACACATACTGTACAGACCTGAAGAAGTAAAATTTAAAATATTATATCTGTACAAGATTAACAAAGATGGTCGGTTTTGCATATATATTTAATTATACCTTTCAATTCTGCAAGTATATTTCTATCTTGATTTCTGGTTGCCAAATAAGTGAGTCAATTTGAAGTAGTTTATACATGTTCCATAAAAGCTTGTTTGTTTTTGCCAGTGTAGGAAAGCTATTTATTCAGTAAACCTCTTCAACACATGTTTAAAGTATGTTTGTCTTTGGCTGAATCAGAGCATAAAATAATAATAATACCTATTTCTTACGTCACAATGGATATCAATGTGCTTTAAAAAAATTAAACTGGGGTGAAACTCTGTTTGTGTGTGACTTCAGTTTTGCTTAAACCAGTTCTTAACTGATTTAAATCAATATAAACCTAGCTTATAAAAATTTAACTTCAGTATCTGGTCAGCCTATGAACTTGATTAAAGTGGTAAACTTTAGGTAACTTTGCATGTAGAGAAACCTGCACAGGGTCAGACACAAAGATTTCATGGTGATGTGGGACTTCACTTTTGAGCCCTGTAACTAGCTGCTTAAGCATTGTATGTGCTTACAATGTAGTTATTTTTGACCCGTACCACATGTAGTCTCAGTTCCAATAAGGTTACACAAAAGGGCCTGGAACATCTCTCCAGGGATAGACAGAGAGCTTGTGGAAACCATTCTATATGTGCTCTATGGGACATGTACTTTTAGTTTGGCATTAGATGAGAGCAGCTAATTAGCAGGAAAATGTAGGACAAATTATTTGCTAAGAGGAAGTTTATGCCCATAATGAAATTTCTTGGTAAAATTACTCAAAACTCTCTTGCAGAAAAGTCATATATAGATAAAAGTCTAATATAGATAAAGACAATAATGTTCTATAGAAATTTCTTTTACAAATCTATGGAGTGTACTACATAATTATATATTGTGTATTAGTTTATTTCATATATTTTAGTCATATTCCTGAATTCTGTAGAGGGGAGTATAATTCTCTACTAAATGTTACAGGTCAATTGGATGGTCCTTCTCCTGATTTCTGAAGGTGTGTCTACACTGCACTGTTATTTTGAGATAACTAGCATTATTTCAAAATAATAATATGAGCGTCTACACAGCCATTTCATTATTTCAAAGTAATTTCGAAGTAACAGACAGCTTATTCCAAAATCTGTAAACCTCATTCTACAAGGAATAATGCTTATTCTGAAATAGCTATTTCGAAATAAGGCGCATGTAGATTCTCCACTGCTGCTATTTCTAAATAGCCTCTTACCAAGGCCAGTCTAAGTTATTCCTCCCAGTGCCTCCTAGGGATCTAAATTGAGATATCATGTCTATATTAGGGAAGCTTGCCTTGGACTAATTTTGAGGCTTCCCTGCAGTGTAGACCTGCTATTTTGAAATAAGCTATTTTGGAATAACTATTCTGGAATAGTTTATTTTGAAATAAGTATGCAGTGTAGATGTACCGTGAGATGGAATGAATAATCCCTCTTGAGGCCTTCTCCTCTGACATCTCCAAATACAAAGTATTGTAAATACAAAAGTGGCCTGGGCTGTAGGATGGATAATCTCATCACCACTTGTGGCATGCTATGATTGTATACTCCCTACATAGCATAACTTCTCCATGGACGTGCAGGGGGTGTTGTTGATCTGTAATAATTGGGTAGGCACATGCAGCCCCCATTACAGGTTGGTAAAGCAATTAATTTTTCTTTAAGAGCTGTTGTGAAATCAAAGTGATTGAGTGCACAAATGAAATAATCAATTATAATTTAAATAGCATCCATCACATGAACAAACAGTGCATAGTCATAAGCAAACAAAAGATCCTTAATGACTTAATCTGCCACTGTTGTGCAAGCACGGAAGCATTGCAAGTTGAAGACCTTCTCATTAATGTGGAATCAGGTAAATATTCATCTGTTAATGTAATGAAATCAACCCATAAACATAGCCGAAAAAGAATGGAAAACAGGATTGGATCTAGCATGCAAGTTGTCTGCTGTCTTTGGGAACAAAAAAGGTGGTTCAGTAACTTGTCACTTTCCCGTTCGTAGCCTATCATTCCATTATGGAAGGAAGGAATGACAGAAATGTACTTTGCAGTGCATCCAAAGAAGAACAAATTTCCAGAGTTACTCATGATTTGGAGAGTCAAAGATCTTTAGCCAAGTTGATAAACACCATACAAAGAGTCCATTTTCTTCCTGGCTTTTGTTCTGAGAAGCTGTGAAGATGATATCTACAGTGCCTATCCAAACTGAAATTCACATAAAGAGTGAGGGAGGATAGTTTCTGCTTAGTGTATATGATGGATGAAAACAAAAATCCATATTCTGTAGCAACATGGTGGTCATTCTTTGCTCATGTGGAAAATCTTGCAGCAGTTCCAGCTGCCATGAAGTAGTAGTGAGCCACAGGTAACCATTGAATGTGATTTATACATACTACATAAATGGATTTTAGAACCATTTTTGCCTAGAAAGGCCTCTTTTCCTCTAACTACTTGTATCACAGGATGTCTGGTTTCATCCAGTTACTCCTGAACTGAGCCCAATAACTTGTGTAATGATTTCACGGTAAAAGAAAAACAGTTAGACCTCTCCCCCCAGCCCAAATGTATGCATGTAGCCAGGTAAATGGGTCCTGCACATAGAATGTAAACCCCCAAACACATTCTATATCCTGTGTAGCTACTCAGCCATTCCACAGTCTCTGGGTTATAGTAGTTTTTAGGCTTCTAAAAGTGTCCTTTAATCAGTGGGTCCATGGATGCACTGGCTATGCCCTACATGTTCTTGGTACCCAAATCATTTCTTGCACTGTTGTGTAAAAGGTCATTTAAAATCAGTGTTCCATTCTGTTCTAAGCAACTGAGGCTCCTCTATAGTTTCCATGCACTAGGACACCACTTGAAACAAATTCTCTTCTTTCTCGTCTCAACAGAAATGTTTGTCTATTACCAACAGTCAGCATTAATTTACATTGATTTGTACTTTCCCTGACACCAGGATTGTATTTATTTTTCTTTCTTTCTCTTTGCCTTTACCTACCATATAATTTAACGTACAGTAATAGATTGAAGACTGTGGGTGGAAGCAATCCAAACATGGTAGTATTGTAATTTAATTGTAAATGCTGTAAACAATTAACTCAGCTAGCAATAGATATGCTGTGTTTTTGGTGTGTCTATCTGTCTAGGTTGGCTACTTAAGGATGCCTATCACCATGCTATCTGGGCATTTGAGTTTCCTGATACTGCTACAAACTCCTAGTAAAATAAAATATATAAATTCACATCATGAACCAAATGTGTAGTTAAAAACAAAAGTATGGTTGCATTTTTTATAACTTAAAATAATCCATGGGGATTTCTTTCATCAATCTTTGGGAAACAATTTGTTCCCATAGTTAGCTGTAGGAGTTATTAAGAGGGGCACTGACAGACCTCTAAAAATAATAGCCCTAGTGAGCATCATTTCAATTGTAATATTTTAAGTAATAATACAACAATATCTTCTCTGATCTAGAGAGAAATGGAATTGACTGTGCTAAATAAACTTAAACCAATTAAGTTTGACCCACACAATTTAGTGACGTTTTATTTCACATTCAGATGGCTTTGACTTATACTGCATTCAGGAAAACAAAGCAAGGGAAACAGAAGGCCATGGTGTTAATTACTGGCTTCCTGACATAATAAATGCTGGGAGGGCCAATGTAAATTAAGCATCATCCATCATATTTGAATTTCTCACAGTAATCTAAAGGTACAGCATTGAATAAAGTGATGATTACCATTTTAAAATGATAATTACCATAGTAAATTGAATGAATATTATCATGGTATTTGCAGCCTTCCAGTCCTTGGAATGTTAATGCTAAAGTATTTATCATATGCATTCAGGCCATGGAGAAATAAGGAGTCAAATTTCTTTGCTAATCAGATCAAGGCCATTTAGAATCCTAGAAGCCTACGGCTGGAAGAGACCTCAGGAGGTCATCGAGTTCAGCCCCCTGCCTAAAGCAGGACCAATCCCAACTAAATCATCCCAGCCAGGGCTTTGTCAAGCCAAGACTTAAAAACCTCTAGGGATGGAGATTCCATCACCTCTCTGGGTAACCCATTCCAGTACTTGACCATCCTCCTAGTGAAATAGTTTTTCCTAATATCCAACCTAGACTTCCCCCACTATAACTTGAGACCACTGCTCCTTGTTCTGCCACCTGTCACTGCTGAGTACAGCCTTTTTCCATCCCCTTTGGAACCTCCCTTCAGGAAGTTGAAGGCTGCTATCAAATCCCCCCTCACTCTTCTCTTCTGCAGACTAAATAAACCCAAATCCCTCAGCCTCTCCTCATAGGTCATGTGCTTCGGCCCTGTAATCATGTTGGTTGCCTTCCGCTGGACCCTCTCCGATGTGTCCACATCCTTTCTGTAGTGAGGAGCCCAGAACTTGATGCAATACTCCAGATGTAGCCTCATCAGTGCCGAATAAAGAGAAATAATCACTTCTCTAGATCTGCTGGCAATGCTTCTCTTAATGCAACCTAATATTCCATTCACCTTCTTGACTACAAAGGCACACTGTTGACTCATATCCAGCTTCTCATCCACTGTAATCCTTAGGCACTTTTCTGCTGAACTGCTACTTAGCCAGTCAGTTTCCAGTACCAATGCTTGGGATTCTTCTGTCCCAAGTGCAGGACTCTGCACTTGTCCTGGTTGAACCTCATCAGATTTCTTTTGTCCCAATCCTCTAATCTGTCTAGTTCAGGTCTAATTTGTTTAGACCAAGCACATACAAATAAATCTAGCCCCAGCTTTCGGTTGAACAATAAGTAAGTGCAAAATGATATCAGATTTAGAAACCTTTCTGGCAACCAAATCTATAACACTTAGATCAAAGAAGCAGGGAAAGAAGGATAAAAATGAGATTTTGGTTTTTGAAGAGCTGAGAAAAAGAAGAGTGGACCTCTGTGGCAGATTTTGTTCTTTGAAGCTTTTTCCTAAAAAGGTAGAATTGAATCAAAAAGGAAAAGCCTGTAACATGTACCTATGCACATGATTCTGTGCAGTACCTGTAGGGAATAATTTCTTGGACACACTGGGTGCAGGTGAAAACAAGCAGAGGATTTATTGGTTCACACAGCTGGTGGAGTACTCATCAGGGGTTAACTCAGTGAGCACTAACTTAACCAAAACATACATTAGATTATATAGGTAGCAGATGGACGGAGGAGAAGTAATTTGATAGGTCTAGCAGCGGAAGTGAGATATGCACATAAGCCAATAGTCTACAACAGTTACACAGCATCTCCACCCCTTACCAGTTTAACTTATCACTAATACAAATAGTTATTTGTAACAAACTAAATAAGCCAACATAAACAAAGTCATGTTGATAGTCATTTTATCAGCCAGAAATATAATGTGTCTCCTGTGGAGGTGGTATTGCCTTGGCGTGATCTTTGGGATCCAAGCTTATTTTCTAGGAACAAAGCAGACAATAAAAAACAATCCCGTGCGGTTGTTTGGTACCAGCCTTATCAAAGTGAGGCCCTTTGGGAATGTGGTTGCCAGAGGAACCAGGGTCACAGTAACTGCTGTACTGTATGCTTCTCAGGCTTGGTATGATACTTTCAGATTTGAGTTTGTCAGTTCTCAGCAAGATACCATGGGCTGCCTCAATTTACCTACAGTTACAAATCCAGTTCCAGTGACAGACTTTTTTTTATTTTGCAAGAACTTGTCTATGTGCCAACAGTGTTGATCCCATGGGTGTTGATTATAATGATGAAGAATGTAAAGGGGGTATTTAAAGTGGGAGTAAATTATATTTCAGAGTAAATCTCTCTAAGGTTAATGCAATGAATATATGCAGCCACAGGCACCCACAAACCTCATGACATATGGTCCTCTAATCCCTTCCCATGATACAAAGGGCCACCTATATCTTTGTACTACCTTGCCATCTCCTTAGGCTCTGAGGGTATGTCTACACTACCCCGCTAGTTCGAACTAGCGGGGTAATGTATGCATACCGAACGTGCAAATGAAGCCCGGGATTTGAATTTTCCGGGCTTCATTTGCATAAGCCGGCCGGTGCCATTTTTAAATGCCGGCTTGTTCGAACCCCGTGCCGCGCGGCTACACGCGGCACGGGCTAGATAGTTCGAACTAGCAAGCCTCGTTCCACGAGGCGTACAGATAGTTCGGAATGGCTTGCAGATAGTTCGAACAAGCCGGCATTTAAAAATGGCGCCAGCCAGCTTATGCAAATGAAGTCCGGGAAATTCAAATCCCGGGCTTCATTTGCACGTTCGGTATGCATACATTACCCCGCTAGTTCGAACTAGTGGGGTAGTGTAGACATACCCTGACTGTGATGGAGTGCGATCACAGAGGACCCCTTGAGGGTGCCTCCTGGAGTGCTTACAAAGCCACTGCCACTCGTCTTCCTGCTCTCTGAGGCTTCTCATCACCTCGTTCTGCTGTGCCAGCTCCTCTGGTCTTCCCCAGGCAAGACCCCAAGTGGTGATCACTACTCTCCCCTTCCCCCCCCCCCCCCCCGCCAAGAAGCAGTGCAGACACAATCTCTTCAGGTCCAAGAAAAGTGCAGTTTAGGGCCCAGCTTCCAAGGACACAACTCCTCAAATGGGATCAGAACCCCAAATGAATTTAGGTAGCCTTTTTTAAAAATGAAAGTGACAATATACACACTGGTTGCTCCCACAGGTAATAATTATTTACACTGGGCTTGATAGAAAATCAAAGTGATTTTACTAAATACAAGTGATAGGATTTAAGTGGTAGTAAATGAGAACAGTCAGAGCAAACTAGATTACAAACTCAAAATAACAAAACACTTATCTGGCTAACACTGAAACCTCAGTACCCAAATTTATTAAAAACTCTCTCTAAACTTGTTTCTTTTCCAGTTATGCCTTCCAAACTAGGGCTGGGGTCTTTGGTTCCTTCCTTTGGGTGTGCCAAAGACAAAACACCCCTACTTTCCTATTGTTTTCAAAGATTCCCTTTTTGCATGCAAAGTCACCTGGCCAGTCCATACCAACCACTGCTGAGACTTAAGGAGAAAAGGCTATTGACATATGCTTGTCCAGATATTAAGGTATCCGTGCCTTGTAATCACCCTTGATGTCTTTCATTTTCACCTTTAAAAAACAGAAAGCATTCCATATTCCACATGTTTAATTTTACACACAAGAACGATACATACACTGAAATAAGATAATCCGATCCAGCAGATTATGACATGAAGATTGATAGGTTAAATGAGATAATTTGACTGAAGCATCTTTGACTTATGTATATTTGTGTCTATAAGTCCATTTCATAAATCATGGGGGTGTCTGTCACACTGACCACTGGCCAGAAGTGGTTAGTTGTTCAACTTCATATCCCTCTATTCAGCATCCCAGTGCCACCCTATCTGCAGTGCACAGAGAAGACAGAGAGATCAAGATAATATACCAGAGTCATAGACCTGGTAGTGCTCTGTCAACCTGTCCATTTTATGATTAAATGAATTATGTTCTGAGTACACACATGAGCACAGGAACCCCTAGCAGCATGGACTCCTCTTTGGAGCCAGAAAAGATGAGGGGTGAGAACTTGGATGTCTATGGAGACCTGCCCTCCAGCCTGTCCCAGCCAGCCAGCCAAGATAGAGATTGGTGGAAGAGAAAGAGGGGTGTGGCTCTAGCCTTAGAGACCAGCTTAGCTTTTATAAATCCCAGAACAAACACGTATGAATAAGCGATGGAGAATTCAGTATCTCAGGCTGGTAAGATGGAGGCTACCAACTTTGTTATTAGAAAGGATATTATGAATTATTTGGGATATGTCTTAGCCTATAATCCTAGTGCTTCCACTTCATTTGTGGGCAAATGCAATGCCATTACACTGATCCATCCTTCACCCCCATTCCCTTACCATGCTAGCGAAAATGGTGGAAAAGTGGGGGGAAATGCAGATCTGAACTTTACAGCACATGAATGCAGCAGCTTTTTGAAAATGAAAAGCATTAATATATAATGGCCAAAATATAAACATCTATAAAACTTCTCTTAATACCATCCCTAACCATGGAAAGTTAAAAACAAAACCAATAACCCTGGTAGTTGACCAGAAGTCAGTTTATTGCTGATTGGATTAAATTGATTCCTGGAGAGTGATAAAATAGAATTTTTCAGTCAGTAAAAATTCCAGGCAATTTGAGATTTTTTTGATAAGGTTGAATGTACTTTGTAGTTCCATTCCAGTCACTTATCGGTTTATCTGTCAATCTGTCACAAGATGCAGCACTTCCTGGGCATAAATAGAAGTTTCAGTCATCAATGCTGGAATAACTGGCCTTTCTTCTGAAACAGCAAAATATCTTTTAAATTTACACCTGAAAAGGGTGCAATAAAAATCACCATTGCTGCAGTATTTTCCAGTAACTGGCATTCCTTTTCTCCCCCAGTCTCTACCCACCAAATATTTTTGATGGGTGAATGAGTAGAATTGACTCAATATTTCTTCTCTTTGGCTAGCGTGTTGATAAAAGTTCTCAGTTGACTGAAATTTGATGGAATAATGAGTAAGGAGTGAGAATAGCAGTTTAAGATAAAATTAATAGTTTTTTCCCTTGTGGTTGCATAGACTGAAAATAAAATTTTATGAATCCAAAGGCACGTCCCAGTTTTTTTCTCCTCTGTCGGTCAGGAACAAATGCAAAATTATTAGACCACAGGAGGAAGTACAACTATGACATAAGTTGGGGTCACTAACATGTTTTTGGTTTTGAAGAAAAAGTGATAGATGAGCAGGAATAATTCAATAATGGATTACAAAAGTACATGGAGTTGAGGAGAAGCAAAGAAAGGAAGACAAGGTATGGGAGGAGAACAGAGGAAAGGGAGTGATTGGGGTTGAGGAGAACCTAAGGAATGAGGAAAAGGAGCTGCTGTCAGAGTAATTGTACCAAGATGCTGAGATGAAGCATTGTCGAGTTTCATAGGGCACGTCTACACAGCAGGGCTAAACGTGAAATAAGCTACACAATTTGAGCTTCACTAATTGCGTAGTTTAAGTCAAAATAGCTCATTTTGACTTTTGGTGCTGTCTGCACAGCAATTATTTTGAAATTGACCTTTCTTCCCTCAACTTCCCTTACTCCTTATACAATGAGGCTATGTCTACACTGGGGTGGAGGGTTTTTTTTGGAAAAAGATACGCAAATTGCGAAATGCAATTTGAATACCTTTTCCCTCTTGTACTTTAGGAAGAGCCTTTTCCAACATTTGGCCCATCTATATGGGGCCACGTGGGAAAAACCTCCTCATTCAGAAGATCCCTTATTCCTCATAAAATGAGGAATACAGGCATGCTGAAAGAATGCGTTCACTTTTTCTGAAACTGTTCCAAAAAAGTGGACACGTTCCCTGGATGCATCAGAGTTTTTCCAGGATATCTTTGGTAGCCTCAGGATTACAGAAGTCAGAGAATTCATTTCAAAATAACGGGCTTGCTGTGTCAACACGCACTACGTTATTTCACAATAATTGACATTATTCCGGAATAATGCTGCTGTGTAGACATAGCTTTAGGGATGTGTTAGAGGCTACATCTACATTGGCAAGATTTTTCGCAAAAGCAAAAAAGATTGCACTTTCAAAAAATCTTCTTGGGTTGTAGAAAACAGAGATGGTATTTTAAGAGACAGTTCCAGTGTTTTGGAAAGTTTCTATATGAAAGTTGGTTTGGCAGAGAACTGTGTCAGGGTGACTCAGAAGAAATATAAATGAAGATGGAGCAGATATAACCATTTTGCGATCAATGAGGGATGTTTGTCTTTCTTTACATCTTTATTACCACAATGCACGCAACCATAAAAGGGGAGAAAGGAACAATGTAAGCTCCCCTTCTAAAAATAAAAGAGCTGTGATTTTGTAAGCTTTAACCTTTACGATACTTCAGTTCAAATTTGCTTTCACTCTAAAGTTTGAATTGGAAAGGACAATGGATTTTTGACTGAAAGTGACAGTGATGATAGAGTAAAAGTTGACATTTACCCTGCTTTGTGGCATTCAAGTTGCTGCACCCTGTCATTCAAATCTTCCTGATTCTCTCTCAACTCTAACTTTATTTATCCATTCCCTGAAAGTTGCTTAAGTTTGAATGCCTAGGAGCAGAAGGACATGGCATAGCTAATCACCTTGCCTGTTGGTGAATACTCCTGGTGAGTTCTTGCTGTCATTAGATGTGCAAGCAATCATAGACCAATGGGATGTAGCTTTTTGCAAATTATTGTAGCACAAGTTTTATCACAACAAAATGCAAAACAGCTTCTTAAATATCTATAGCAGAGCTAGAGAAAATAGGAAGGAAATGAATGAGTGGAATTTAATGCATTTCTGCGGTGAGAAAAGGACTACCAACAATTTCATACTGTGTACTTTTCAGAATAATAGTAAGATGCCTCAATAACACATCCCATGGTGGAGAAGGGGCAAAAAGTAGCCTGTTTAATTCTACTTTTAATAAATCTGAGCTATCCTCATTTAAACAGAAAAGACAAATCCTAAACAGATGCAAAAAATGTGTAGTCCTATTGAAGTCAATGGATTTATTTTCTTTTACAGCAAAAGAGGGTCAGCTCTTTGTGGTAGAAATGGGATTTCATTTTCACTGGGGGAAATCCAGAGTAACTGCACTGAAAGCAGACCCAACAGAGTGATCACCATTAAAGTCAGCCATTACCTGTGTGACACAAAGACCCTAGGTGCCAAACAGAGGTTCACAGGAATTCACAGGGATTCTCTGATTTCAGATATCTGAATAATAGTTCACCAAAGGGTGGCATGTGAGGTCTCTTCTAAAAGCCAGTAGTCAGCTAGTTCCATAAACATTGCAAGATATTTGTATGGATAACATTAAGGAGTTAAGTATCTATAGACTGAAAATAATGCTTTAAGGTCATAGAATTAAGACAGCTCACAAGGAGGTTATATATCTTGTAGATGAGCCTTTCAGGAAGGAGGTAACTGATACCTATTTCACTCTTTGCTGATTTTTGTATTATGGACTTTATGCCTATTTTGGTACTGGCCCATGTGTGAATTTAATGTTTATGAAATGTACAAGAGAGGAAGTCTACTAGAAATAAGAAATAGAAAGAGAGTGTCCTTTCTTGTGGAGGCAAACTGATGGGATAATATACTCATGACAGAAGAGTCACAGTCTGCCTGGCTGGAAAGGGATGCAGGGATTTTGAGTGAGCAGAGCTTTGTAAAAAATGAGAATACCTTCTTAATTATGTCTAGGCTACTGAAGGAAATAGATGGTGTGGTACTTAGCACTATTAGTAACACACAACATCCTTATTTTCATCAGCCTGATATGGGTTAGTTTCTTTGATTTCCCAGATTCTGGCTGAAGTTGAGATGAGAGCAGCAATAAAGGGAATAAACCTAATATATATAAAAAGGCAGAAGTAATGCTAGAGAGTTTTGCCATCTATTGCAATTTCATAATGGGTCTAATGATATTTGATATATTAAAAAAAATGTCCTGGAGTCAAGACTCTCATCTTTCATTTTAAAACAATTAAATTTCTAGCCCTCATAGCTATAGAAGCAAGCTTGAAAATGCAATATCTACAGGACCTCAAGATGCACAAATGAACTACAATAACTCCATGTGCATTTTATTTCACTGCTTAACCTCCCTTGCACTTAGGAGGTTTTTCCTCATGTTCAACCTAAATCTCAAAGTTGACTCATTTTTAGCTTGTGGTTCACTATGGGCATGTCTACACTAGGAAGTTATTTTGAAATAACTTATTCCAAAATAGTAACTCCTGAAATAACTATTTTGAAATAGTGTGTCCAAACTACAGGGAAACCTCAAAATTAGTCCGAGGTGGGCTTCCTTAATGTGGAAGTGCTTCCTCATCTTAGAACCCCAAGAAACACTGGGGAGTAATTACTTTGAATGACTCTGGGGCGTAGTTATTTCAAAATAGCAGCAGAGTGTCCACATTACTGTTATTTTGAAATAAGTGTTATTCCTTACAGAAAGCAGGAGTTGCTATTTTGAAATAACCAGCCCGTTATTTTGAAATAATGAACTTGGTAGTGTGGATGCTTTGCTTGTTATTTTGAGATAACGGGAGTTATCTAGATCCCTTTTTGCTGTTCTTCTTCTTAGGCAGTCATTTCCCATTTTGTATGTGTGAAACTGATGGTAAGCAGGGTACTTGGCATTTGTCATTATTGAATTTCATAATAATTCCCTCAGACCATCTCTCCACTTTGTGGAGATAATTTTGAATTATAATCCTAGCCTCCAAACCACTTGCTATTCCTTCAGGTTTAGTGTTGTTACCAAACTTTATAAGTGTATTCTTTATGGTATTATCGAAATCATAAATGAAGATATTGAACAAAACCAGTTCCTAAACTGACCCTTATAGAACCCCACTCATTACACCCTTCTAACGGCTCCATCTAGGTTGAATTTCCCTGGTCTATTAGTGAAAAGTTCATGCAAGACTATTTCAAAAGCCTTACTAAAGTCTAGATATACCACATCTACCACTTCCGCTTTATCCACAAGGCTTGTTTTCCTATCAAAGAAAGCAACCAGGTATGTTTGACATCATTTGTTCTTTACAAATCTATTCTATTACTTGTACTATTATTAGCTTCTAGATGTTTGCAGATGGATTCCTTATTTATATGCTCCATTATCTTTCCTGCTACAGAAGTTAAGATGACTGGTCTGCAATTTCCAGGGTTGCCATTTATTTTCTGTTTTTTAAGATGGGCACTATGTTTGTCCTTTTCTAGTCTTCTGGAAAATCTCCCGTCTTGCATGGCTTTTCAAAGATAATAGCTTAGTCAGCTCCTTGAGTATTCTAGGGTGCATTTAATCAAATCCTAGTTACTTAAAAACAGCTAAATTGTCTACATTTTTTTCACTTGTTCTTTCCCTATTTTAGCTTCTAAACCTACCTCCTTTTCTCTAGCATTCACTGTTCTAGGTATCCAATTGCCTCCATTCTTCTTGGTGATAACTGAAAAAAAAGTCATTAAGCCCCTTCATCATTTCCATATTTACTGTTATTGTATTGCCCTCTTCACTGAATAATGACCCTATCCTTGGTCTCCTTGCTTTTTATATATTTCTAGAACATTTTCTTGTTACCTTTTTATGTCACTAGCTATTTTGATCTTATTTTATGACTTTTCCTTTCCAATTTTACCCCAACATACTTGTTTCTGCTTTGTAATTTGACCCAGTTTCTGCTTTATGTAGGACACTTCCTTTTATTAAAAAAAATATATCAGAAAACAGTGGCCTCTGAGACTGCTTCCCACAGCTCCCATTGCCCAGGGAACAACAAACTGTGGCCAGTGGGAGCTGCAAGTGGCTTTACATATGGATACAAGATGAGCAACCTGTCTGTTGGCCCACCAACAGCTTACCCAGATCAGTTGCGTGCAGTCTGTGGGCCACAGGTGACCCACCGCTTGTATTACTCTAAGGGTGTGTCTAGACTGCATTCCTCTGTTGGCAGAGGGATGCAGATTAGGCAGGTCGACATTGCAAATGAAGCGGGGATTTAAATATTCTGTACTTCATTTCCATAAAAATGTCTGCCACTTTTTGCTGATGCGGCACTTTGTTGGCAAAAAGTGGCAATCTAGAGGGTGTTCTGTTGAGAAAGAAAGCCTTTTTCGACAGAGCCCTCGTGTCTCCTGCAAGGAGGTTTACAAGATCTGTCAAAAAAGGCTTTCTTTCTTGAGAGAACCCCCTCTAGACTGCCACTTTTTGCCGACAAAGTGCCGCGCCAGCAAAAAGCGGCAAACATTTTTATGGAAATGAAGTGCAGAATATTTAAATCCCCGCTTCATTTGCAATGTTGACCTGCCTAATCTGCATCCCTTTGCCAACAGAGGGATGAAGTCTAGACATACCCTAACAGTATGATTAAAAAAATCCTCTCATTTTTGTCTTCCAAGAAAGCACCATGTTCATTTTTTATTCATTACACTACCAAAGAATAATGCCATAAATGAACATATTTGATGGATTAATTTTCTTTATTTGGATAATAATAAATTAAAAACTGATTTCCATGGCCATTAATGTAAATTAAGGTAAATGTACTTTAACATGCCTAATGACATCTTAATGCTCTGTGGTAGTTTTCTCTCCTTGATTATGTATGAATATTTTCTTTTAATTTAAAGCATTATTTAATTTATTAGAATGGGAGTATTATTTTACTGAAGATAAATGTATTTGGCCTTAAAATGATTGTAAGATCAGACCACTTAAAGTTCTGCAGACGCGTTCTGCCTTCCTTACATTTTCACATACAATTTAAATTAAATTCCCCGTAAAAACCAAAGTATTAGCTTTTCCAAAGTTTTATTATTTTTCCTATGAAAGGTGATTGAAAATAATTTTCTTCCCTTGATAGCCTGTTAAAATAAAATTTTAGATCTAATTTAGTGCACACTATATACAACCTTGCTAGAGATAGAAAATAGAAGTTAATGTTTGTTCACTGTGGAATTACCAAAAGTATAATAACATGACATTATGGCCTCTTATTACAGTCATCACTGTGTACCTCAATCAGAAGCAGTATCTGTCACTGAAGAATATGGATAACATTCACAAAAGCACCTAAGGGAGTTAGGTACCTAAATCTCTTTGAGAGATGGGAGTTAAGTGTTGAACCCACTCAAGCACTCCTGATAATACACTGAGGCCATGTCTCTACAACACAGGGTTTGATTTAGTGGGTCTAGTGAAGACTTCCCACTGTGTGGATAGCAATTTAAGATCCATCAACTCCATCTGAGTATTTAACGGAGCTGGAGTTGCGTATCTTGTCAGCCTTCCACTCTACTGTAGACCAGTCTGTACCTTTCAGTGATTAAATATCATGAAAAAAATCTCTCTAAGTTACATTGACTTGCATGAAACTTAGGCTCGTAAGTCTTTTTTTTTTTTAAATTGAACATGAATTTAAAATCCAAAAGAAACCAACTTTCCCCTTCATTTGAGCTCATTTGACTTTTCAAAAGCTAGAAAGCATGCCTGTTTCTTCATTCTATAATTCTCAGAGCTATCAGGAATACTTATTATTTTTTCATTTTTTCTGAAGGAAACAGGTATAGGATCTATAAAGACTGAAGATGAAGTAACTGGGAAAAATGTAGTGCTGAAATGTGGGACACACAACCAATCTAGACTCTCGCAAGGAAAAAAAAATCTACATGCACCCCACAGGAAGAATTCATTTTGAATTCAGTGGTAATTGTGTGAATGTATTAGCTTTCTGCAAATAAATTCTTTACTGGTGTTATTCCAGGGGATCAGGAGAGGAATATCCAGCACTTGAAGAGGCAATTATATATTTGCACAAATCCCACAGCAAAGAAATGCGTGACAACTAAGGAAGTGTATAGAGTCCTAAA